>NW_024062581.1:1407500-2007500 GCF_006381635.1 Hibiscus syriacus | reverse complement strand
GTTGTATCTATTCTATAGACTTTCAAATCATTTGATAATGACGACTCAAATATCATGCACTCGATTATGTTCGAGCCTATAATATCTAAAGGTAATAATCATCTCTTTGACCATTGAGGTAACTTGATTCATGCAATTGATGAAAAAATTATAAACGTTAAAAGTTATTATAGATTTTAATTGGATGAATCCCGTAAAAAGACTACAATTTGGCAATGGAAATATGTTATTTTGAAATTTAAAATTCAGTGATGAACGCTGTAAGAAAAACTACAATTTGGCAATAATTAGTAGGATGAGGGTCCTAAATTTTCTTTATTTTTCTTGGGACTTGGTGGAAAGTTAGTCTTCCCTTATTAAGCTATTGATTGTAGATTTACTATGAATTCTTTTCTGTTTAATGACGATTGCATTACTCATGAAGTATGTAATTGAACACCTCTGTCGAAATTAAAATATGGCTTTTTTGTTTAATCAACATCATAATAATTTAACATCATTATTCCCATGGAGAACACTAATCACAACGTTTTTGAGTTACCATTAGGTAGTTCCTTAGTCGCTTTAAGCTAGGCCTTATAGTGTTCGAGCCATAATGATGCGAATATAGTTTTTCGTGTTCAACGACACACAAGTGGCCTTGTATAAATAAATAGATAGTATTTTAAAAGTAAATTCTTAGTTATTAAAAAAATGTCCACAATAAAAATTGGGTAAAGTACACAGATGGTCCTCGATTACAGGGTAAAGTTTTGTTGATTCCTCCGACTATTAAAAGTTACTAAATGGTCCTTTGACTATATGTATTTCTTTATTGAGTCCCTCGAATATTAAAAGTTCCAAAATGGTCATTCGACTATTCATATATTCTAAAATCATCCTTTCTATTAAAAAAATTTATGGTCATCTCAGTTGGACGTTAACATGATGATTTTGATATGATAATTGTTTGAGATTTTGATATCAGATTTTATCATATCTCAGTATGCAGGTTAAATGCAGCTTAGACTATTGTAACTTTTTAACAGAAAATGATGAGTTTGGAACATATGAATAGTCTAGTGACCATTTTGTAACTTTTAATAGTCGGGGAACTCAACAAAACAATGCTCTATAATTAGGGGATCATTTTGTAACTTTTAATAATTAGAAGACTCAATAAAGTAGTGCTCTATAGTAGGGGGACTATTTGTATACTTGACCCTAAAAATTGATAAGTTCAATATTGAACTTAAAGAATTAAAAAATTGATAAGTTCAATATTGAACTTAAAAATGTTGCGTGGATTAAGTAATTTATGATATGATGAAAGAATTATAGACAATATTGTTATTAAACTAATAAAGCTCCCTTTCTCCTATTAAAAGTATTTTTTTTAAATTGTCTCATTCAAAATGTCCTATTAGAAGAGTCAACAAATAACAATACTTTATATTTCCTTTTTTCCCTTATATGTCTCATTTTTTTACATCTATCAAGATAAATCAGTCAAACCTATCAATCACCTTTTAGGGATAATTTTGTCATTTCCTTTAGTCAAATAATCTCTTAAAACTATGTGCATAATCAATATAAGAAATAAATTAAGGAGGGAGTAATAAGTTAGTTGTTCATATATGCATAACGACAAAAAATGTTTCTAATGTTTGATTAAATAGTCTTTTTGGTCTTTATTCTTTTTTGAGAGTATTTTGACCTTAAATATTTTATTTTGGGGTCAAAAAGTCTCTTCCATAAATGAGAATCGTTAGTCAAGAAATAATAAACACTCTAAAATAGGAGTCTTTTTGAAATGAAAAGTTGAGGACCAAAAATGATAAATAAATAAATAAATAAAAGAATAAGGGCTAAAGTGACTATTTAATAGAATATTAGAAGATTTTTTATCTTAAAATAAAACATTGAGATTAAAATATCCAAAAAATAAAATAATTATTTAATCAAAATACTTTTTGGAATTATGTCATTTAGATATCGTTAATTGTAGAATAAAATTTCAATAAACGAATATTATATCGACGAGTTATCATTTTGAACATAAAGAGCTTGGTGTAGGTCTAAAAGTATTAGTGAATTTATATCATATACAGAATTCTTTTGTATTTTAATATGCATCGTGTTGATTCACGTGCTCCTACCGAATGGCTAGTGGAAAACTAATAAAGCAACAATACATCCTTTAATAAAGGAGAAAATTTCAACATCATGCAATGAACTCACAAAAGCTTATGGCAGATTAAACAACATGAAAAATAAAATAAATGAACAATATTTAAAGGTAGGATAGTTGAAGTGATGATGAACTCACAACTGCTACAGTTATGGCGGAGCTTAAACCAGACAGCCCCAATTCTACAAGCGATGCCAATCCTCGGTGACCTTCCCCAACTATGAATTAATAGTTAGCGACTAATTAGGTTAAGTATTAATTACATATGCGAGAATATTAAACAAAAGCAATTTGTTTATTGAATTAACATTAATATAAATACGTATTATATATATATTAACAATTATTATATTTCGTGTCAGGTATAAGTTCATACACAATTGTTACAAGCCCCCTTCTCAATTAAAATACAAAGTTGACCCAAAACAAAAACCCAATGGAAATCAGTGGACCCAAGCAACAGGCCATCAATAAATCAAAGCAAGCGGTCCAATAGGCCCAACAGAGGAAGCCAATGCTACTAAGGTTTTGACCTAAGTTTCAGTACCGCCTATCTCTACCCGCCTATCTCTACCCGTTGGATCTCAAAACTGATCATATGCCCAAAATCGAATGAACAACTAGGTTTCCACCCTTTCTAGCGTCACATAACTGAAATCGTTCGATCTGAACCTACCCAACGGTCCAAAATATTTGAGATTAATGTTTATCCTAATAACCCCTATACTGTTGCCGCCTCCAATAATCTCAACCGTTGATATAGGGAGCGAGTGAAACACCTTCGAACTCCTACGCTCCCTAATGCGTCGATGGTGACTTCTCCAGCAATGATGTGCCCACTCTTAGTCCCCACAGTGCCCGTGTGACTCTGTCAAGGCTCCCCTACAACTGTCACAATAGGGAGAGACACCTTTGAATTTATTCAAAGTTTTCAAAAAAAATTCAAAGTCCATTTAACTTGGAATTGAGCACAAAATGCTTTTATGGACAAGACGTACTGATATTGTTCTTACAGTATCGATACCTCATGAACATTATCGATATTGTTCATATGGTATCGATACCGAAGGTAAGGAAAGTATTTACACTCACTAGGTAGTATTGATACTACCAGTATCGTTCAAATTTCATAATGCAAAAATAGTATCGATACCCAAAGGGGTACCGATACTATTTCACATAGTAGTATCGATACCATAGGTTTAGTATCGATACTGTTAGGCCCAACAGCTAGTAACGACTAGTTTTATTTAAAAATAACAAAGGTAATACTGATACTCCCTATAGGAGTACTGATACTCTCTGTACTGACAGTTTTATTTTACAGAGAAAAACATCCCCAACAGCTCAAAATCACTCCCAGTGGATAGAAACGACCACAACTTCATTCCAACATATAAATACAAGTTGAGGACACTTGAAAATGAGTAAGGAAACCTATCAAAGTATTCAAACACAAGAGAAGAGTTTTTATTCCTATTTTACTTTCTCTTGTAAATAACCTACCTTTTAGAGGTTTTATTTGTTTACATTTCTTTTCCTTGTAAAGGGGTTTTGGTTCTAACTAAGCCTTTGAAAAGCTAGGGAGTCTTGTAAAGGTTATCTCTTTGTCCTTGAAAAAGAAAGAACAAATTAGTGAATTTGTTAGAAAATCCTAAGTGATGAGTTAAGGTAGTGGAAGTGGACTTATTTGAGAAGTCGAACCACTATAAATCGTTGTGTCAAATTGTGTATATTTTCTTTCTCCTTACTCCCTATACAATTTTTGCTAATTCACCCCTTGTGAATTTTCGGTTGATCACATTTGATCTTCGAAAATCCAAACAATTGGTATCAGAGCTTGACTCATTATAAGGTTTAACCACCTTGCGATGATCCTAGAAGAAGCTCTACCAATTCCCGACACAACCGATAAAAAGATGGCTTCAACCTCTGGCTCTTACTACCTTGAAGATTCTCAACCGGTCAACAAGTTACCTTATTTCAATGGAGCAAACTACGCCTATTGGAAGAATAGGATGATGTTCTTTATTCAAGCAAATGATCTGGTAGCTTGGAACTCCATCATGAACGGCTACTCCACTCCACCCGATGAGATGGATGATTAGAGTGATGGAGAGAAAAAGAAGTTTCAACTCAATGCTAAGGCTATGCACATCCTCTTTTATGCATTATGCCCGGATGAATATGGAAGAGTCTCTTCTTGTTCCAATGCCAAGGAAATATGGGACAAGCTCCAAGTCATTTGTGAAGGAACCAATGAAGTGATGGAAACCAAGATAAGTCTTCTCAACCATAGCTACGAAAATTTCAAGATGAAACCCGATGAAGACATCAAAGCTTTGACGAATAGATTTTTCGTGATTGTCAACGGTCTAAATGGATTTGGAGAAGTAATCCCTAATGAGAAGTTTGCGAGAAAAATGATCTACTCTCTTCCAAAGTCTTGGCAATCAAATAAGATGACGATCATTGAGGTTAAGAATCTAAAGTCTCTCACTCTTGATAAGCTGATTGGTTCTCTTCTCACTCATGAGTTGATGGTGAAGGAAGAGGAAGAAGAAGAAGAAGAGACGCAAAACAAGAAAAAGAAAGAGATAGGCATTGCCTTCAAATCCACCAATGAGAGCAATCAAGATACAAATGAAGAAGTGGATGAAGATAATGATGAAGAAGAAGAGATGGCCAAGCTCTTCAAAAGATTCAATAGATTCATGACTTCCAAGAAAGTGAAGCATGAATCGAGCAAAAAGAAGAGTCCCCCAGTGTGCTCCAATTGTCAAAAATGAGGCATGTCAAGTATGAATGTCCCCTCCTAAAGAAGAAGGGATCAAACAAAAAGAAGGCATTTATGATAACTTGGAGTGATGAAGATGACTCTAATGATGAAAATGAAGTAGCCAACCTATGCCTCATGGCCATTGGAGAAGATTCAATTGTAACTTCTAACTCAAATGAATTAGATTATTATTCTTTTGATGAGTTACAAGTTGCTTACAATGAGTTGTATTTGGAATTTGAGACCATGAATTCCAAACTTAAAATTAATTTCAAAACTTAAAGTTGAAAATGATTTGGTTTTGAAAGCAAAAGTTGATTTTGAAAAACAAAATGAATATTTGAAAAATTATTTAGAGCTTTCAAAAGTCAAAATCAATGGTTTAGAAAAAGAAAATTTTGATTTCAAATTTAAGCTTGAGAGCTTAACAAAAGAAAAAGAGTTAATTTCTATAAACAACTCAATATGTTTAAAAATGGAAAACTGCTCACATTGTCATTTTCATGGTCATTTGGAACATACTTGTCCCATAAAGAAAATAAAATATTTTAAAATTATACAAGTATGGGTTCCTAAGGGAACAAGGGGCATTGAAACTAACGTTCAAGGATCCAAAGCAAATTGGATACCAAAATCTATTTAAATGTCTCCTGTAGGTATGCGGGAGTAATGGTGATGAAAATGAAGATGTTCAAATGCTCTAGACACACTTGGAAAAGGAATGGGAACCTCTAAGCTTAAAGATTTTTTATTTTGCATAATTGGTTGCTCATTTAGTTTATGCATGCATGAATTTTAAACTTAAATGATTTTGTGTTGATTTTCTATCTCATATATGTTAAAAAGGTGTAATGATGAACACTTTAAAGATTTAATGATTTTTCATAATTTTTGTTTATCATAATGAATTTTGGTCAAAATTGATTTTAAATGCAAATTATATCTCTCTAACAATTGATATCAATTTTCAAAATGCTTTGATTTTAATTTTTTTAAAGTTTTTAATCTAAATTTAAATGTTTATGCATGTAATTTAAAAATGCAAATGATATCTCTCTAACAATTGATATCAATTTTCGCAAAGCTTTACGCATATGCACTTAATTTCAACATTTGGTATTGCATAAAGTATTTTAGACTTGGATGTATTGAATTTCATATGCTACTAACATTTTTGTTATTCTTTGTTGAAATTCACTTTTGTTTAAGTGTCAAGCTTTTAAAGTCAAATTTTTGTTTGGAATGCTCTTTTTGAAGGGGAGCTTTGATATAAATCCATAGATTTTAGGGCATCTTTTGGAAAAAGTAATCCCGAATTTAGAATCAGGAAACTATAATGGTAAGGTAATGAATGATATTTGGGATCGAACGACCACCATTGAGGGTGACCGAATGATGAAGGTACCTAACTGAACAAACAACAAATGATACAACAACAACAACAACAACAACAAAAACCATATTCCCATATGCAATGAGGTAAGGGGGAGGTGGGGTAGTAGGCTGCCCCCAACGCCAGATTGAGAGCAGCTTCCGTGGTAGACCTCCGACAGTAAGAAAATTAAAAATAAAGATAAGATACAATGCCTGCATAAATAAATCAATAAATACATAGTTGAATAGTCTTCATATGCTGTCTTCATATCTGCGTCTGTAATGGTTAGTAAATCCCTACAAATAAATCCCTGCGAAAAAAATCTCTGCTTATAGACAAAAAAAGAGAGAACTGTTCAGACCTCCAAATGACATCATTTTGGGTAGACGACTGGCACCTTGTTTCGACCTACGATCTCACTCGAGAGGATCCATACCTTTCTTATTATTGGCTAAAATACAATCACGATGCAATTGATGGTAGTGATAGTAATATAAGAGAATCAAAAGTTTAATGATTGCATCACAAGTTTTAAAAGCTCGATAACTAAAATTTAAGCACCCTAAACATTTGATGACTATTTTTATAGTTTACCCTAAATAACAATGGTTTTGCGTTCTTAGGTACGTAATGGTGTCCAAAATTGAGCTATTGAGGGAAAGGATCCACTTTGGCCTATACACCACCTAAGGCAAGTGATACAAGTCAAATTACCCAAAAATTTGAATATATGGGTGCATGAATTATTGCCCATCATTATCAACAGAATGTATATGAATCATTAGGTGATCAATGTTGAAATAAGCTTTGAAATGGGGATTTACTTTGGCAGTACACGTGTATGAAAGGGCCGTTTCTATAATAAAATCATTCAGAAAATGAAAAAATCTTTGGGATGATCTCAAACAATCCTCAGCCCTCAGATTAGGGTGATGTAAACCACACTGAACGCTAAGAATCTAGTTCTTTTTTCCATAAGTTAATCAATTACGTATATTGTTAATATTATAATTACAATAATATGGAACGTATTGGAAGAATACATAAAACATACAAATGTGTCTTTCAGAACATAATGGTACGTATAACAAATATAGTTAGCAAATTTAAAGACTTTTCTGAAACACTATAGTGTGTAGTAAAAAAAATACAAACCCAAATAAATTAAGGTTTTTGCAACCCTTTAAGATCATATTACATATATGTACGTATGGTCATTTTATAAACATTTCTAACTTAATTAATCACTATTTTGGTGACCAACAATTAATTTGATCACTTATCATTTATGCCAAATCTACGACATATTTCTTTTGAACTAATCATTTGTATATAATTTATTTACAGGCTAATTTAAATTAAATTTTATAAAAATTTATTATAGTGAAGACTTTCAATTTAATTTGCTTCATTTGCAAATATTAAGATCCAAATCCTTAATTTATGTTTCATCTTACTAAACCAATTGATTGTTGGTCATTTATGACACTAATTTAATCAAGAGGTTGATTTATAATATAAATATATCATAACAAAACTCAACTAATTTATTCATAATATATACTCATATTACATTATTACAATTATACAATAAATAAAATAAAAAACCAAAATTTCCAATTAAGAATCCGAAACAACACAAGTGAAATTGATGACACTAGTGCTGAAAATTACTACTACAGTTAGAGTACACGTAAACTTAGTGATGACGAAATGGGTGATGGAATGGTTGAGTAAGAGTGCAATGAGGTTGTGTAGGAAAATGGGAACAACTTGGTATTCTTTTCCGATGGGGGAATAGCTTAGATGTTAGCCATCTGATGTCTTTGGCTCATCCATCGTCATCTCTCACTCTCTATTTCTCTGTATCTACTTACACCAGAACACCCCATTTTAGTTCCAACATTGCTTTCATAGCCCAATGGTGGTCCCGGGAACATCCCTCCTCTCTCTGTAAATCCTGCATTTTATTTATATATTACTTGGTAAAATGCATAACCTCAGGATTGAATTTGTACAACCAGCCTTTTGGAAGATGGTTCAGGACATTATATAAAGGTGGGTGCGCGGCTTTTGTGTCTTTACAATTGGTGGGACTAAAGTTATGGGTAGGCAGCCTTGCTGTGACAAACTGGGAGTGAAAAAAGGGCCCATGGACGGCTGAGGAAGACAAGAAACTCGTCAACTTTATTCTCACCAATGGCCAGTGTTGCTGGAGGGCCGTCCCTAGGCTTGCTGGCCTCCGCCGCTGCGGGAAGAGCTGCCGGCTTCGGTGGACTAATTACCTTCGGCCTGACTTGAAGAGAGGCCTTCTTTCCGAGACTGAACAACAGTTGGTTATTGACCTTCATGCCTGTCTTGGAAATAGGTTCATTACGCTCCCCTTTTATGTTTTGTTACTCATTTCTGAGTCAGATCCCTGCTTATAATCATATATTGTTCAGGTGGTCCAAGATTGCAGCAAGGTTGCCAGGAAGAACTGATAATGAGATCAAGAATCACTGGAACACCCACATCAAGAAAAAGCTTATTAAAATGGGAATCGACCCCGTTACTCACCAACCCTTTAACAAAGAAGCCAAGCCCCAACAAACTTCTGCAGACAGTCATATTACAGAAAACCAAGGCATAGGAGGAGCCAATTCATCAGAGGATAATAATTCCAGTACACCCACTGAGGACTCCAATCTGTTAGACGCCATTTGCAACGATGAATCTCTATTGAATAGCTTATGGATGGACGACGAACTGCCCCTTGTCGACGCATCTTTGACCAATTGTAACACCTCAAGTTTGCCATCTTGGGACAACTGTTCATGGTTGTTGGATTGTCAGGATTTTGGTGCTTATGAATTTGGCTTCGATTACCTAAACGACATTGAATTGAACACGTTTGGGATGGGCGACGAAACACCTGGTCTGATGCACCATAGTTGAAGTTCTGAGTCAAGGAAGTCAAAGCTTCAAGTTAGGTGCATATGTTACCAAAAGTATTAGTTAGGTCCCACTGTTGATATTGTCTTGTTTTTTTTTTCTTCATAAAATTATTGTTGGAAGGTCCAAGGTATCTACCAAAATGAAAAATTATACCCTTGTTGATGTCATATTTATGGCTGCCTTGCAAAACTTGTGATCTTTTTTCTGTAAAAGACAGGAAAAGGGTTATTAAAAGAAGGAAGAAGAAGAAGGTGATGGACATAATAGGCATGATAAAAGTTTTTGTGGGTTTTGTGAACCTGAAACCTCTATTATGTATTTAATATTTATACATGTTATATACGAATAATGATACTTTACTGTAATTTAAGTTCTTCAAGAAGCCCTTGCTTTTATTTCAAAACAAAAACAATGGGGAAGAGCACTTCAAAGTTTTAACTTAAATGATGCAGAATTGTGTTATCATATTTTAACATTGGACAAGGAAAAGAGATTCCTTTGCTCTTAATTTTTGTTTTATTTTGGAAGTCCGAAAAATAAATTTGTAAATCAGGACACAAACACTTTTATTTTGGGATTTACAGTAATATGCATAAAACTTATCATCTCGACGTGATGAGTTACATGAATATTATAAAAAATATCGTAAATTTCAAAATAATGACGTTTGTGATCCGTTCTTAAAAAAGAAAAGAAAAGATGTTTGTGATCCGAGTTTCATAGTTGGCAATTGCCTTTGTTAGTAGAAATACTAACATTGTAGCTCATACATAGTCTAGGGATGGACACGGACCAAAATCTCACGGGTCCGATCTAATTTGATTCAAATGGATTTTTTTATAAAAAATTTGAATCGGATTTGATCGGATTTTTTAGAATATATGTTCAGATCAGATTGGATAGGTTTAGGGTGAAAATACTCGATTTGAAAATAATTTAAATTTATTTTATATATTTAGAGATAATTATAATAATAACCTTTTATCTATTCAATTATATCTCTATTTTTATTCATTTTTATTGAATAAAAATAATATATATGTATATATATATATATATATATTTCCGGTTGGGTTCGAGTTTTATATCAAAAAATCAGATTGGATTTGGGTAGGATGAAGTCACCCTTAAACTCAAATCAACTCGAATTTCAAATGAAGGATATATATTTATGGGTCGGGTCAAGTTGACAGAAACCCAATTCATGTGAATCCCTAAAGTCTATTAGGCGTTCGATTATTTTTTTTCTGTGTAGTTTGTGTTGGATGCTCCGAAATGCGTAAAAAATGTTGTTATTTTAGATATTATAAATAATTAATTTTATTTAAAAAAATAATTTTTTTGATTTGATTAATGGATTTGTCTTGATGATTTCTTAATGCTTATATAATAAATATGTATTTAAAGTATATTATGTTTTTTTAATCATCTAAAATATTTTTTGATCAAGATAAATAATTAAATTTATTTTTTAAATAGGTATTTAAAGTATTCGATATTTTTCATATAAATATCTAGAATATTTTTTTTAATTAATGTAATGTGTCAACTCTTTTAAACTTAGATAAAAAAGTATTGAATACTTTAGGTACATATTTTGATACAAAATACTTTAAGTACTTATTTTATCAAAAAATATATTTAAATATTTATTTTTGACAAAAATATTTTAAACACTTAGATACAAAAAATGATATACTTTATATATTTATTTATAATACAAGTCAACTTTTAGTATCTTTCCTCGGCTCAAATGATTATATTTATAGTAACATTCATGCTTGGTCGGGCCACATTCGAGATTAGGTTGAGTTCATATTAGTCAATTACAAATATATGCACGAATTAAATTATTTCAATAATTAAAGAGATGATTATTATCTTTAGAGATTATAAATTTGAGTATTAATGATTGTCAATGTATTTAAATATTTATTATTAAATAATTAAAAGACGTCTTTACAAAATATATTATCACTTGTAATCATCCTAAATTAATAAAAAAAAATTAAAAATAAATATTCTTCATGATAGTTATATGTGTTAATCGAGTATCTTTTCGAAGAGCATTCAAAGATTGAGATCAAAATAAGAGTTTTCAATAAACCACATATCGTAATGTCTTAAAATTGGGTTAATAGTATAAAATGACACAATTTATACCCTTAATAAATGATTACCACCAACATGGGTTAATTCAAGTGGTAAACAGTTTGATATCACTTAAATAATGTCTCAAGTTCAAGTCTTTGTGTATGCAGGAAATCTCTATTGAGAAACTCATCCACCAAAACATGTATACGACACGGGTTGATCTCGATTAGTAAAGGCGAAATCTTGAAACTGGGAGATAAAAAAACAAAATGATTACCATATTAAGATGAAGTACATGTAAATTACTGCATATTATGGATAATATAATAGTTTACTCTATTTTTATTAAAAAAAACAATTTAATTAAAAAGATTATAAAATTAACTAAAAATTCAAAATAAAATCGACAAAGGTTTAGTTTACAAAAAACTAACATTTCCTTTGAAATTTTGTACAATTACTTATCATACTATCATGTACGAATAAGACTTGAAATATATGAATTTTCGTAACCTACAAAAAATTTAAAATTGTTCAGTTAATTTTGTTTAAGTTTATCCTGAAAATATTTTCTATTGTAAATAATTTATAATTTCCCCTCAAAATATTATTTCCCAATTAGTTACCCTTTCACTACCCTCCAACCAAACCCTTATAATAAACCCGCATTCTTTCTCCCTTTCCAAACTAACTCTTTATTCCACCCTTTTCCTTTCTGTCGTCCTTATTTTCCTCCTACTTTCCTCCCCATCCTCCACACCATCACCGCGCCGCCACCTCTCTACTGGGACCCAACACACCCCACTCTCTCTTTCCCACAAAGTAATCCGCAAATCGGCCCGTCCTCGCTCCACCACCGGCCACACCGTTCTTGTGACAGGCGCCGCTGGCTTTGTCGGTACCCATGTATCCCTAGCTCTTAAACGTCGTGGAGACGGTGTCCTCGGCGTCGACAACTTTAACCATTATTACGACCCAACCCTGAAAAGGGCACGCCAAAAAATCCTTGAAAAAGCTGGGGTTTTTATTGTCGAAGGCGACATTAACGACCGGGGTCTTCTTCAACAACTCTTCGATGCCGTCGTGTTCACTCACGTTATGCATTTAGCAGCACAGGCAGGTGTTCGTTACGCTATGCAAAGTCCAGGATCTTATATATTCATAGCAACATTGCTGGATTTGTGAACTTACTGGAAGTTTTGAAATCGGTCAACCCTCAACCGGCGATTATTTGGGCATCTTCAAGTTCTGTCTACGGCTTGAATTCTAAGGTACCATTTTCAGAGAAGGATAGAACTGATCAACCTGCTAGTTTATATGCTGCTACAAAGAAAGCTGGTGAGGAAATTGCACATACATATAATCATATTTATGGACTTTCAATAACTGGATTGCGGTTTTTCACGGTTTATGGTCCCTGGGGTCGGCCTGATATGGCATATTTCTTTTTCACTAGAGATATAATGAAGGGTAAGACGATCAATGTGTATGAATCGCCAGATAAGGGTAGTGTTGCTAGAGATTTTACTTATATAGATGATATAGTGAAAGGATGTTTGGGAGCGTTGGATACGGCAAATAAGAGTACGGGGAGTGGGGGAAAGAAGAGAGGACCAGCACAATTCAGGATTTTTAATTTGGGGAATACTTCGCCTGTACCTGTGAGTAGGCTTGTTAGTATTTTGGAGAAGCTTTTAAAGGTGAAAGCTAAGAAGAAAGTTGTGCCATTGCCAAGAAATGGCGATGTGGAGATTACACACGCCAATATTACCTTAGCAATGAAGGAGCTTGGTTACAAGCCCACAACTGATTTGGAGGCAGGGTTGAAGAAGTTTGTGAAATGGTACCTCAGCTTTTATGCGGGGTCAAAGAAGAAGAGCTCTTGGTGAACTTTCACAATCTCTCTCTATTTTCCCCCGTTTAGTTCATTTTGATTACTTCTATCGTATCCATTTTGTGGTTTATTGAGCATAAATAGTTGATTGTATGCTTGATACAATCGTGCAAGTAGGGGTAGCATTCCGAGAGGAACTACTTTACATGTCGAGTGGGCATTTTCTCTTGGATGCTAGCAGCATTTTAGTTTGTTATTCCACAGTTTAACCCTTCTCTCTAGGAAGGTTCTTTTAGCAGTTTAAGCATTGTACAGTTCATGACTGATGGATCAAAAAGGTGTTGTGATTGCTGGTTACTATTTACTCAACTTACAGTTATTTCAATAAATTTGCATCTGCCGCAAGTGCTTTTAACTGATATTGTCTATAGAGTTCCCCTGGTTTTTGCCTGCCCTGTTTTGGATGGAAGGTCTTGAATATGTTATGCTTGTTCTGCCTCTTTTAGTATCACTGTTCCTGTACCAAATTTCATTTGAAGCATAATATTCACTTGACTTCTGAAATGTTGTCCTAATTCCCGAGTTATATGGCATGCTGCTTCTAGTATGGAAAAACACTGTATTATTGCTTCTTCGTGTGGTTCCTGTAGCTTTTAAGTTTAGAAATAAATGGTATCTACATGTTTGCTTTCTATGTTGGTTATGCAATACCTGTTCAGCTAGGCTTCCCATGAATTGCAGGCCTAGGTCCTTCAGCAGATGTTTGTATTTTTGAAATACGTAAAATCATGATGTTTAAATTTTTGCAATGCTTGAAATAATATGATTGTTGTGACATAGTTTTTGCTAGATGTTTATCGCATTATTTACAAGACTCAACTGTCTAAGCATATCTCAAGTGTTTAATTCGTTACGGCACAGTATATATCCTTGGGAGCACTCTCTTTCTCTTTTATTTTTCTTCTTCAACATATTATTAATTTACCATTGTATTGTTTCTCATTCAATAACTTTGAAACAATCATTTTAATTTTTTTAATTAACAATCATCCATTACAATTTTTTTATACTTTTTTCCTTCAAATCCCAAAAATAGATGAACAAACAGATATACACTAGTATAAAATATAAACTTAACTTTAGAATTAGTTGGTAAATAAAAAGAAGAGAAAAAGAAATATAGAAATCTAGAGTAGGAAGATAACAAGTTAGAAAGAAGATGCAAGAACGGAAGCAAAAATGAAGGAAGAAAGAAGGGTTGGAAGGGGTGATGAGGATGATGATAGTGATGATTGAACACCTCCTTTTTCCTTGGCTAACGCACCGCCAGCTCGTTTTCTTATATAAACTCTCAGTTTCCTTGGGTGAAATGAAGTAGTATGATCCTGCAAATTCATTTCACTGCGGTCCTCGATGGCACTGGGACGGCCATCGCTGCTGTTGGATGAGATTGGGAAAGTAACGTGAGAAAGGTGACCAATGACCAACCCAATATGAGTCTCATCACACTCATCGTTTCTGTTTTATCAACTAAGAGAGAGAAAAAAGGAAGTCAGAGAGAGAGAGAGAGAGAGAGAGATGTCAATGAAAGTAAGGGGCTTCAGTGGAGAGATTGAGATGAAAAGGGTGTAGCAAAATGTATATAAAGAGAAATGCGGGGGACGCGGGCGCGGCTGACCTGGATCATGGTCCTTATTGACTATAACCAATCCTTCCAAATTGTTTTTCCTTTGATTGTTTTATTATTATTATTTAATTCCACTATAGCAGCCGGAGGAGACTATGGAAAGCCTTGGTGAATACTATTAAAATCACGCCACTGTCCCCAAGACCATGATAAGTTAGGTGCCAGGCACGACACAAAGCAATTGATAGGGCACAAAAAGAAACGCGAAGAAGGGGCGTAAGATTTATGGTGGTCGTCATTATCATCATCATCAACTGGATAGGGCTGAATGAAAGCAGAGTTCATTTGCCAGATCTTAAGTGAGGCAGTAACATTGGTATCAGTACCATTGTTGAATAAAAACACTTTAGCAGCTCCATAGACTGCTTCCGTTGGATATACCCGAGATGTGATCACTGTTCTTCCACCTTGACTGAAGCTTTCGATTATCGAATGATACACCTGGGGGGAAAAATAATACATTTTCATGTTTATTGATTCTTACGTGAAGACAATTGAAACAGGTTAAAAATTAAACTCTACTAATATTTTGAGGGATAAGTTTTCGCCCTTCAGCACTGGAACCAAGTTTCCAAAAATTTGTTTATCAACATCGGTTGCTTTAGACGATCTGAGACATTACAATATGCATGGTGAGCGACCGGCCGAGTGAAGTTACAAAAGAGCAACGGCGACTTATACATACCGAGATAGATCACTTCAGAAGAAAGTATTGAGTTCGCCATCGGAACTTCTATGTAGAAGTACACTGAAGTTTGTTCGCTGAGGCTCTCGTCTACTAGCACCAAAAGATCCCAATGCCCCACGTTTGGCTGCTCCACCACCACTGGTTTTGCAGCTGAATGATTCATGGACACCATTTGCTGTCTTCAAAGCTTCTTTATCGACCTCGAACTCGGCTATGATGTCCAACTGTCACATTACCAAGGATCTTGTTATATATACAAATTATCATTGGCAGTGATATAGATGTTAGGAAAGAATAAGACAAACCTGTGGGGCTGGACCAACATCAAGAGG
This sequence comes from Hibiscus syriacus, assembly GCF_006381635.1. NCBI lineage: Eukaryota > Viridiplantae > Streptophyta > Magnoliopsida > Malvales > Malvaceae > Hibiscus > Hibiscus syriacus. The sequence continues at coordinate 1,991,604 of NW_024062581.1, read as the reverse complement.
AACAACTGATCCTGCGTGGACTGAAACCTTTTCAAATTCGGTGCTGTTCAACCTCAAACTGTCTGTTTCTTCCACTGGCCATTGAAGCAAATTAGTACGAGTCTCGTCGTCAAACAATATCGTCATTGGTATGGCCTGTAAATGTAAATAGCAAGCATGCAGGCTTTAATTAACGTTTTGTGGTCCGTTTGAAATAGTAGAATTACCCGAAGAGATGCCATCCTTCCATATCCACAGCTTCACTATCCGCTTCTCCAATCCAACCCCATAAAACTCTTCTGTTTTTCTTCTGATCGTATAAAGTCTTGGAAGCATAGAATATTCCATAATCATATCTTATTCCAATGCTGAGATCGATTTCAGTTTCATTAGGTATTCATGAACTATTCTTCTCATGAGACGTACCAATAGCATAGTAATCTCGCCTGTCATCATCCAGGCTTACCTTGACAACATGCTTCACTCCAGGTCCATTAATGGATGTGTCCAACCCCTTTTCTCATGTTTCCGAAACAGGGAAGAAATCCACACATTCCCACATGCAGTCCCGAGCACAGCATGAAGTACCCCATTTAAATCTTAGTATCATATACCAAAGATATGCCAGTTTTATTCATCTTGGACCCTATGGTGATGCGCCATTTCCCTAAAGATGTCAGCCAGGTGGTGGTTGGATCGCGGAAATCCTTTTTCGGTGCCTGCGGGTGGAACTAGATCCGGGATCCCATTGTAGTTGACCCATTTAATGAGAAGAGGGTCAGATCAGAGAGGTTAGCAGGATAAGCAAGGTTTTGAACCAGAATAGAATCCATGGTGTATCCTGCATATAGCATAATGATTCGTCCATCAGAACGGATTGTTGCAGAATCAGTCCATACGCCGCCTTTGTCGTACCATTGGTCCTTGGAACAGAATGGCCCCAAACCATGCCACACCAAACAGCTGCATTGGGATTATATTGGTAGAAGAAGTGATACCACCCATTATAGAGCAATAGACCTGTTGCATGTAATTGCATCAAAGCACATACTATTAATAGATTATAAATATGCTGCAACTATTTTTATACAAGTTTGGGAATGCAAAATCACGTAGAGATTCATTAACATAAGAAAAGGAGACCTTACCATTTGGATCTGGTAACAAGATTCCCAAGTCAGAGCAAATCATGTACAAAGCACCAGCCGCACAAAAAGTTCAAGATATTAGATGTGTACATCAGCACAGCTAGAAAATTTTTAAAAATATATCACAGCTTTAATTATTGAATACTTTTTGGTACCATTCATTCAATTCGTTTCAGGTTGGAAATGAAAAACTGTTCTTTGCCATACCAACAAGGAACTGTTCCATGGATCCGGCAAGATGTTGTCAGTGACGATGGACCAAATCCTACTTGTTTTCTCGGATACGCTTTGAGCCGGGCCCGGAGGCTGAGGTTTTGGTTTCTTGGGGGTGGACGAAGCCAATGAACCACGTTGGCTTTCACGTAAATGAGAATTACCATACCAATAGTTCCCTATCAACAATGCTGCAAACAAGCCTGCCGCTAACAATCCGTTTCAGGCGATTTACACGAAACTCAGTTCGATAAGTCGCCTCGGAGCCGGATGCTGGAAGCAATGGTTTAGTATTGGCATTGTTTGTGTTGGGAAATAAACGAGTAAACAAGTAATTTCCCTATAACCATATTAGTAAGAATGCGAAATAAAAGCAGAAAAATAATACCCGAAAATTGATAACAGAGTTCAGCCAATTGTGCTTACGTCTCCGGACTGCTGCAGATCTTTTACTAAGAGAGAAAATTTACAGGTGTTTACAAAACACTCACTACTCACAAGAAACTTTCTAGTATTGGGAGAGAAATGATTTGGGATTTGGGATTTTGAAGCTAAATGAGCTAGGGTATTTATAGTTGAAACTTAGGGACTAATATTTGAAAATACCCTAAAGTACAATGACTAAAGTGAATTTACACATTCATATTTTCAACAAACATCTACCAAACTTTGAAAAACATTTTTCAAAGAAATATTTACCAAACTTTGAAAAACATTTTTTCAAAATTGGTTGCCAAACTTGAAAGCCATTTAAAAGATACCGGTGCACAGGAATATGCCAACATGACAGAGAAGACAGGTGATGCCATGATTCTAAGCATCAACACTCCGATTGAATCATGGATCTTGGATTCAGGGGCATCTTTCCACTCCACCCCATGTCGAGAAATCATGGAGAACTATGTCAATGGTGATTTTGGGAAGGTTCATCTAGCTGATGATGAAACCTTGAAGATCGTCGAAAAAGGAGACATCCGATTAAAGTTGCCAAACCAGACCACCTGGACGCTGAAAGGAGTGAGACATATTTTTTTCCTCAAAAGAAATTTGATTTCTTTAGGACAGCTTGATGGAGAAGGATATAACACAACCTTTTCAGGTTGTGAATGGAAGATTACCAAAGGAGCACTCGTCATTGCTCGTGGTAAGAAGACTGGTACTCTCTATGTAACCTCAAATTTAGAGAATATCATTGCAGTAGCAGATGCTGATGGAAAATCAAACCTATGGCACCAAAGGCTTGACCATATGAGCGAGAAAGGGATGAAGACACTTTTGTCAAAAGGGAAGCTGCCGGATCTAAAGAGTATAGATGTTGGACTATGCGAGGATTGCATCTTTGGCAAACAAAAGAAAGTCAGTTTTGAAAAGATTGGCAAGACACCCAAGGAAGAAAAGTTAGAGTTGGTTCATACTGATGTATGGGGACCATCTCCAGTTCCATTTCTTGCAGGCTCACTATATTATGTCACCTTCATCGATGATTCTACAAGGAAGGTGTGCGTTTATTTTCTGAAGAAGAAATCAGAAGTCTTTGATACCTTCAGAAAATGGAAGGCCATGGTGGAAAATGAGACTGGTCTGAAAGTCAAGCGGTTGAGGTCTGATAATGGAGGAGAGTACAGAAATCGTAGATTCAAAGATTTCTACGCAAACAATAATAAAGATGGAGACAACAATTCCCATGACACTGCAGCAGAATGGCATAGCAGAGCGCATGAACAGAACTCTGAATGAACGTGCCAGAAGCATGAGGATACATGTCGGATTACCCAAATTTAGTTGGGCTGAAGCTATCAACACTGCAGCTTACCTAATCAACTGTGGGCCCTCAGTTCCTTTGGATGGCAGAATACCAGAGGAAGTTTGGAGCAAGAAAGAAATAAACCTTTCACACTTAAGAGTGTTTGGTTGTATTTCTTATGTACACATAGACTCTGCTGAAAGAAGTAAACTTAATGCTAAGTCCAACAAATGTGCCTTTGTTGGTTATGGCGGTGATGAGTTCGGTTACCGGTTTTGGGACTACGAAAATCGAAAGATCATCAGAAGAAGAGATGACATTTTCAATGAGAATGTGATGTACAAAGACAGGTCAACTGTAATCAGAGCTTTTGGTTGTGAATTGTCAATTTTTGCGAGGTTACTATTCATTACTATTCACATGAATAGTGAATTTTGTGAATAGTAAAAATTTTATCGGCGATACGAGTTTGACGACGGAGGTGTTATAATATACGGTGGTTCGCAGAAATTGTCAAAACGATCCGAAGAAGCCAGATTCGAGTGGGAGCGATGGCTGCATGAAGGAAAGGTAAAAATTGAGAAGTTCGATGGTGCGAACTTTAGATTTTGGAAGATGCAGATTGAAGATTTTCTGTACCAGAAAAATCTATATCATCCTCTCTCAGGAAAGCAACCAGAGGGCATGAAGAATGAAGACTGGGCTCTCCTCGACAGACAAGCTCTCGTAGTTATCCGATTGACGTTGTCCTGAAATGTTGCTTTCAACATAGCAAAGGAAAAGACCACGGCGAGTCTTATGGCGGCTCTCTCCAGTATGTATGAGAAGTCATCGGCCTCAAACAAAGTTCATTTGATGAGGCGATTATTCAATTTGCGGATGGCGGAATGGGCATCGATGGCACAACACCTAAATGAACTCAACACAATCACAACCCAATTGAGTTCAGTGGAAATTGAATTCGATGATGAAGTTCGAGCTTTAATTCTCTTATCATCTCTACCAGATAATTGGAATGCTACTGTTACAGCAGTCAGCAGCTCGTCAGGAAACAACAAATTAAAATTCGACGATGTTCGGGATCTGGTATTGAGCGAAGAAATTCGACGGAGAGAATCGAGTGAAGCATCAACCTCCTCAGCCTTGCACACTGAGTCCAGAGGGAGAACTTCAGAAAGAAATTCAAATCGTGGCAGATCAAATCCCAAAAATCATTTCTTTATCCCATTACTAGAGAGTTTTCTTGTGAGTAGTGAGTGTTTTGTAAACACCTGTAAATTTTCTCTCTTAGTAAAAGATCTGCAGCAATTCGGAGACGTAAGCAAAATTGGCTAAACTCCGTTATCAATTTCGGGTATTATTTTTCCGCTTTTATTTCACATTCTCACTCACTAATCTGGTTATAGGGAAATAAACGAGTAAACAAGTAATTTCTCTATAAACAGATTAGTAAGAATGTGAAATAAAAGCGGAAAAATAATACCCGAAAATTGATAACGAGTTCAGCCAATTGTGCTTATGTCTCTGGACTTCTGCAGATCCTTTACTAAGAGAGAAAATTTGCAGGTGTTTACAAAACACTCACTACTCACAAGAAACTCTCTAGTATTGGGAGAAAGAAATGATTTGGGATTTGGGATAATTTTGAAGCTAAATGAGCTAGGGTATTTATAGTTGAAACTTAGGGACTAATCTTTGAAAATACCCTAAAGTGCAATGACTAAAGTGAATTTACTCATTCCTATTTTCAACAAACATCTACCAAACTTTACCAAACTTTGAAAAACATTTTTCAAAGAAACATTTAACAAACTTTGAAAAACATTTTTCAAAGTTGGTTTCCAAACTTTGAAATTAACTTTTAACAATCTCCCATTTGAAGACTGATTTTAATCTGTCTTCACACCTCGATCAATGCAGCAATATTTCTGGTGTTGTTATTCTAGCATGCCAACTGAAGATGAACACAACTTCAGTTTGTCCATAGTCACCGTCTTTGTCAACATGTCTGCCGGATTTTGAGCTCCACTAATCTTTTCAAGTTTCAAAATCCCATCTTCTAGAAGAGATCGGATAAAATGATATCTCAATTGTATGTGCTTCGTCCTGGAATGAAAAGACGGATTCTTTGCTAGATGGATAGCACTTTGACTTTCGCAATACAAGACATTGTTTTCTTGTTTCTTGTCTAACTCTTCCAAGAAACTTTGGAGCCAAACCATCTCCTTGCTGGCTTGCGTAACAATGACATATTCTGCTTCAGTTGTGGAAAGAGAAACTATCTTCTGTAGTTGAGAAACCCAACTCACTGTAGTTCCTCCTAGAGTATAGACATACCCTGTAGTGCTCCTTCTGATGTCAATATTTCCGGCTAAGTCAGCATCTACATAGCCTGTCAGTATCGTATCTCCACCTTTGAAACAAAGTGCTTTGTTTGTAGTACCCCACAGATATTTGAGGATCCATTTGACTGCTTCCCAGTGTACCTTGCCCAGATTATTCATGTACCTGCTAACAGTTCCCACTGCTTGAGCAATATCTAGTCTGGTACAAACCATGGCATACATTAGACTTCCAATTGCTGAGGCATACGGTACCTTCATCATGTGTGCACGTTCTTCCTCCGTCTTTGGTGACTGTTCTTTTGAGAGTCTAAAATGAACACCTAAAGGTATACTTACTGGTTTAACATCTTGCATGTTGAACCTGGAGAGTACTTTGTTGATGTAATCAGCATGTGATAACATCAAAGTCCCCGACTTTTTGTCTCTCTTGATCCTCATCGCAAGAATCTGCTTTGCAGCACCCAGATCCTTCATAACAAACTACTTCGACAATTTTTGCTTCAAGTGTATAATCTCTTGCATGTTTGACTGCAACGAGCATGTCATCAACGTACAACAATAGAGTAATGAAGCTATTATCGAACCTCTTGATGTAGCAACAATGATCTGCTTGGCATCTGGTAAAACCACTACTACCCATGAAGCTATCGAACTTCTTGTACCACTGTCTAGGAGCTTGCTTTAAACCATACAAGCTCTTCTTCAACCTGCATACCAGGTTTTTCTTGCCTGCCTCTATGAAGCCTTCTGGCTGCCTCATATAGATTTCTTCCTCCAAAACACCATGAAGGAAAACTGTCTTTACATCTAACTGCTTAAGATGTAAATTCTCTACAACTATAATTTTCAATACCAGTCTGATTGTAGACAGCTTCACGACTGGAGAGAAAATTTCATTGTAGTCAATACCTTCTTTTTTTTGAAAACCTTTGACAACCAATCTCGCTTTTTAGCGTTTGCTCCCATCGTGCTCTTCCTTGATCCTATAAATCCACTTGTTGTGGAGTGCTTTCTTGCCTGGTGGTAATTCAGGTAATTCCCACGTCTGATTTGACATAAGCAAGTCCATCTCATCTTTCATAGAAGACTCCCACTTGACTGAATCCTCCACTTGCATTGCTTCATCATAGCACTCTGGTTCACCATTGTCAGTCAGCAACAAGTATTGCAAAGAAGGAGAATATCGTTGGGTTGGTTTAGGAATTCTGGAGGAACGTCTCAGTTCTGGTGTGCCTGGTTCTTTTGAACTGCTTCAGGATTGATCTGAACATCATTTCCAGAAATCTCCTCAAACTCAACAAATTCCTTTGTTTCAGCTTTGGTATTGGAGCTACTTGATTCTACAATTGACATGTCTTTGTACATCACATTCTCATTGAAAATGACATCTCTTCTTCTGATGATCTTTCGATTTTTGTAATCCCAAAACCGATAACCGAACTCATCACTGCCATAACCAACAAAGGCACATTTGTTGGACTTAGCATCACGTTTACTTCTTTTAGCAGAGTCTATGTGTACATAAGAAATACAACCAAACACTCTTAACTGTGAAAGGTTTATTTCTTTCTTGCTCCAAATTTCCTCTGGTATTCTACCATCCAAAGGAACTAAGGGCCCACGGTTGATCAGGTAAGCTGCAGTGTTGATAGCTTCAGCCCAAAGAAATTTGGGTAATCCGACATGTATCCTCATGCTTCTGGCACGTTCATTCAGAGTTCTGTTCATGCGCTCTGCTACGCCATTCTGATGCGGTGTCATGGGAACTGTTGTCTCCATCTTGATCCCATTGTTTGCGTAAAATCTCTGAATCTACGATTTCTGTACTATCCTCCATTATCAGACCTTAACCGCTTGACTTTCAGACCAGTCTCATTTTCCACCATGGCCTTCCATTTTCTGAAGGTATCAAAGACTTCTGATTTATTCTTCAGAAAATAAATGCACATTCCTTGTAGAATCATCGATGAAGGTGACATAATATAATGAGCCTGCAAGAGATAGAACTGGAGATGGTCCCCATACATCAGTATGAACCAACTCTAACTTTTCTGCCTTGGGTGTCTTATTTGACAAAAGTGTCTTCATCCCTTTCTTGCTCATATGGCCAAGCCTTTGGTGCCATAGGTTTGATTTTCCATCAGCATCTGCTACTGTTACTGCAATGATATTCTCTATATAGAGAGTACATGTCTTCTTACCACGAGCAATGACGAGTGCTCCTTTTGTAATCTTCCATTCACAGCCTGAAAATGTTATACTATAACCTTCTCCATCAAGCTGTCCTACGGAAATCAAATTTCTTTTTAGGCCAGGAATATGTCTCACACCTTTCAGCGTCTAGGTGGTCTGGTTTGGCAGCTTTAGTCGGATGTCTCCTCTTCAGATGATCTTCAAGGTTTCATCATCAGCTAGATGAACCCTCCCAAAATCACCACTGACATAGTTCTCCATGATTTCTTGGCATGGGGTGGAGTGGAAAGATGCTCATGAATCCAAGATCCATGATTCAATCGGACTGTTGACACTTAGAATCATGACATCACCTTTATCCTCTGTCACGTTGGTAGATTCCTGTGCACCGATATTTTTCTTCGGTGCTCGGCAATCTTTTTTAAAGTGACCCTTCTTGTCGTAGTTATAACAGGTAAAATATTTCTTTCCCGTTCTTGATTTGGATCTACCACAATTTGAATTTCTTTCTGAAGTTCCTTCTGAACTCCGTGTACAAGGATGAGGAGGTTGATGCTTCACCCGATTCTCTCCGTCGAATTTCTTCACTCAATACCAGATCTCAAACATCGTCAAATTTTAATTTGTTGTTTCCCGACGAGCTGCTGACTGCTGTAACAGTAGCATTCCAAATGTCTAGTAGAGGTGATAAGAGAATTAAAGCTCAAACTTCATCATCGAATTCAATTTCCACGGAACTCAACTGGGTTGTGATTGTGTTGAGTTTATTTAGGTGTTGAGCCACCGATGCCCCTTCCGCCATCCGCAAATTGAACAATCGCCTCCTCAAATGAACTTTGTTTGAGGCTGATGGCTTCTCATACATATTGGAGAGAGCCATCATAAGACTCGCCATGGTCTTTTACTTTGCAATGTTGAAAGCAACATTGCGGGACAACGTTAGTCGGATAACTCCGAGAGCTTGTCTGTCGAGAAGAGCCCAGTCTTCATTCTTCATGCCCTCTGGTTGCTTCCCTAAGAGACGTTGATATAGATTTTTCTGGTACAGAAAATCTTAAATCTGCATCTTCCAAAAGCCAAAGTTCGCACAATCAAACTTCTCAATTTTCACATTCCCTTCGTCTGCAGCCATCGCTCCCACTCGAATATGGCTTCGTTTGGATCGTTTCTGACAATTCTTGCAAACCACCGTGTATTAGAACACCTCCGTCGACAAATTCGTATCGCCAACAAAATTTCACTATTCACGAAATTCACTATTCACGTTAATAGTAATGAATAGTAACCTCACAAAAATTGACAAAATTTATAACCAAAAGCTCTGATTACCAGTTATTGGGAAATAAACGAGTAACAAGTAATTTCCCTATAACTAGATTAGTAAGAATGTGAAATGAAAGCGGAAAAATAATACATGAAAATTGATAACGGAGTTCAGCCAATTGTGCTTACGTCTCCGGACTGCTGTAGATCTTTTACTAAGAGAGAAAATTTATAGGTGTTTATAAAACACTCACTACTCACAAGAAACTCTCTAGTATTGGGAGAAAAAATGATTTGGGATTTGGGATAAGTTTGAAGCTAAATGAGCTAGGGTATTTATAGTTGAAACTTAGGGACTAATCTTTAAAAATACCCTAAAGTGAAATGACTAAAGTGAATTTACCCATTCCTATTTTCAACAAACAAACTTACCAAAATTTGAAAAACATTTTTCAAAGAAACATTTGTGAAAACATTTTTCAAAGTTGGCCAAACTTTGAAACTAACTTTTATTAATCTCCCACTTGAAGACTGATTTTAATTTGTCTTCACACCTCGATCAATGCAACAATATTTCTGGTGTTGTTATTCTAGCATGCCAACTGAAGCTGAACACAACTTCAGTTTGTCCGTAGTCACCGTCTTTGTCAACATGTCTGCCGGATTTTGAGCTCCACTAATCTTTTCAAGTTTCAAAATCCCATCTTCCAGAAGAGATCGGATAAAATGATATCTCAATTGTATGTGCTTCGTCCTGGAATGAAAAAACGGATTCTTTGCTAGATGGATAGCACTTTGACTGTCGCAATACAAGATATTGTTTTCTTGTGAGTAGTGAGTGTTTTGTAAACACTTGTAAATTTTCTCTCTTAGTAAAAGATCTGCAGCAGTCCGGAGACGTAAGAACAATTGGCTGAACTCCGTTATCAATTTTTGGGTATTATTTTTCCGCTTTTATTTCACATTCTTACTAATTTGGTTATAGGGAAATTACTTGTTTACTCGTTTATTTCCCAATAACTGGTGATCAGAGCTTTTGGTTGTGAATTTTGTCAATTTTTTGTGAGGTTACTATTCACGTAAATAGTGAATTTTGTGAATAGTAAAAAATTTTCGATGATACGAATTTGTTGACGGAGGTGTTCTAATACACGGCGGTTCGCGAAAATTGTCAGAAACGATCCAAAAGAAGCCAGATTCGAGTGGGAGCGATGGCTGCAGACGAAGGGAATGTGAAAATTGAAAAGTTCGATGGTGCGGACTTTGGCTTTTGGAAGATGCAGATTGAAGATTTTTTGTACCAGAAAAATCTATATCAATCTCTCTCTGGAAAGCAACCAGAGGGCATGAAAAATGAAGATTGGCTCTTCTCGACAGACAAGCCCTCGGAATTATCCGACTGACGTTGTCCCGAAATGTTGCTTTCAACATAGCAAAGGAAAATACCACGGCAGGTCTTATGGCGGCTCTCTCCAGTATGTATGAGAAGACATCGGCCTCAAACAAAGTTTACTTGATGAGCGATTATTCAATTTGCGAATGGCAGAAGGGGCATCAGTGGCTCAACACCTAAATGAACTCAACACTATCACAACCCAGTTGAGTTCCGTGGAAATTGAATTTGATGATGAAGTTCGAGCTTTAATTCTCTTATCATCTCTACCAGACAGTTGGAATGCTATTGTTACAGCAGTCAGCAGCTTGTCGGGAAACAACAAATTAAAATTCGACGATGTTAGATCTGTTATTGAGCAAAGAAATTCGACAGAGAGAATCGGGTGAAGCATTAACCTCCTCAGCCTTGCACACGGAGTCTAGAGGGAGAACTTCATAAAGAAATTCAAATCGTGGCAGATCAAAATCAAGAAGAGGAAAATCATAACGAGAAAGAAAGATTTTACCTGTTATAACTGCGGCAAGAAAGGTCACTTTAAAAGAGATTGTCGAGCACTGAAGAAAAATACTGGCACACAGGATTCTGCCAACGTGACAGAGGAGACAGGTGATACCATGATTCTAAGCGTCATCAGTTCGATTTAATCATGGATCTTGGATTTAAAGGCATCTTTCCACTCCACCCCATGCCAAGAAATCATGGAGAACTATGTCAGTGGTGATTTTGGGAAGGTTCATCTAGCTGATGATGAAACCTTGAGGATCATCGGAAAATGAGACATCCGATTAAACCAGCCAAACCAGACCACCTGGACGCTGAAGGGAGTGAGACATATTCCTGGCCTCAAAAGAAATATATTATTTCTGTAGGACAGCTTGATGGAGAAGGATATAGCACAACCTTTTCAGGCTGTGAATGGAAGATTACCAAAGGAGCACTCGTCATTTCTCGTGGTAAGAAGACTGGTACTCTCTATGTAACCTCAAATTTAAAGAATATCATTACAGTAGCAGATGCTGATGGAAAATCAAACTTGTGGCACCAAAGGCTTGGCCATATGAGCGAGAAAGGGATGAAGACACTTTTGTCAAAAGGGAAGCTGTCAGATCTAAAGAATGTAGATGTCAGACTATGCGAGGATTGCATCTTTGGCAAACAAAAGAAAGTCATCTTTGCAAAGATTGGCAAGACACCCAAGGCAGAAAGGTTAGAGTTGATTCATACTGATGTATGGGGACCATCTCCAGTTCCATCTCTTGCAGGCTCATTATATTATGTCATATTCATCGATGATTCTACAAGGAAGGTATGGGTTTATTTTCTAAAGAAGAAATCAGAAGTCTTTGATACTTTCAAAAAATGGAAGGCCATGGTGGAAAATGAGACTGGTTTAAAAGTCAAGCGATTGAGGTCTGACAATGGAGGAGAGTACAAAAATAGAAGATTCAGAGAATTTTGCGCAAACAATAGGATCAAGATGGAGATAACAGTTACCATGACACCACATCAGAATGGCGTAGCAGAGCACATGAACAGAACTCTGAATGAACGTGTCAGAAGTATGAGGATACATGTTGGTTTGCCCAAAATGCTATGGGCTGAAGCTATCAACACTGCAGCTTACCTGATCAACCATGGGCCCTCAATTCCTTTGGATGGGCAAAATACCAGAGGAAGTTTGGAGCAAGAAAGAAATAAACCTTTCACACTTATGAGTGTTTGGTTGCATTTCTTATGTACACATAGATTTTGCTGAAAGAAGTTTGATGCTAAGTCCAACAAATGTTCCTTTGTTGGTGTTGGTTATGGCGGTGATGAGTTCGGTTACCAGTTTTGGGACTATGAAAATCGGAAGATCATCAGAAGCAGAGATATCATTTTCAATGAGAATGTGATGTACAAAGACAGGGCAACCATAGAATCAAGTAGCTTCAATACCAAAGCTGAAACAAAGGAATTTGCTGAGTTTGAGGAGATTTATGGAAATGATGTTCAGATCAATCCTGAAGCTGTTCAAGAAGAACCAGGCACACCAGAACTGAGACGCTCCTCCAGAATTCCTAAACCAACCCAGCGTTATTCTCCTTCTTTGCACTACTTATTGCTGACTGACAATGGTGAACCAGAGTGCTATGATGAAGCAATGCAAGTGTAGGATTCAGTCAAGTGGGAGTCTTCCATGAAAGACGAGATGGAGTCTCTTATGTTAAATCAGACGTGAAAATTAGCTGAATTACCACCAGGCAAGAAAACACCCCATAACAAGTGGATTTACAGGATCAAAGAAGAGCACGATAGGAGAAAACGCTACAAAGCGAGATTAGTTGTCAAAGGTTTTCAGCAAAAAGAAGGTATTGACTACAATGAAATTTTCTCTCCAGTCGTAAAATTGTCTACAATCAGACTGGTGTTGAAAATTGTAGCTGCATAGAATTTACATCTTGAACAATTAGATGTAAAGACAACTTTCCTTCATGGTGATTTGGAGGAAGAAATCTATATGAAGCAGCCAAAAGGCTTCATAGAGGCAGGCAAGAAAAACCTGGTATGCAGGTTGAAGAATAGCTTGCATGGTTTAAAACAAGCTCCTAGACAGTGTTACAAGAAGTTTGATAGCTTCATGGGTAACAGTGGTTTTACCAGATGCCAAGCAGATCATTTTTGCTACATCAAAGAGGTTCGACAATAGCTTCATTATTTTATTGTTGTACGTTGATGACATGCTCGTTGCATGCTCAAACATGCAAGAGATTATACACTTGAAGCAAAAATTGTCGAAGCAGTTTGCTATGAAGGATCTGGGTGATGCAAAGCAAATTCTTGGGATGAGGATCAAGAGAGACACAAAGTCGGGGACTTTGATATTATCACAGGCTGAGTACATCAACAAAGTACTCTCCAGGTTCAACATGCAAGATGCTAAACCAGTACACCTTTAGGTGTTCATTTTAGACTCTCCAAAGAACAGTCACCAAAGACGGAGGAAGAATGTGCACACATGGTGAAGGTGTCGTATGCCTCAGCAATTGGAAGTATAATGTATGTCATGGTTTGTACCAGACTAGATATTGCTCAAGCAGTGGGAGCTGTTAGCAGGTACATGAATAATCCGGGCAAGGTGCACTGGGAAGCAGTCAAATGGATCCTCATATATCTGCGGGGTACTACAAACAAAGCACTTTGTTTCAAAGGTGGAGATACGATACTGACAGGCTATGTAGATGCTGACTTAGCCGGAAATATTGAAATCAGAATGAGCACTACAGGGTATGTATATACTCTAGGAGGAACTGCAGTGAGTTGGGTTTCTCAACTACAGAAGATAGTTGCTCTCTCCACAACTGAAGTAGAATATGTCGCTGTTACAGAAGCCAGCAAGGAGATGATTTGGCTCTAAAGTTTCTTGGAAGAGTTAGGCAAGAAACAAGAAAACAATGTCTTGTATTGCGACAGTTAAAGTGCTATCCATCTAGCAAAGAATCCGTCTTTTCATTCCAGGACGAAGCACATACAATTGAGATATCATTTTATCCGATCTCTTCTGGAAGATGAGATTTTGAAACTTGAAAAGATTAGTGGAGCTCAAAATCCGGCAGACATGTTGACAAAGACGGTGACTACGGACAAACTGAAGTTGTGTTCAGCTTCAGTTGGCATGCTAGAATAACAAGACCAGAAATACTACTGCATTGATCGAGGTGTGAAGACAGATTAAAATCAGTCTTCAAGTGGGAGATTGTTAAAAGTTAGTTTCAAAGTTTGGCAACCAACTTTGAAACTAATTTTTAACAGTTTGCAACTTTGGATAAAGAAAGCAAACTGAATATAATGTCGAGCACGAATGCTGTATAGGGAACTGCTAAGGTTGGTGGTTTACCTGATCCAATGGTGATGAAGAAAGATTGAAAATTTACCCTATAATTTCATCTGATTCATCGGAAACCAGCCAAGTGTAACTTTCCCGTGTAATCCAGGACTAGATATTGCTCAAGCAGGAGCTGTTAGCAGGTACATGAATAATCCGGGCAAGGTGCACTGGGAAGCAGTCAAATGGATCCTAGATATCTGCGGGGTACTACAAACCAAGTACTTTGTTTCAAAGGTGGAGATACGATACTGACAGGCTATGTAGATGCTGACTTAGCCGGAAATATTGACATCAGAATGAGCACTACAGGGTATGTATATACTCTAGGAGAACTGCAGTGAGTTGGGTTTCTCAACTACAGAAGATAGTTGCTCTCTCCACACTGAAGTAGAATATGGTCGCTGTTACAAGCCACAAGGAGATGATTTGGCTCTAAAGTTTCTTGGAAGAGTAGGCAAGAACAAGAAACAATGTCTTGTATTGCGACAGTTAAAGTGCTATCCATCTAGCAAGAATCCGTCTTTTCATTCCAGGACGAAGCACATACAATTGAGATTCATTTTATCCGATCTCTTCTGGAAGATGATTTTGAAACTGAAAAGATTAGTGGAGCTCAAATCCGGCAGACATGTTGAAAAGACGGTGAATACGGACAAACTGAAGTTGTGTTCAGCTTCAGTTGGCATGCTAGATTAACAAGACCAGAAATACTGCTGCATTGATCGAGGTGTGAAGACAGATTAAAATCAGTCTTCAAGTGGGAGATTGTTAAAAGTTAGTTTCAAAGTTTGGCAACCAACTTTGAAACTAATTTTTAACAGTTTGCAACTTTGGATAAAGAAAGCAAACTGAATATAATGTCGAGCACGAATGCTGTATAGGGAACTGCTAAGGTTGGTGGTTTACCTGATCCAATGGTGATGAAGAAAGATTGAAAATTTACCCTATAATTTCATCTGATTCATCGGAAACCAGCCAAGTGTAACTTTCCCGTGTAATCCAGATTATTAACTGCCATGAATGGTAGTGAAGAAAGATTTATATTTTACCAAATCGTAATGTTCATAGTCGTACACAAACACACACTAACACGCCTTGTATGTTTCAAGAGTTTTGAGGGTTACGTTCTTTTTATAAATAAATTCAAAGACCAGGCCTTGTGATAATAATTGATTTTCTTCTTCTTAATTTTATCAAGGAAATCCTTATATTTGATTCTAAACAAATCAGTTATATTTTTTCAATTTGCAGTTAAATGAGCAATCGACTTTGAATTTGTGTAACAATACACCTTTTACTTTTACTTATCACTTGGTAAATAGTTTGACAACAATAAAAACATAAGGGTAAACTACACATAGTACCTAAACTATCAGTTTTGATCCGTTTTAGTACCTAAACTTTCAACTTTTTCAAAATCATATCTATCATTTAGTTTTCATTTCAGTACCCGCCGTTAAAAATTTAACGTGTTTAGCACCTAACCTATCAGTTTTGGTTCGTTTTAGTACGTAAACTTTCAATTTTTTTTCCAAAACTTAACGTTAAATTTTGAACGTCTACTAAAATGAAACAAAAATTAAGTTTTTAACGGTAGGGTACTAAAATGACAAAAACTAAACTTTAGATATGGTTTTGAAAAAATTAAAAGTTTAGATACTAAATAAATCAAAACTTACAATTTAAGTACCAAATGCATAATTTACCCAAAATATAAAGATTCACTTACTCATTTAATTAAGAAAAGTGATATAATTGTGTTGATTAATTTTGGTTCATATTATTATTGATATAATATAGATGTAAAATCAAATATATTATTAATAAAATGATATAATAGTTACAAAATATTAAGTGGTCATTATTATTATTGATAATTGTGACAATAATATTTTTCACTAGTAAGTTTATCATTTTATAATGGTATACTTGTGACAGTATTAAATTACGTCACAAGTATTACACAAGAGTAAAAGTTTTTATTGACAAATTGATAGTGGCTATTAGTGATTTTATCATAAATATTAAACTTTTTGTGACAAAAATTTTGTACGACACTGTTAATAAAAATAATTGTGTCATCATTGTTATAGTAATAACTATGATGATTATATTTTTATCACAATTAAATTCTCACTATAAGTATATAATCGTGATACAAATTCCACTGTAACAAAAATTAAGACACTATTAAAATACACAAATTGGCTTTAATTCTTTTTTTAACGAGAAACAATATGACAGTGATAACACTAATGTGATAACTACTGTTTGATATTTGTTGCGACAATAAAGTTACTTGTCACTAAAAATTTTACTTTTTGTTGTGATAAATATAGACATCAATAATAATTAAAATTGTTGTTAAGATAAACTAGTTGTTAAGATAAATTAGTTTTTCAAAAGGTAAACTTTTGTTCTTAGTCTCTATATTATGTGCAAACTGTGATTTTAGTTATTATGCTCTAATTTGATCAATTTTACTTTGAATGTATTTTAAAATTTTAAATTTTAATAACAATCTAAATTTTACAATGACTATGTGACTAATAAAATTATATGTGACTAATAATATTATCTTAACCTTTTAAATGTATTGGTTTATATTATTATAATTTTTTATTAACTAAATAACTGGTTGATGATACTATAAGCTGTGACAGTACCATTTAATTTTCAATTATGATTTGTTTTTTCTTCAAATTTTTTATTAGATTTTATATGTAATTTATTATATTTATTGAGATATATGTGGATTTTGCAAACACTAGTTAATTATTATTATTTTTTTAATTTAAGATTTTCACCACAAGGGTTAATACATTGTCAAATATTTTTATTTTATTTTATTTTAAAATATAATTTAAGAACACATGGTATTATTTTAGATTTAAATCTTAATATTTATTCGATTATATTTTAAAATCAACCTAATTTTTATTTTGTATTTATCTTCCACAAACTTATTTCATATGAGATATCATAGAAAAATTAATTAAATTATTATTATAATAATTGTACGAACCATCTTACCTCAGTGGTTAAAGGAATCATTATTGTTCTTAGAGGTCACAGGTTAGAGCACTAGCACCTACAACAGGGTGATTGACTGTTCATTGTCAAATGGTTGAGAGTATTTAGAATATATATTACTTTCTAATCACCTTAGGTTAATAAAAAAAATTATTATAATAATAATAAATATTATATATATTAAAATAAATAAAATTATAATTCCAACAATAGTTTAACATAAATATTATTTCTTTTGTCAACAATAAATATTTCTTTCTTAGCATAGTAGTTAGGCATTGCACTTTTTCATTGAATGCCCCAATTCAATCATCTTAGAAATCATGCATTGTATTAATTTATCAAAAATTAACATGTGAAACCAACATCAAGTTAGTTTAGCGGGATAAGGCACTAGATTCCTTAAACAAATTGGGCTAGGAGGGTCGCCTTTGCCTATGTAGTACCCGATCTGAATTAGTCGATTAATAAATATGATATTAGTGGTTATAGAAAATAATAAACATATGAAAATGTCACATCATCGATCGTTAATGAATAACTAATCGATGACAATGATTGCAATGCATGTTCTTAAAGAAGATGGATACAACTAAAAAAAATGTAATATCCATTATAATTGATTTCATAATATTTTTTAATTAATCAATTTAATTATGTAGTTATGATAAAATATTTGTCACTAATAAGTATAATATTAGTGTCTAAATTTTCATCACTGTTATTAATCTTTTTGTGCCAAAAAATGTAGTCACAAAAAATACAAGTAATTGTAATAAAATTCAATAAGTAGTCGCTAATATAATAGTGACAGAGTTATTGATAATAGTATTGAACATTTGGTCACTAAAAAGTATTTATTGTAACAACATTGGTGGTACAAATATACTTTTAGTGTTAAATAAATTTATCACAATTTTTATTGATAATAGTGTCAAACATTTAGTCACTAAAAAATACTTAGCAGGACAATATTGATGATCACAAAATATACTTTTAATGTCAAATAAATTCATCACAATTATATTGATAATTGTGTCGAATAAATAGTAAAAAATGAACAATTGTGACAATTTTTAAAATAATTGTCGTTGATATAATAGTGTCGACTTGAAAATTGTGTCACCATACATTTTAATGTTTAAATTTAATGCTTTTAGTGATCATGTTCATTGTCACTAAAGGTGTATTTTAATATATTATAATATATTTATTAAAAATATTATTTTTATCCAATAAAAATAGGGATTTAATTGAAAAAAATATAGATAGATGTATTATTGTAATTATCCCTAAATATATAAGATGAAATTAAAAAAAAAAATTGATCGGGTCAGGTATTTTTCACCCTAAACCCGACTCAAAACCGAAAATCTTTTTTAAAAAATCTGACTTGATCGAGTCGGGTCAAAACTCATCAAATTCTGGTATCATGCCCATCCCTAATCATAAAATCATCTATGCTTTATTGATGGTAACATTTATGTTGTGACAGTTGCATGCAATTTACTCCTGATTTTAACTAAAAGTCACAGTTAATAGTCTATGGTAGAATTATGGACAATGAACATGTATGATTTTGGAGATTTAAAGAATAAGAGAATATGTATACCTTTTTAGTTATATGTAATGGTTTATATATAAATTTTTAGTGATGTTATACTATATATCATAATTGTTATTCGTAAACCGACAGAATGAATAAACTCATTCATCAATAGATTATGTGGAATTGTCAATTGTCACAACATAAGATCAACCGGAGGAAAAATATAAAACTTCAAAAAAAAAAAATTAAAAAGATGTGACATATGGAAGACCTACATAGAAGGTATAACACTACCAAAATTATCATTAATCATTATTATACTTTGAAACCTTGTTGACTTATCCATGTCCAGGTTCAACCGCAATCAAAATGAGCTTAAGTTTGAGTAGTGCCTAACACCACGTGGAATAAGAATGATCCTATAGCACCCACATGTGTTGATGATAACGAATATAGTGTCACTGAATTAGTTTTCTTCTTCTTCTCAATCTCTAGTTTGATTCCGGAGTCACTACTATTATGTCATGTTTGGAATTATAATCCCATTGGAATCGTGGAAATAATTTTTTTTTTTTTTTTGGTTTCCATATGTATATGAAGTTGGGAATCTTAAAAATTAGGTCGAATATATTCTTTCCGAGTTAGCTTGATGTAAGAGAAGGAAGAGCTTGCGTGACACATTGATCAAAGGATATATGACATAATTGGCGTCTCGATGTTTTATTGTGTGGCTGCAAGTGATTATATCAATAATCAATTGGTCTATTGAGATTAGATACTAGATCCCTTAAGTAATGTCAGGTGTTCGAATCTTGACAATTGCAAATAATAAATTGAAATGGGTAGGTTGTTCTTACATCTACAATATATGATATAGATTAATCGATCAATATATCGAATACCGATAATTATAAAAAAAGTGTTGGCAATGATTATACTAAAGCTTCAAACTCCCAAAATATTTCCTTTGTTTTTCTCTTGATAAATTTCTGCTCTGAAAATCATTTTGTTACCTCATCACTGCCCATTGATTTGTCATTCAATGTTTTTCTCAATGTCCACATCCGTGTTCCAAAGCTCATTATATTTATGAAAAAAACGCCCTGTTGCTTATATGATCACTACAATAATTGTTAACTTTGAACCGCTCGAACAAATTTGATTATACCTAGAAAACATCACATCTCAAATTTTATGTTAAGTAGATCGGGTTATCTCAGGTACGACAACATTAATATACGGTTAAAGAAAGACGCTATCGTTTTTTTAATATTTCAGTAAAGCGCTACTTAAAACATTATTTTCTACCGAAAATAATAATATTGGGCACTACCTAAAATGTTTAACATTTTCAGTAAAGCACTACCTAAAATATTATTTTTTTCTACCGAAAATGTTAATATTGGACGCTACCTAAAATGTTATTTTTCTACCTGAGATTAGGTAGCGAAATTAACATTTCCGGTAAAAAATGTTTTAGGCAGCGCTTTACCAAATATTAAAAAAATATTAACATTTCCGGTAAAACTTTTCCTTAATCGTATATTAAAGTTGTCATACAACAGAACTATCCCGTATACCTAGTTTAACCTTTTTTTTGTTTCATATTTTTGTTAGAATCCTTGTATAATTGGAAATGGATACTAGAGATTATATAATATTATATTTAAAGAAAATGGTGAACCTATCAAACGTTTTAGTAGAGTTAATGGTATTATATGTATCTAAACTATGACCTTTATTTTATATTAGTCCCTAAACTTTTAAACATTCTAATTTCATCCTAAAACTATCTCTCATTTTAAATTAGTCTTTAAACTTTTTTACATTCAAATTCCATCCTCAAACTATGACTCTTATTCTAAATTGATCACCAAACTTTTGAATATTCCAATTTCATAGTTAAATTCATCCAAATATGCAATAAGTTTCAACCATAGTTTAACCTAATTTTTTTCAAATATATTATACTCCTGTGTCCCATAAAATATATCCATTATTGACTTTTTTGGTCAATATTTTTGAACATTGACTAGTTATTATTTAAAAACATATGTGGAAATATATTTTAAAAACCTTCAATCAAGTAGTTTTCAAATAAATATTTATAAAATTTAATTATTTTAAAATTTTAAAATAATCATGGTCAAATTTAAAAGATTTGACTAATAAAAAGTCAACAAGGGACATTTTTATGGGACAGAGGAAGCATATAACTTGGCCTAATGATTTCATTAACAAAGGATGTGATTAGTATATGTGTATGGTATGGGATGAAATTGAAATGTTTAAAAAGTTTGGGAACTAGTTTAGAGTGAAGCTCATAATTTGGGGATAAAAATGAAATATTCAAAAGTTTAAAGATTAATTTAAAATAATCATAATAATTTAAGGATGAAATTAAAATATTTAAAAAATTAATGACTAATTTAAAATAAAAATCATAATTTTTGGTATTATATCTAAAGAAAAATGTGAACTTATCAGTATCAAGAGAAGTTGGGTCAATTAATGATGACCCATGTGAGTTGATTTGATGTTCCAATGGCGAAAAATGGTACAGCAAATTCAAAGTACTACAAGACAAGAATTTGTACATCAAAAACTGATTTAAAGCTCCAACCTTAAAATATGATGTCAAAAATAAAGTACACCATTTAATAATGAATTGATAAAAACAGAGAATTACGCGTTACGTGTTTGGTGTAATGAAAACAAGCAAATGAATAAAAATATACATCGGTCCAATGGGAAAGACATGTATAATTTGTGGTGGTTACGTGTGTATTTTAAAATTTAATTTTTTATTAATTTTTTATTTTATTAGTATTGTTTATTTTAAAATTTTATTTACGTTCATTTATTCAAAGATTTTATGTTATTAAATTATGCGCGTTTATCCTAAAAATATTTCTAAATCTACTATTGCATCAATCACTACAAGAATTAAGATTTTAGTGATCATTTAATCACATACTAAAGATTTGCATTGTTATTTATGATGAAAATTATTTTTTTGTCCTTCTGAAATGAATAATTGTGATTTACTTTTATTTTGTCACTCTTTATATATAATTATGTCAATTTTGAAATTCATCACAAGTAATTCATCAATAAAAGTGTTTTATTGTAACCAAAGCAAGTCGTCATTATCAATTGGTCAATAATAGAATGGTTGAATTGACGCCAACTTATTTTTCGTGAAAAATTATAATAGTGACAATATATTGCGTAATCACTATTATTATTAATAATTGTGACGATAACATTTTATCACTAGTCTTAGTTGGTGATTTGTGACGATAATTGTTATGGTAACTAGTCTTAATTGGTTATTTGTGACGATAATTATTTTTGTCACTAGTTTTAATTCATGATTTGTGGCGAAATAATTTTATCACTATTCAAGTGAATAGATGTGTCCTACTTATATTTAGTCACTGATAAAATGCTTGAATTGACATCACATTTTTTAACAAGAAATGATGTAATAGTTATACCATATTAAATTGTCACTATTATTATTCATAATTGTGACAATATTTTTTTCACTAATAAATTTATCATTTTATAATGATATACTTGTGATATTCTTAAATTACGTCACAAGTTTCACTATAAGAGTAAAGCTTTTATGGCATATTGATAGTGACTATTAGTAATTTTGTCATAAATATCAAACTTTTGGTGACAAATTTTTACGACACTTATAATAATAAAAGGTGTGATGTATTTTTATCTCGTCACTATTATAGTAATAACTATGATTATTATATTTTTTTCACGGTTAAATTCTCACTATAAGTATATAATTGTGAAATAAATTTCACCGTCATAAAATTTTGACATTATTACAATACGCAAATTGACACAATTATTTCCTTGACGAGAAATGGTATGATAGTGATGATATATAAAGCGGACACTATTATTTGATATTTATTGTGAGAAAAAAGTTGTTTGTCACTTAAAATTTTACTTTTTGATGTGATAAATATTGACATCAATAATAATTAAAATCGTTGTTAAGATAAACTAGTTTGTCAAAAAGGTAAAATTTTGTTATTAGTCTTACGCTCTAATTTAACTAATTTTGTACATATTTTAAAATTTTAAATTTCAATAATCATCCAAATTGTACAATGACTAAATGACTAATAAATGACTAATAAAATTACCTTAATCTTTTAAATATATTATTTAATATTATTATGAATTTTTTTATTAACGAAATAAATGAACGACGATACCATAAGCTTTGATAGTGTCATTTAATCTTCAATTATGATTAGTTTTTTTTCAAAATAATTGATTAATTTTTATATGTAATTTATTATCTTTATAGAGATATATGTGAATTTTGCAAACACCAGTTAATTATTAATATATTTTTTAAAATTTAGAATTTTCACTACAAGGGGTTAATATATTGTCAAATACTTTTGTTTTATATTTTAAATATAATTTAAGAACACCTAATACTATTTTAGATTTAAATATTAATATTTATACGATTATATTTTAAAATAAACTAATTATTTTTTATATTTATCTTCCAAGTACGTTTTTCATATGAGAAATCATAGAAAATTTAATTAAATTATTTTTTTTTGTCAACAACATACATTTTTTTTTTCTCAGCACAATGACTAGGAGTTGCATTCTTTCCCTAAGGTCCCATGTTCGATCATCTTAAAAGCTATATATCATATTAATTTATAAAAAATAACATGTTAAACCAACATGGTCTAACAAGATAAGACACTAGATCCGTAAATTGAGTTGAGAGGGTCGTCTATGCTTACGTAGTTCCCGATTTGAAATCAAATATTGGTGGTTACACACAAAAAAAATGTGGAGATGTCACATCATCTATCTTTAACGAAAAATAACTAACCGATGACAATGATTGCAATGTAAGTTCCTAAAGAATATGAATATAATTAAAAATGTAATATATACTATAATTGATTACATAATAAATTTTTTAATTAATTTAGTTATGTAGTGGTGGTAAAATATTTGTCACTAATAAAGATGATATTAGTATCTAAATTTTTGTCACTGTTATTAATATTTCCGTGTCAAAAAATGTAGTCACAAAAAATACAAATAATTGCGACAATTCATTAAAGTCGTCACTAATATAATAATGACAGAGTTATTGTTAATAGTGTCAAACATTTAGTAACAATATTAGTGGTCATAAAATATACTTTCAGTGTCAAATAAATTTATCACAATTTTTATTGATAATAGTATCAAACATTTGGTCACTAAAAAATACTTAATGTGACAATATTGATGATCACAAAAAATATTTTTTTATAAAATTCACCACAATTTATATTGATAATTATGTCGAATAGATGGTCACAAAAAATGAACAATTGTGACAATTTTTAGAATAATTGTGACTAAAATAATAATGACAGAATTATTAGTGATGGCAAGTGACGATTTAAAAATTTTGTCATTAAATATTTTAGTGTTTAAATTTAATGCTTTTAGAGATCATTTGCATTATCACTAAAGTATTTTCTTGTAGTGAGTCCGACACTGCGCGACAAAGTTACGTACATTCGGCATACAACCAATTAAGTAATAAGCCGAGGCAAGCCAGCAACGATTGTTTAACAGAATTTGAGCAAATATAGTTAATCTTGTGTTTTTTGTTTATTGTCTTCCTCTTCATAGCCAATCATATGTTTAGGTAATCTCAGAACAGATGATATCTTAAACGGTTGAGTTTCGGACTCAGGCTTCCATAGGAGGTCTTCAAGCAAAAAATGATTATTCTAATACTCAATTATTGTTTCTGCTAATGTTCAAAGCATAGAATCCGGGATACACAGAGTAAGTGTTGGATCGAATCGAATATTTTTTTTAAGTTGATAGAGTTAACGAATCCTATTTTATAACTAAATTTTATTAAAAAAAATCCGATTCAAGTTAACTCATTTGAATTTATGTTTAAATTCAATTATAAATATTTATAATGTTTTGATATTAATTGATTATAATTTAAACATCTTTATATAAACATATAGTATGATATAAATATGTATTTCTTCCTATTTTTTCATATGCGATGTATAAATATCGTATAGAGTTAAGAGACTTGAGTCTAACTTGAAAATCGATCAATAATTACTAAAACTATCGAGTTATTTGAATCCTATTTTATAACCCAATCCTTATTTGATGTTGAAATAAAGCCTAAATCCTCAATCTGAAGTAGGTTTTAACTTCCCAGTATTGAAGTCAATCATGGTAAATTAATTAGCTGATTGAAAAGGAATCCAAAACAGGTTACATTATCCAGTATCTCTGCAGTTCCATAGGGTCCTAAGGAAGTCCACAGATTGAGCAAATATACAAGAGTTTATGGGAGAAAGACGAGAAATACTGGAGAACATATACATGAGTTGCACAACATAGACTGTCAAGTGATTCATCACAGGACATCTTTAGTCACACTGATTGGTCTGGTCTGGTATGCGATGTTCATGGAGCAGTAAGACAATTTAATACCCATAAATATAAAAAAAAATCTGGAAAGTTGAATATGCAATTTTAGTCATCACTTGTTGTAAGAAAACAAAACAAAACAGCACCACCTTAACGAGAAGATAATACAGTTGCTCACTAAAAAAACCAACAAGATATCAGAATACATAGCATCAATATCAATATGTCCAAAACATTACGATAGTCAACAAGGAGAGGAGACTCGAAAGAAAGACAACAAGCATTTAGTCATAAAAGCAGCAGAATTTGTTAATTTGACTTAAGTCCTACTTCAGGATAGAGTTGATGGACTGTTAGTTGCTAAACGAAAAAAAGCTCCCCAGCCTGTTTGATGCTGCTACTCAGGTTCAGCATCTCCAAGCTGATGCTGAGATAAGATCCCTCTGCTGCCAGCAAAGCACAAGCGAAGTCCGGCGGTTCTCGACATGAAATCCCCTAGCTTGAGCGCTCTTTACTACACATTCTGCCTGAGTTACAGTGAAGTTACTGAATGTTACAGGGACAAAACCAGCTGAGGATAAAAGAGTCTTCAAAAGGGGCATTTTCTCAGGTGCATTCAGTCGCCCCAACACGGTGCTTTCAATTCGTGGCACAAGAAGGAACCTTTCAATCTTGTTGACAGCATCAGAAGTCAGCTTAATGGCATCAAGTGATTCTAATAGGTCTATATATGACTGAAACGCATGGACAATGTGCTGTGGGAATGGCAGATCATTTCTGTTGCACCCTTGGTCTAAAGACACCATGATTTTTGGGGAAAGCTGCTTCACAAAGTGCAGAAGATTGGGCAAAGCAGAGGGCTGGTTCGAAGAAGACCAAACTGGAAAATTCACAGCCATTGCCTCGTTTTGATTTGAATGAAACAAGGGCAAAGAGTAAGGGGTTTGAACTAAAGCATCGAAATTAAGCATCTCAAGCTCAAAACTTAAACCAATCTCATTAGCGAATTGTGTAAGATTGTCACGCATAAGCCCAAGCTCAATAGGATGGTGCGTTGAAGGTGAGGCAAAGGCAGTAATTCTCAATGAAGGAGCTCCTCTACTCCTCAAGGGAAGCTCCTGCATAAACGATGCCCACTGAACACCAAATCCAATATCAAAGTCCACAATGTGAATTCGATCAGCACCATCAAGAGCTTCAAGAAGAGCCTGGTTGCAGGTAAAATTTACAAATTGGATAACCGGAGAGACTTCAGAGAAGATCTTGTAAGCCCCCATTTTGAAGATAATGTCAAAAGGGGTTGGGCCCCTCGGTGGTGGCGGAGAGACAGAGTTATTCATGAGCAGTAATTGTAAAGCCTCCTTGAAGTAGAAAGCAGCCCTTTGAAGGGGCTTACCTACTGGAGACAGTTGGTGATTGAGCCGCGCCAATATCCGTTGCGCGTGAGAAAAATTCCCACTCCCTACAAACTCTGCAGCCATGTAAAGCAGTTCGAACAATGTGACTTGCTGTTGCTGGTGTAACTGGTTCAACTGCTGCTGCTGTTGAGCCATATCCTCTGCTGGACTCAACACTTCATCTTTTGCCACCATCGGCGGCTTCTGCTGAGGAACAAACTGGGAACCCTGAGGAAACCCTTGTTGTTGCAGCTGCTTTCTAGTAAACAATTCCTGGCCGGAATCAGAAAACGGGAGTTTTGGGATCTGAGAAGAAAATTCCAAGTTACCAGGATTGAGACGCTTTGGCAAAGGCTGAAGGAGGTGCTCTTCTTGAGGTAATGGCCAGGAAAAGTTTGGATTTTGAGGATGCCGTTCCTGATCCATGAAAACAAGTGGGCTAAAAATCTGTGGTTTCTCATCTTGGTTTTCAAGATACTGAGCAGGCTGCAGCTGCAGAGAAACGGGATGACCAGTATTGTTAGCTGGAGAAGTAAAAATCATATTTTGGATGTTTGTATTAAACCCAACAGTAGCACCTACAAACCCAGAACCAGGAACACCACCGAAACTCAGGGCAGCGCTTGAAATCACATTACCAATTGAGTCAAACCCAGGACCCTGGTCAACAACCCACGGCCCTGCATTGCCTTCAAAATCAAATCCCTGGTTAGTACCAGTAATCTCACTCTGAAGCAGCTGTTTGACACCCAAGGAATGGTCACCAGCGATCCAACGCAGAATCGAGTGGTCTTGACTCGGTGAGATGGCTGATTCTGACAGCATCGTTTCCCAATCTTCCAATCCCAGATTGCATCTTTGAGTACCTTCATGCCCCGGAGTAAGGCCTATTTCTCTAGGAACCGGTTGAAGAAGCGGATTCTTAGGTGGTGCTACGGTGGCCACTGTGGTGGTGGTGTTTTTGGCGGAATTACCTCCGCCGTCCGCATCGTAGGCACCGCCGTTGAAAGACGATGAGAGAGTGGATGCTGGTGTGGGTGGGCTTTGGCTTCTTCTCATATGAACAGAAATTGCTTCTTTTTCGTTGTTTGCAAAGGTAAAGCTATCACCTTCTTGCTGATTTATCCACTTGTCTTGCTGACAAATCGGACCAAAACCTCCGAGTTCTACAACACCATTAGCCTGTAATTCAAAGTGCATTTGTACTGTATGGAAACGAGAAGACAAATAAGCTGTTTTGGAAAATCAGAGATCAAGTTAAAGACAACATTTTCCCACCTACAAAGCAAGAGAAATAGATTATATATCTGGTTTCCTTCAAGATTTATCAAAACCACTCTAGCTTTCTTTGCATGCCATGAAATCAATCTCCAAACTAAAATGAAAAAAGACCCATTTTTATCTTGTTCTTTCTCTTCTTTTTGAACTCCATTCCTTTTCTTCTCTCCTCTGCTCAATCTTGCAACAATTCAATTTTTAACTCGACTCAACCTCTCTCTTCTGGGAAAACTTGTTCGGCTCGTTGTTTAAATGAGTTTTTTTTTTTTTTTTGATTTTGTATTCTACCCTTGTGTCATGGCAGTACTCTGTACCCTTCTCTGTTCTGCCATGGATGCGTGCATCACATTAAAAGGTAATAATTGCTTTCCCTCTTCTCCATTACTCTCTCCCTCTCAATATATTTTGTAGATTTTTTTTATTTTATTTTATACAGCCATGACCTATCCTTCCCCCTCTCCTGTCTACGCTTCTGTCTTAGTGTCGCCCCACCCTACAGTTTTGCCTCGTTTTAGAAGGGTTTATATTGTTAAAGTTCAAGGGACGACGAATTCACCATTAGGTAAAATAATAGAAAACAAATATATTATAGGGTAAACTAAACATTTAATAATTAAACTATCAATTTTGATCTATTTTAGTACCTAAACTTTTAATTTTTTTAAAAATCATACATAACGTTTAATTTTTGTTTCATTTTAATTTTCCACCGTTGAAAACATAACATGTTTAGTACACAAACTATTAGTTCTGGTCCATTTTAGTACCTAAACTTTCAATTTTCTAAAACGAACCAAAGCTGATAGTTTAGGTACTAAAACGAATCAAAACTGATAGTTTAGATATTAAACGCATAATTTATCATATATTATACAAAGTTGAATAACTATGGAAAAGTTAGACTAATATTAATATATATGGTAAAGTATACAAATAGTCTCTCGACTATGATAACACTTTATTGAGTCATTTTACTATTAAAAGTTAAAAAAATAGACCTTGACTATAGGGAATTACTTTGTTGATTCTCTTGCTATTAAAAGTTATAAAATGGTCACCTGACTATTTATTATGTTCCAAATTCATCATTTTTCGTTAAATTTTTTATAACAATCTGAGCTATACGTTAACCTGCTAAATGAGATATAATAAAATCTGATCTCATAATCTTAAATGACTATCATATTCCAGTCAACATCTTAACGTCTAACTTAGGTGACCGTTAATTTTTTAACAGAAAATGACGAGTTTGTAACATAATGAGTAGTGTAACAATTTTATAACTTTTAATAGTTGAGGGACTCAACAAAATAACTCCCTATAATCGGAGGACCATTTTGTAACATTTAATAGTCAAAAGACTTAATAAAGCAATATCTTATAATAGAGGGACCATTGTACTTTACCCTAATATTTATCATTTTCATGGCATTTTTATATTATTATTTTTAATTAAATAATAACCATTTATTGATTGAACATGTCATGTATAGAATACAATAGTAGATGTATGTATTTTGAGTAGACACGTGCTCATATTGAAATTCAAATTTTTTTATGTTAGTTGTTTATTTTATTAATAATATCTACCTTAAAATTTTATTTGTGTATGTTCCATACAAAAATTTCGATTTTTAATATATATGTGTTTACCCTGAAAAATACTTCTAGATCAAACACCGAGAGTTCATATATGCATTTTATAAATAGCATCTTTCAAGAGAGCTTATGATAGGATTTATCTTTCTTCAACGTTGTATGGTTTATTACTAAATAGGTACAACGATAAAATTAAATTCTAACGTTTGACAAAATAATATTTTAACTCGTATTCTTTTTTTAAGTAGTTTGATCCAACGTTTTATTTTGAGATAAAACTTTCTAATTAGACGAAAACTATTACTTAATTAACAGTTGATTCTTTTTACTAATTAGATAAGTCTATATGGACGTAACTGTTGACATGGCATATTTAGAATTAAGCAAGGAATTAATCACAACAAAGCATATATGATTTTACCAGCTTCATATGAGTAATTTATTTCTAAGATTTTATGTGTGGATCGGAGTTAATTAATAAAAAGATTATGATAATTCAAAGGAAAATCCATGATTTATGAATTTGAGTTTTTGGTGGCGTCGATCGGACTCATAGGGTACTAATAATGTTTTTTTTATTAATCTGGCTAATTTTTTAAAATATTATGTTGGAAAAAATAAATTACTCGAATAATATACAGATGTGAGATTATTTGTTATAATAAGGTAAATGCTACAATGACTATAGTAGACGTGTGGTAGTCCGGGTGATCTAGCCTATGTCGCATTACACTTTAGGCGTGTCCCTTGCCTAAGTCGCATTGTATTCTCAACAAGGCATAATAATAATTTATATTAATATTTTAGAAAAAATCACATAAGAAAATATAAAATTTAAAACTTAAAAGTTTATAAACATATGCATAAAATTTATAAGTTCAAATTATATAATCTAAAATTAAAATTTAAAATCATAAAAAATAAAATTTTAAATTACAAATTAAATTTATATTAGTTTGATATTAAAATAAATAATTTAAATGTTAAGGTGAAATATTTGGAAAAAAATATAGATCTAGAATGTTATGGTAAAATAATTTTGAAATTAAAAATGAAAATATAATATTAAAAAATAGCAATAAAAAAAACCGGATCGCTGAGTATCCAGTTAAGGTGTGACCTGGATCCGACCCGAAAACCCGCAAAAAATAATGGGCCGGATACTCGGCTGAAAAAATAAGGTATTTATCTCTAAAATGCTAGATAAGTTTGTATCGGGTGATGGAATCAACAAATCATATAATTCATATTTTTAAACACCCCAACTAATCCCAATTTATATTTTTTAACTGTAATATTTCCCTAATTTTACCCAGTTGCTTTTTAAAAGAAGTTGACTTTTTTTTCTTCATTCTTATTCTTATGCTTCGTTTTTTTTTCTGGGGGTAGTACGAGGCATTAGCTTGGGTGTGTGGAAGTTTGAGCTTCTTTGCGTCTTTGGGATTATTGGCTTGGTGGAATGATAAGGCCTCGAAGATTCCATTCGTGAGTTAAAATCTCTGACTTGATTGTTTGATTTTGCCTTAGTCTAATTCAATTTTCTTGGTAGTTATTGAATGCATTCTTGTAATATTAATGTTTGTACTTTGTAGCTTTGGAGGTGTTCTTGTATTTGTTTCAAAATGGGAAAATAGGAATGTAGGATACTGGTAAAACCAAATGGTATCATAGTGTCACTCTTGTCATCTGCTGAGGGATGCTAAACTTTATGTTCAAGTGAGTTATTATCCCAATAT
Source organism: Hibiscus syriacus (assembly GCF_006381635.1). Lineage (NCBI taxonomy): Eukaryota > Viridiplantae > Streptophyta > Magnoliopsida > Malvales > Malvaceae > Hibiscus > Hibiscus syriacus. Next base: position 1,960,392 of record NW_024062581.1, on the reverse strand, counting down.
AGGGGGATACATTAACTACTCGCTTTAGGATGGAAGATATTTCGTTGTAGAAGACTCAGCCCCTTTTCTTCATCAATTGTTACAATTGAGAGGAAGAATTTTGCTCAGGTTCACAATATAAAGACCTTGTCCTTGGTTTTTCCTTGCTTTCTTCTCTGATGAATTGGTAAATGTTTACAAAAATGCATTTCCCCTCTTTGATGTATTGGATTGTTGAGGCAGCCTTGACAATTTGTTTCATGATTTTCAAGAAGCCCTTGTAGGATATCTTGACAATATATTAGCACTGCCATATCACTTGTATAGATATTTCAAAGTTCTTGGGAGTTGACGTTAGATATTTTATGGTAAAAGAATGGAAACGACTATTTACTTGTACAATTATAATTTTTTTCTTTTCATAATATACTCCAAAAACCTTATTGAGAGTTGAAATTGAGAAATTTAAACAATAATGTTTCAAATAGAAGAATTGAGGTTTCCTGTTTGCATATGGTTTAGTGATATCTGTTTGGAAGATTCCTTTACCACATCCTTCTTTTTATTTCATATGGCATTTTATTCCTTTTTTCACTGATACATCGATCATCATCTCATGTTGTGCATCATTAGTAGCTAAAACGTAAATAGAGAAGTAATCTACATTTCATTTGGTGTAAAGTTGTTGACACTGCTGCTTGCGAGAATTTAGTTTGTTACAGTGTGAAGGGTATGTTACTTGCTGGCATACAGCGAATGATATTTGTCATGCTGATTGATATCTATTCCCTACTGTTAAGCAGATGCCAAAGGTATATACATATGACAACCTGCGGGTGGAGCTTGGTGGAGAACCATCCGTAGATCCTCATGCAAGTAATATTAAGTTGTTTCGCTTGTGTCCTATGCTCTTTATTTGCTTACTTTTGGAACTTTAAATAATGGGCTCTTGGGGTTTGTTGCGTAAACAAATATTTTGAAATTTGAACAAATAACCCAGTGTGCTTTGATTAAGAAAAATCTTATTAGAAGATGCGTTGCCGATTTGTATCCTTTTCCTTTTGTAGTTTGGTGCCAAATTCTGCAGTAATTAGCATATGATGCATGGTTATAATGATTGTGTTGATCTTGAAAGCCATCCTGATTTCACCACCGCCCAACCTTACAAACGACCGGTTCCAAAATAATGCGAGATCGTACTTCATAGCATGCATTTTCCCTCTTTTTTTGCATCATAATAAGGTCAGTTTCTTTATTCTTTTTATTTTAAATTTGATCATTAATTTTTCAAAAAACGGTTAGATAATTGTTTCTCAATGAAAATCTCAACTAAAATGTCTTTTTACAGCATTGACATGACATCTCGTAAATATGTGCTCCATTATAATTTCATTATGAGGAATTTTTTAATTTGGTCATTGATTTAATAATTTTAGATTATACGGAAATAGCAATTTTATCAATATTAAGTATCTAAATAATGTCGCTATTTGCTCTGAACATATGATATTAACATTTGATAAGAGAAATTGACGTGATGGTTAAAAAATTAGTATATTTCTTCTTCATTGTTTATGTACTTTTATTATTTTAATCATATTTTTCTAATCAAGCCATATGTGTTATTATTTGATCAGGGGAATTTGATAACATTTTTTTTATTTAATTTAATAAATTTATATCGACTTAATACAAAAATAAGTGTTCAAACTATGCATCGAAAAACGTTTGTGTCTAAAGAATTTTTCGTTAAAAATAGGTGTATAATGTTTCAAATGTTATTGTCATCATTGTTTTTCGTCCAGGTGAGAAAAAAACTAGTACGACTTAGGGGTTAGCACCATAAAAATAGGGTGATTTTAATAAATATTTTATTTGACCAAAATATCGAGTTTTGGGGCATGCGAAAATTCAAAAATCAGGCTCGGGAGTCGGTTATACGTGGGGAAGGGTAACACCCCCACAGTGCCCATAAATTGGTACCTAGTTGATTATCCTATTTTGAAATTTGGAAATTTTGAGTTCAAACCTTATTTTATAAAAAAATTCACTATGAATGCACGATTGAAAATGATGTTGGATTATTTAAGCGAATAATATTAAACCCCTAGCATGAATGTGGGAGATCAATTATTATGCCCAATAATCGAACATTGCCTTGGAATTTTTGAAACATGACAGGGTTAACGAAAAGGATGTCGACCTACTTCAGGAATCACCAACAGCCACCCCTTGAGCATACTTACGGGAGATATACTATTGACTCCCTAATAAGTGAACATTGCCTTGTGTTTGAAAATACGAATGCAATCGATCAACCAATTAAAATAATCCTAATTATACTAGGTGAATTCATGAAGACTTCTCTTGATCTGTATTAAATTATGAAATTAAGGATCCTAGAGGACTAAACTTGAAAATGAGTGTCTAATATTAACCCTATCTGATTTTATTAACCAATTATTGGATCAGATAATTGATTTGAGCAATCGAACATTTTCTTGCGAAAACTCAAATCGAATCATCCCATAATTAAAGGACTAAGATGGTAAAAATATAAAGTATAGGGACTAAACTATAAAAGATTTAAAGTCTAAGGGCCTTAGTGTAAAAATCTAAAGTCTAGAGACCTAAGTGTAAAAATATAATCCTAGAGGTCTAAAAACGTAATTTAAGATTCTAGTTATTAATCGAATTAATTATTTTAATCAAAAAGTCAATTTGAATCCCTCAACATAAAAGAAGGGACCAAATTGGCAATTTCCCTATTCAAAGGAATAAAATGTGAAGAAACTAAATCTAAAGGATTAAAGACTTGAAATTAAAAATATTAACATACTAGTAAAAATAATTTACTTTTAAACTGACGAGAAATTACCTGAATGCTCGGACCTGGAAAAAATAAAAAAAATAAAGTTAGAATAATTATTAAATAATCTAATTAAAATAAATAGTTAAAAGAAAATAAGTTAAAGAAATAAAATAAATTAAAAGATTAAAACAATTTAAAATGAATATATATAATCGGTAATTGATTCGAATAACCTGAAAAGAAAAGAAAATATTAAAGTTAATAAGCTAATTTTAAATAAGGATAAAATTGAAATAAAATAAATAAAATCAATGACTAAATTGTAATTAAATAAATCAATTTCAGATTAGGGACTAAATTATAAATCGATAGAATACTTGGGGGTTAAAACCTAATAAAAGCAACAAATCAAAATAGTGATTAAATTGAAATAAAAATGAAATTAGACATGAAATATTGTAAATAAACATGAACTAAAAAGCAAAACATGGTAAAAGTGTAGTGACCTGTAAGCAAATAAACCAAAAATTAGTAATATAAAATAAAATGAAAAAATAACAAAATAAGTACAAAAGTTAAAATTAATTTAAGTAAATAACGGGAAACATGTGACCTCGGAGGAAAATCGAGTGACTGCGTGCAATTTGCCCCTTGGCTCCCAAAACGCACAGTCCGTTTCACCGAGTTTGGACATGTGCTAAACGTCACCGTTTTACAGAGCCTATAAATAGGCTATTTTTGCCCCTTTTTTTTCCTTATTTACATAATTCATCTCTTTCTCCTAAAAAAATCACTCTCCATTCTTTCTAACTCGTCCAGACGCGAGTGGTGGCACTGCCTTATAGGCCGTCACCGACCATCGTGTTGGTCGTCGTCGCTGGTGGCCAATGGCCACCAAATTTTCGGGAGGGCCTCGTCTCGACGCCGACTACACAAATCCGAGGATTGTTTTGCAAGGGACAACTCCAAACACTGTGAAGCAGGCCGACAACCCCTCGGCTTCCGAGGCTCATACCGTCTCCGTCCGCTGTCGGATCAACTCTATTTTTTAGTATGTTTTTACCGGCCCATTTCTTCTTTTGTGACCATTCGAATATGCGAACAGAGGTTCCAGTCGCCGACGAAGGGTTCCAATCAAGAGGTAAACTTCTTCATATCTGTTTTCTTTTTTCATTTAGTATTTTTATACTTTTTTTTCATGTTGGTTCAAGTAGAAATAATAAAAAAGGCTTGCTTTTTTTTTTGGTTTTTGTTTATGATATTTGGTTTTGTTCGAATGGAATCAAAATATAAAATGAAAAAAATAGATGCTGAAAATGAAGTTGTATATTGCTTTTTCCTTGAATCAGGAGAGCCCCCTTTACATTCATTTTGTTGGGTTTTATAGAACCCTATTACAAGAAAAAGATAAAAACATTTAATCCCTTTGTTTTTGTCTTCTTATCTTGCATGTGAGGCTGATGGGAATTTGCTGGAGATTGTGGTCGGTGGTTCAGGTATTGATTGGGTAAGGATGACAACAATGGGCAACAGATGTTACATGAATATTTCCTTTTTTGTATTGATTTTTTTGTATTTTTTTCTTCTAATTTTTGGCTTTTTATTTATTTTTTAATATAATAATAATATAATACAATAATAAGAATAATAAAAATAAAATAAATAAAAAATGGTGATTTTAGATGCTCTTCTTTGCTCATTGTTGTGGAAACGGGAATGAACCAAAGATATAAAACATAATTTTTTGCATTCGTTATTCTTTACGAGTTCTTCTCATTACGAACTCTTCGTTAATCTACCTTTTTGTGTGATGGATGATCCTAGGTTGAACAAGCTCTTCTCATTACAAACTTTATCGTCCTCGTTGGATGAGTTCTTCTTATTATGGACCCATTCGTCGGAAGAGTTCTCATTATGAACTCTTCATTTATCCATCTCCTTATGCAATAGACGATTACAGATTGAACAAGCTCTTCTCATTACGAACTTCTTCTCCATTGTTGATGAGTTATTCTCATTACGAACCCTTCTTCGGATGAGTTCTTCTCATTATGAACTATTCTTCCGAAATGTCGGTCTATCTCTTTGTGTGATGATGTGTCAAGTTCCGAACAAGTTCTTCTCATTATGAACTCATTATTCATTATTGGGTGAGTTTTTCTCATTAATAACCCTTCTTTAGAGATGTTTATTCATCTCTTTGTGTGACAGATGTGTCGAGTTCCGAACAAGTTCTTCTCATTATGAACTTATTCTTCCTCATTGGGTGAGTTCTTTTCATTATTAACCCTTATTAAGAAATATTGATCCATCTCCTTGTGTGACAGATGTGTCGGGTTTCGAACAAGTTCTTCTCATTATGAACTTCTCATTCCTCGTTGGATGAGTTCTTATTGCTACGAACCCTCTTTCTAAAATGTTAATATATCTCATTGTGTGATGGATGTGTCGATTTTCGAACAAGTTCTTCTCATTATGAACTTTTTCTTCCTCTTTGGATGAGTTCTTCCCATTATGAACCCTTCTTCTGAAATGTTGATGTGATGGATGCGCCGAGTTCTGAACAAGTTCTTCTCATTATGAACTTTTTCTTCCTCATTAGACAAGTTAATCTCATTACGAACCCTTCCTCAGAAATGTTTGGTCTATCCTCTCTTTGAAGAATTTTACGTGCAAAAGATTATCATGTGTCATTGATATGTATTTGAGGTACCCAAGGGTAATGAACCGAAGGTCCTGAATTCTTTGCTGAGATCCACTTTTTTTAAAGGTGAAAATATAGACCGAATCTTTGCTGAAACTCGTCTTCTTTTACACGAAATCATGAAATGAAATATTTGTTGATTTTTTGAATTCATGTAAAACATTTAAAGTTGATAGAAAGAATATGTGTGCTCATATTCCGCAAATGCCTGAATATGTATGATGTCATTTTAGCGCTGCAAATTCTGCTGACCATTTTAAATGCATCTTGCTCGAGAGTCTTATCGATGGCCCGAATGACTTAATCATCATGCTCAAACGACTTACTAGTGGTCCGCAGACTTACTAAGCAAGAAACTTTGGAAATCACATTTGTTTTTCAAAAATTTCAATTTTCAGAAAAGAATAAGAAACTTTGGAAATCATTTTCTTATTTTTTTTTTCAAAAATCATGTGAAAACATCCTGCCCAAAGGTCTTTTGGATGGCCCAAAGGACTTATCATCTTGCTCGAAAGACTTATAGATGACCGAAGGATTTAAGCATCATGCTCGAAAGACTTATTGATGACCCGAGTGACTTACTCTTCAAGAAACCCTTCAAAATCAAGCTTAATTTCTTAAAAACTTTTGAAACCATCATATTGGTTGAGTAATCGTCAAGAAACCTCTGAAAATCAGACTTAGCTTCTTAAAAACTCGTTTGAAGAAATCATAAAGAAACTTCTGAAAATCGGACTTAGTTTCTTTAAAATTCATTTGAAGACATCATGTCAAGAAACCTCTGAAAATCAGACTTGGTTTCTTTGAAAATTCATTTGAAAACCTCATCTCAATCAAAAACTTCTAAAAGTCAAACTTCGCTTCTTTAAAAGCTCATTTAAGAACATCATGTCAAGAAACCTCTGAAAATCAAACTTGTTTCTTTTAAAAATTCTTTTGAAACACCATGTTAATCTTCAAGAAACCTTTAAAAATCAGACTTAGTTTCTTTGAAAACTCATTTAAAAATACCATGTCGAGAAACCTCTAAAAATCAGACTTAGTTTCTTAAAAAAGTCACGTTAGTTGGGTAACATTCCTCACTTAAAAATTAAGACTGTTATGTGTATTGGGTTCCTCAATTCCCTCCATTTAAGGCTTGAATTATGATTTTACTTTTCTTTCTCTTATTTCCTTGGAAAATCTGTAAGAATTATGTATATATGTATAACAATATGAATGCACTTAAATGTATTTAAATGTAATTCATGACTTTCTTGTATGCAGAATGTTGATCATTATTCTTCTCGCATCAAATTGAAGGCCTCAGTCTTCATTCACTTGATCATATTTGAATGGATCCTGCCTCAATATCGACGCAACAACTTGCCAGCTCAGATTTGCAATCTTCTGGGAATCAACCTAATCTTCTGGTCTTTGTTTTCTGTCATTATTTTGGAGAAAATGATTTCTCTCTCGAATTCTTGTTATGATTAGGTTTATGGCCTTGATGCCATTTATGTCCCTGACTCAACCGATCAATCAAATATGTTTCTCAGGACTCGTCTTCCAACTGAAGCATGAATGGTCTTTTTTCTCAAGGTAAGCTCTTTTTGTTTTCATCTTTTGACCCTGACACTCCAAGTGGTGACACCCACCTTCATGTCCTTCTTGATCTCGAACTTGGTCTCCACATGATCGAGATTTTCTAGAAATGCCCTAATGTGGGACATTCGAGAGTCAATATTTGATTTTGAATGACTTGATCCTCGTTCCATTGGTCAATGACCACATGCTGTCATCTTGGGCAAACAGAAGTGCCTCCACATGTCTTCCTTGTTCTAGTCAAATAGTTTAGGGGAATTTCCTTTCTATGAGGTCTTAAAAACATATGGACACTTAAGAAGTGACCAATTTTTCTTTGATATGAATTGATATATCAGGAAATCTTGAGGTAAGCCATGCCCCTTCTTGTTCAATCAGTTGTATGCTTCTTGACTGATCATTGATGTTGACATTATCACAAAATTGTAAAGAGTTTCATTATTGGATCTTCTAATTTTCTAGCTTTGTTATTCAGAAATATGGGGACATCTTGATTGTTCCCCAATCGTTTGTATCTTTGCTTTGACTTCTGTTTGTGATATTGCTTCTTTGCTTGAGGCAAAATGAGCCTCGTCCACTTCAAGGACCTCTTTCTCGAGAGATTATCCTATTTGAAAATGTTTTTCTTCATCTTTTGTGAAAAAAAGTTTAATACATAAGTTTTTTTGAAAAATGCTGCCATTTTATTCAGGCTCACAATCAAAGCAAATTTCAAAGAAAGAGTTCATTGAATATCAAGTAAGTCAAATTCTCTTTTAATCTTTCAAAAAAGTATATCTATTTGACAAGTGTAAAGATTGATGATGATTTAAGACTTAGGTTGACTTGTGGAGGTAGAGTGTTTCAGGTTGATTTGAGGAGGTAATGTGTTTCAGGTTGGTTTTTTTGGTTAAGGTCTAGTTTTCTTGATTACGGTGTTTATTGATATGGTGAAGTAGCCATTATGCATATCTTCCAGAAATGTTCACTGGTTCCCAGCCCTCGTGAGCGCCTTTGGGTTGTGCACTACTTTATTAAGATATACATAAGATCATCTTCTGTGTAGTAGTTGTCAATCTTCGTATTTGAGTTGCCTTTTCAGGTTTTAAACTCGAATTCTCCTTTAGTTTCAAGACGTCATCTAAAATTTTATGTCTTGAACCCTCATTTTATTATTTTTCTCTATCATGCATTAAAGATTTTAAAAAACCATTTTCTGCAAATAAAATTAACCCTGAGGCGTTGAATGAAATCTGAAGATAGTCTTTCACTTAGAAATCCATGTATGATTAGAAGGACTTTTTAGGCACGTAACATATGTTAGGGCTCACGTTATGAAAGAAAGGGATAAATAGGCCCAAACAAGTGTTTAAGGGTGATCGAACCAATTATCAACTTGTGAAAACATCTTCAATCTTGCTCTGCTTGATTTGAATCTGGTTACATCGTTTCATTTTCTTCATTTTCCTACATCCCTCTAGACAACCAATTTTGGGTTTTCACCCTAGAGTTCATCTCCATCTCGCTATGCCATCGCATCCTTAATCTTCTAATTGAATCTGGATCTTCGAGCTAGTCATACTTGATTAAGCTTGTGGTTTAAGGATTATTGAGTCACTTATCTTGAAGTATTTGATCTATTTTCTTTCTTTTTTCTCTTTTCTTATTATTTTTTCTTCTTCATTTTTCTATATCTTCTATTTTCTCTCTGTGTTGTCAACTTTATTTGATCTTTGAGCGCTTTGTATTTGGTCTACCTTGTGGTATCTTGTTATTTCTCACTTTATTTCACTAGGACTTGCCTCTGTAACAAAATCCGGATTGATTACTTTCATTTTTGCAAGTATATTTCCTTTACCTTACCCCACGGTGTGATGGGTGATCCTTGGTTAAGGTTGAATAAGAAGAAAAATACTATATGCTCAAGTGGGGATAACAATGGATGTATACATATATAGGGATAAATGAAAGAAAGTTGTTCATCATTTCACACATGGAGGTCATTGTAAAAGAGGTACCCCAGGGGGATGAATATTTATGATTAACTTTATTCACATGAAAATAATTTCATTAATGCATTATAGAATTATTTTCTACTTCTTCTTCTTGCTACAAGTTTTCCCCAATTATCTGAGTTTTTTTTCTTTTAAAAACTTGATCTGAAATGCCCTATCTCGTTCTCTTGTAGAATGGTTCTATTACACTCAAACACCTTATACTTTATGCCTCCAGGTCTATCGAGGTTGGAGATAAATGTTGGTTCCGTGTTAGGAAGGGAAATGAGTGAATCTGAAGCCATCTATTTGGAAAAGGTAGTGTTAAGGAAAGATCAGGTCTGTCTAAGAAGGTAAAAGTACATGTTTGGTGGCCTTGGGAGGATAAGGGTATGACTTTAGAGATTCAAAGGGAGGTGATGTCGAGGTTTAATTTTTTGGTAATGACCACAAACCATGTAAGAAAACGAGTAAGGGTGTTCGGCTTTGGAGGGAACACGAAAGGTCTAATCTTACCACTTGTCAAATATCTATAATTAATGAAGTAGTAAAAGAACCTTTAATTCATTTGATATTCAAAGAATTACAAGATTAAACTTGATTTATTGCTCATAACCTTAGAAAATAACATAAGTTCAACCATCAAACTATTTTAAGAAAATAAACAAAAGAATAAAAACACGTTCAAACAGGACAATGTTAGTGCAATAAGGCTTCATGGTAGATGTAAGAACGTTTTCCTGATTAGCACAAGAATGTCTCATTACACGTTAGGTCAATGCCTCTGGGTCAAACAAATTCTGGACCTTTCTCTTCGGTGCCACACAGATCTCAATGATGTGCCTCAAACTTCAGACGGTGCTAACATCACGTCCATATCTCTCAATTCTTTTCTAGGTACGAATGAGGTAACTTCAATTTACCTAAAAACTTATATCACAAGATTCTTCGCGAGTTACTCCAGGATCCGTGATTAATGCACGTTGAGATGCAATGTATGATTTATATATGCAAATGCAAAGATGCACATACGAATGAAAAAATAGAGAAACGAGAATGTAATACCCCAAATTTTGAATTAAGGACTTTATTGAAAGAATTTAAAAATTTGGAGGATTTATTAGACTAAATGATAAAGATGAGAATGATTTGGATTAGTGAATTAGACTAAATTGTAACAAGGGATGGTTTAGAGGGTATTTTAGTCCTTTAAAGAAAAATAAATTTAAAATTATTATTTTATAAAACATAAAAGGTAAGGGAAAAAGGGGAAAATGGATATCAACCAAAAGCTCTTTCCTCTTCTTCTTCCTTTACTTGATAAGCTTCCTCCATAGCTCCCAAAGGTAAGTTTCAATTGATTAGTTTTTCTGGTTGATTATGGGTTTCTTTTACAACCTTAAGTAATATAGAAGCGTAAGGAAGCATTAAATGAGATTAAACCTAAGAAAGGGAAGAAATAGAGGGGATTTTATAAAATGGGTTTTTAAATGAGATGTTAATATAGAGTGTTTATGGATGTTTATTGGGAAATTTGACTTGTCAGAGAGGTATATAAGAGATTAGAAACATTGTATTAGATTGATAAAACATTAGGAAAAATGGTTTGATTTTTAGAATTTATTGTTCTTGGAAGATTTTAGATGTTTTAATAGACTAATTGAAGGAATGCTAGTATAAATACTTAAGGAAGAGTTTAATAGTATTGAATAGGGTAAATATAAATAAATTTGACCCCATTTGGGTGATTTTCAAGCTGAAAACTGGAAAATCTGGACAGGGGTATCGGTACTCCATAGAACAGTACCGATACCCTAGGCAAGAGTTAGGGTAAATTATATAAGAGGTATCGATACTGATTTAACCAATATCAGTACCCAAGCAATGGGGTATCGATACCATGGTAAGGGTATCGATACCAGTAAAAATATTGGATCTAAATTGGGTACCGATACCTAAGGGGGTATCGATACCATAACATAGGGGTATCGATATCATGGTGAGGGTATCGATACCAGGCTATATCGAAGCTAATTTCAGTATTGATACATTAAGGGGGTATCGATACCCTAATAGGGTAGTATCGATACCACAGAAGGGGTATCGATACCGAATGACCATAAATGTTAAGTTAGGGCTGATAATGTGGTAGAAAGTTAATAATAAATATTTTGATTAATGTTAAGTTATAATTGTTAGGAAACCTACTAACAATTGATATTATGCATGTCTTTAATGAATTTGGAATAGATCAAAAATAAGCTACAGGGTTGAGTAAGTCGAAAGGAAAGGGCCAAGTTCTGGAATAATCATCTTCTCATTTTGGATAGCTAAGCAAAGTGAGCCAGTGCGTACATTTAAATATGTACGTATATGTTACGATAGACCTATTTGTAAGATTTATTAATGTAAATTGGTGATTTCCAAAGGGCACTAAGTGTGCAAAATATAAGAAATCATACTAAGTGTATGAATTTCAGATAGGGCATTTCGTACGCTAAAATGTTAAGAAATCATACTAAGTGTATGAATTTTAGATAGGGCGTTTCGTACATTAAAATGTTACAAAATCATACTAAGTGTATGAATTTTAGATAGGGCGTTTCGTACGTTAAAATGTTAAGAAATCATACTAAGTGTATGAATTTCAGATAGGGAGTTTCGTACGCTAAAATGTTAAGAAATTCATACACTGCTAAAATGTTAAGAAATCATACTAAGTGTATGAATTTCAGATAGGGCATTTCGTACGCTAAAATGTTAAGAAATCATACTAAGTGTATGAATTTTAGATAGGGCGTTTCGTATACTAAAATGTTAAGAAATCATACTAAGTGTATGGATTTCAGATAGTAAGTTTCGTACGCTAAAATGTTAAGAAATCATACTAAGTGTACAAATTTCAGATAGGGTGTTTCGTACGCTAAAATGTTAAGAAATCATACTAAGTGTATGAATTTCAGATAGGGCGTTTCGTACGCTAAAATGTTAAGAAATCATACTAAGCGTATGAATTTCAGATAGGGCGTTTCGTATGCTAAAATGTTAAGAAATCATACTAAGTGTATGAATTTCAGATAGGCATTTTGTATGCTAAAATGTTAAGAAATCATACTAAGTGTATGCATTTTAGATAGGGTGTTTCGTACGCTAAAATGTTAAGAAATCATACTAAGTGTATGAATTTCAGATAGGGTTTCATACGTTAAAATGATAAGGAAATCATATTAAGTGTATGAATTTCCAGATAGGGCACTTCATGTGCTAAAATGATAAGAAATTCATACTAAGTGTATGAATTTTTGTATTCGAGATTTTGGGTGCTAAAGGACAAGAAATTCATACTATGTGTATGAATTTATGTATGAGAAACATAAGGGTATACACATAAGAACTACATAATAAAGAAATGGATCTTTATATTGGTACTGGGTATTCCAACCACATAGATTATACAAATGGTTGCGGAATAACGATATAAACACTACATGCACATCTTAATAAATGAACAGAAATAAGAAGTTGGTAAATTACCATGTGAGCACTAAGGGTACGAATTATAAGGTTTATAATAAATTAAAAGAGAGTTAATTGATATTAAACATAAGTATTAGAATATAAACTATTCCAAAATAAAAGAATAATGGTCTAACTGTGCAATTGGCAAAAAGGTATCAATTATGCCAGTTAGATAAAGGATTAAACACTGTTGAGTAAGAGAATAATGGAATTTTAATGTATTGTGATATGAGTGGGGCATAAGTGATATGAAGGGATAATATATATATATATAATGTATAACCACACATAATTGGTATGGAAGAATACCATAAATGAAATCAATAATAGTGTATAAAAGTATGAAAGGATATCATAGTGGAAATGGTATAATGGTGTATTATAAACATGATGGGATGCTATCAATGAAAATAAAGGTTTAAGACTAAAGAGATAAATGAGAGAAAAAATATAGAGGAAGATAGGTATGCAAGGCATACTAAAATACTTAAGATATTGTGAATGAAATACAATTTAGATGAGGAGGATCATAGAATCCTTAAGGAATATATGATTTAGTACAAATTAAATAAAAATAACATACTTATGTATACACAAAGGTTATTTTATAATATTATATCTCATATGTAAATAATTATGGTGTGTTGTTTCCACGTGAAGGTAAAAACGGAGATAAATTGAGTAAGGAGTGCAACAGTAGCAGTGGGTATCATTGGTTAAGGTTGACTCTCATCAGTAACGGTAGGACAATCTTATTCAATTTAAGAACTTAGTTGGTATATAATTAAACTATGGTAAAAATTTTGTAATGTAATTAAGTAAAGATTTGAGTATGTTGCTTTCAAAATATTCTATTTTGTGGTTAATCAAATTGAAACAAAATTTTACGGGTTTTCAAATGACAAATCTTTTTTTATTAAAGTGATGTGACATCCATATCTCATGTACAGAAGGTATACATGAGATGGGTGTTATAGAGAATGCAAAATACGAGATGCAAATGCAACAAAGGAACTGCACCCAAAAGTAACTATTCCTTGAAATATTATTGAGAAATCGATAATGTCTCGGTACACTAGGTAAGTGAAAATCTGGTAATCTTCAAGTTGTCCAACTCATGCGAGTGTTTGGGTATTATCGTCTTTCGTCAGATTTAGGCATATTGAAAACCTTCAAAGCTTCTACTTCGTCTTGTACTTTAAAAAATTTATTGAAATGGTTGGTGACCTTCAAATATTGGCTTCAGCATCAAATCTTCTTGAGTCCAACTTGTTACCTCAACAGATAGATGTCTGACTTGTCTCCTTAGTAGGTATCTATCTCTTGATGCTACTTGATCTACGTAGAGAATCTTCAAAATTCTATCTAACCCAGTGAAAGGCATTGTTGTGGGCATTGTTTTTTAAGAACTTTCTAAAATATCAATTATTTTAGGGATCAATACCTTTGAAGGATATGTCATGTTCATGCAAAAATACAACATAGAACAAGACAAGACATAATGAAATAAAGTTAGTAGAAACAAGACAAAAAGAATAAAGTTAGTTAAAATGATAATTCAAAGAAATGTAAGCTTTGCAAAAATAATTAAATACGACTCGAAGCTGAGACTGAAAAATAAAGCCTACAGAGGAAATTAAGAGTCCTAACTGCATGCGTCCTAGTTCTCCTAGGTTATCACATGGCTTTAGCGGGATAAGTTTACTAAATTCTCTACATGAAGTTTGGTTCTAGCAAAGGGTTCCCAAGCTGACCTTACAACCTGCTAAGGTTAACAAGGACTCTGATTCTAGCCCATTATAGACTTGCAAATCAGATTCAACTTAGGCGATCATACCACTTAAAGGGTATATTGGAACTGATATCCGGATAGACAACTTAGGATACTTTCCAGAGGTAATTTGTCAGACCCACACGAGGAAGCCCAATGCTCCCCATGAGGTGTGACGTTTCCCCTACTTAGGTAAATCGGGATTGAGCTCAGGTTTAGATCTATGATATGCAACAATCCTAAATATTCACAGAATGTAAACATTAACTAAAGAGAAAATCTATTTTTTTTGAAATAACATAATGAATTGTAAATTAAATAAATTCAAACTCAAACTTTCTAAATTCCAAATATAGGGTAATCAACTCGTGGCTTGACTCTCAATTTGTTTTAAAAAACAAAATGTCCCCAGCGGAGTTGCCAAGCCGTTGTCACTGTTTTTTTGCCCGGGTGGGAAAAACTAGTACGACTTAGTAGTTTTTCTTTGAAATATTTTAAAATATGAGGATTCACACCAACCATTTAAGGTGTGATTGAAACACCATAAAAATAGGGTGATTTTAATAAAACATTTTATTTGACCAAAATATCGAGTTTTGGGGCCTGCAAAATCTAGAAATCATGCTCGGGAGTCGGTTACACGTGGGGAAGGGTTAGCACCCCACAACGCCCATAAATTAGTACCTAGTTGATTACCTATTTTGAAATTTGGAAATTTTGAGTTCAAACATTATTTAATAAAAAAATCACTATGAATGCACAGTTGAAAAGGATGTTTGATTATTTAAACCAATAATATTAGCCCCTAGTATAAATGCGAGAGATCAATTATTATGCCCAATAATCAAACATTGCCTTGGAATTTTGAAAACATGATAGGGTTATTGAAAAGGATGTCTACCTACTTTGAGAATCACCAGTAGTTACCCCCTAAGCATACTTACGAGAGGTATACTATTGACTCCCTAATAAGTGAACATTACCTTGTGTTTGAAAATACGAATGTAGTCGATCAAACAGTTAAAATAATCCTAATTATACTAGGTGAATTCATTAAGGCGTCTCTTGATCTAAAGTATTAAATTATGAAATTAATTATCCTAGAGGACTAAACTTGAAAATAAGTATCTAATATTAACCATATCTGATTTTATTAACCAATTATTGGATCAGATAATTGATTTGAGCAATCGACCATTTTATTGCGAAAACTCAAATTGAATCATCCCCTAATTAAAGGACTAATATGGTAAAAATATAAAGTCTATGGACTAAATTGTGAAAGATCTAAAGTCTAAGGACCTAAGTGTAAAAATCTAAATTCTAGAGACCTAAGTGTAAAAATATAATCCTAGAGGGCTAAAAATGTAATTTAAGATTCTAGTTATTAATCAAATTAATTATTTTAATCGAAAAGTCAATTTGAATCCCTGCGCATAAAAGCAGGGACCAAATTGGCAATTCCCCATTCAAAGGACTAAAATGTAAAGAAACTAAATCTAAAGGATTAAGACTTGAAATTAAAATATTAACATACTAATAAAAATAATTTACATTTAAATTAACTATAAATTACCTGAATGCTTGGACCTGAATGCTCGGACCTGGAAAGAAATAAAAAAAAAGTTAGAATAGTTATTAAATAGTATAATTAAAATAAATAGTTAAAAAGAAAACAAGTTAGGGAAATAAAATAAATTAAAAGATTAAAATAATTTAAAATGAATAGATATTACGTCGGTAATTTGATTCAAATAACATGAAAAGAAAAGAAAAGAAAAGATTAAAGTTAATAAGCTAATTTAAATAAGAATAAAATTGAAATAAAATAAATAAAATCAACGACTAAATTGTAATTAAATAAATCAATTTCAGATTAGGGACTAAATTATAAATTGACAGAATACTTGGGGGTTAAAACCTAATAAAACCAACAAATCAAAATAGTGATTAAATTGAAATAAAAATGATATTATACATGAAATATTGTAAATAAGCATGAACTAAAATGCAACAACACAGTAAAAGTGTAGGGACCTGTAGGTAAATAAACCAAAAATTAGTAATAGAAAATAAAATGGAAAATAACAAAATAAGGAAAAAAATTAAAATTAATTTAAATAAATAATTCGAAACAAGTGGCCAAATGAACTCGAAGGAAAATTGAGTGACCGCGCGATTTTCCGCTTGGCTCTTAAAACGCACAACTTCGGGGGAAACGATGATGTTTCACGAAGTTTAGATAGGTGCCAAAATGTCACTGTTTTACAGATCCTATAAATAGGATATTTTACCTTTTTCCCCTCATTTGTAGCATTCATCTCTTTCTCCTAAAAAAATTCATTCTCCCTTCTCTCTAACCCGTCTAGATGCGAGTGATGGCACCGCCGCATCGACCTTCGCCGACCACCGTGTCGATCACCATCGTCGGTGGTCGTTGGCCACCAAGGTTTCGGGAGGGCCTAGTCTCAACACTGTCTACACAGATCCAGGGACTATTTTGTGAGGGGCATCCCCAAATGCCTTAAAACGCGCTGAGAACACCTCAACTTTCGAGGCTCCTACCGCCGCCGTCCACCTTCGGATTGACTCCGTTCTTCATTATGTTGTTACCGACCCCTTCCTTCTGTTTTAATCTTTCAAATCCGCGAACGGAGGTCCCGATCACAGACGAAGGGTTCCAATCGAGAGGTAAACTTCTTCCTCTTTGTTTTCTTTTTTCGTTTCGTATTTTTTTGTGTTAGTTCGAGTAGAAATAATAAAAAGAGGTTTACTGAGTTTATTTTTTGGGTTTTTTGTTTATGATATTTGGTTTTGTTCAAATGGAATGCAAAATAAAAAATGAAGAAAAATAGATGCTAAAAATTAAGTTGTATATTGCTTTTTCCTTGAATCAGGAGAGAAAAAATTAATCCCTTTGTTTTTGTCTTCTTGTTTTGCATGTGAGGCTGATGGAAGTTTGCTGGAGACTGTGACCGGCGGTTCAGGTGTTGATCGAGCAGGGGTAACAACAATGGGCATTATTTGTTACGAGATTATTTTTTTTGTATTTTCCTTTTTTTTTATCTTTTTATGTATTTTGTAATATAATAATAATAAAATAAATAAAAAATGGTGATTTCAGTTATATTTTTAAGTGCTTGGACTTTAATTGTAGTTAAATATCTTTGTTAAGTGACACGTGTCACGTTCTGGTAATTTTGAGATTTTTTAAAATTAAAAAATAAAAATATTTTTTTGTAAAAGAAAAAAACCGAAACAGTAGTTACCCCCCACTGGCATGCTCCCTCTCCCTTTGCCCTTCTCAATTCCCTCTTCAATAGATTGTCAGCTGCCAGCCGTGACCATCACCGCTACCATCATCGACACCGTCGTTGACCTTCGATCAAACCTTCGTTGAATTTTAAGCCACCACCCTTATCTTTTCTCGATTTCGAACGATTTTGACGTCCACAAGCCACACCGTTGTCACCATTCGAACCACCGTACAATTTTGATCGAAACCCATCCTTTTGGCGACAACAATGATGGTCAGCGACCGTTTGGGTTAGGAAGTTGAAATTGGGAATCAGGGATTTGGATTTTGGGGTTTTAGATTTAGTAATTTTTTGTCACGGTAAGGACGACAATTGATCAATGGGTGGGTGGCGATGGGTGAGTGACCGTTTGACGATGACGATGGTGGTCGAAGATTGTCGACGACTGTTGGTAATGGTGTTGAAATGAGAGATTTTAGGGTTTTTTTTTATAATTACAGTAAAAAATGGTTTTATGAAATAAATTAATTTTTTATTATTCTTTAATTAAAATAATATTTTTATTATTGAAAAATTAAAAAATTAAAAAATAGACGGCGGACACCTAAAAGTATAATTGAGAAAATGTTACACCTATTTTTAGTGAAAAATTCTTAAGCATTAAAACGTTTTCGAGACATAATTCGGGTACTTACTTTTGTATTAAGCCATTCATTTGTACTTATCATATGATGATATATCATCAAAATGAAGAGGAATGGGCACAACCTAACCACTAAGTCAAATCTATAGTAATATTTTTTATATATTTTATATTGAAAAAAAATTAAAAATGATCATGTGAGGTCTCTAACCTAGGTCAAGTGGGGAGTATGGGAGAATCTAACTCAGTAAAGCAAATCTAATAATCAATTTATAATTAAATATATATATATATATATATATATATTAAATTATAGTTATTACATTTTATACTCTAATTTTATCAATTTTAGTTACACTTTTTAAAATTTAAAATTTTAATCCTAATTCAAACTACACAAAACGTTAAATTGATGAATAAATTGTTGGAAAAAATATACAGGAGATTATTAAATTAATCTTAAATGATCATTTTAGTTGATAAATTTTTAAAAAGTTATAAAGTAATTATTAAATTTATTAAACGGTTATGAAATGCTAATTATAATATTATAATAATTATAAAATTTTTATTTTATAATAATTTTATAAAAAAATAATAATTTTTTATAATAAGTCAATACGTTAATAACTAAAATAATTGTTTGAATATGATTTAATCATCTGTAATATATTTGAACATAAATTGTTTGGCCATGAAATCCATACGAATAAACTAGCGTAGGAAACTATTCCTTTTATGTTTGTGATAGATTATCATGGTGTTGTCATATATTGAACCATATCTATGATAGGGAATAAAGCAAAATATTGTCGGCCACTGCAACCTGTTTCGCAATTTCAGTACTCAGAACGCAGCAATGACGGCTCTATGTAGTTTCTATCATAGAATTCAATTTTTTTTATGTTAATTATTTAGTTTACCGAAAGTATTTATATTTTAAAATTTTATTTATATTCGTCTTATAATTTTTTTATTATTATATATATATATATATATATATTAATCTTAAAAACTATTTTTAGATCTATTAAATCAACCTTGTTCTGGATTCACTTGCCTTAAGTTTGAAGATATAATTAATGTCGACTTCATGGATAAATCATATTATTTGTGGAGGGGATTCCATTTGCAAATGAGGGCACAACTCCAAATGATTTCTGGTGGAACCCACGGTCGGTTCCAGGCTCACCCGTGACACTTCAATTCAGATGCTCAAGCTAGAAATCTTTCATTGGCAACATGACAAGAATATGATTGAAGATTTTTTTATTGTATTTGAATGCCACAAGTTATAGGGGCAAAACAGGTTTGTTTGCAGCAAACAATGAAACAGTAATACATTGCAATTTTTTTTGCGAGGAAAATTAAAGGTGGGACGACAATAGAATTAAAATAATAAATCATCGTATTGATGGTAATAAAAATGTCAAGATGGTCGTAGACCATTTACTCCTGATTTAGACGAAAATTTATAATTGATAATTTGACGATAGTTGACTGGAGTTTAAATATTCAATCTTTATTAGGGGGGGAAAGAAGGAAGAAATGGATAGTAGATTGCATCTCTCTAGATCTTGAATCAAAGGTTTAGTTTCGATGTTAGGCAAAAGTTGACAAGTCCAATTGATACAACCAACTCAGGAACGGAGCTATGATTTTAGTTTGAGGGAGACAAAGTATAATTAACAATAAAAAATACGAGAAAAAATATAATTAATAAAAAAATGAGGGGCAAAATCAAAATAAATCAAAAGACTAAATATGTATTTATCCCTATATAATTCTTAATAATAATAAAAATTGGAGGGGGCAGTGGCCCCTTACAAGTACACAACTCCGTCTCTGAATCAACTGATAGTAGATTTTAGTTCAAACAAATCACGTGAGTTATCAGGGATCATATCAATAAATCACCACTTTTCGAGGGGTGAAAGGCTCCTAAAACCTTATATCTCGAGATATTCTCTTGGAATTTTAATTACAAAAAAGTTCTCCAAAGATTTTGATGTGCGAAGCTTAATCTTACGAAGGGGATGCAGCAGAAGATTAACACATCTAAACTTGTATAATTACATCAGATTTTACATTGTCATGCATCACAAATTTTAATGATGAATCTCAATGAGATCAATGGTATTTTCTTTTAAGGGAGAAAATTGGGAGTTCCCTCCAAACTCAAAACCATATGTTGGTATTTGAAAGAAAAGAAAACTCAATAGATGAAGGAAATTGGACATTATTTTATTTAACAATCATTCAAAATTTAAATACAATGAAATCAACTACCCATTAACAACATGTTTCTAAATTTAGGCAACACCCATGAACAACTTTCTCCTAAACTTAAGCAACACACACAAATAACAAATAAATCTAAAAATAGAAGCAATCCTAAAGCACATCAACTAACATCCTTGCTTTAGGAGTTGCAAGCACCAACTCTTGTTCTCAAAACTTCAAATTTTCTTACTGGAAGCGGTTTGGTGAAGATATCTGCAAGCTACTCCTCTGTTTTGCAATGAACCAATATAACATCACCTTCTTTTTGTACTTCTCTCAAAAAGAAAAGTTTAATGTTGAAATGCTTTGTCTTCCCATGAAACACTGGGTTGTGAGAAATTGCTATGACAACTTGATTATCAATAAAGACCTTTGTGCTTTCTTTCTATTCAAGATTGAGATTATTTAATCATTTTTTCAACCACAAAGCTTGATTAACAGTGGATGCTACAACAATAAATATTGCTTCAGTAGTGAGTTGAGTCATAATTTCTTGCTTTTTCGAGCCCGATAAAAAAACACCAAGTCTAAAACTGAAATAGTAACTCCTCATGTAATCATAAGGTGTTTGATCTTTATAAGGTTTATGACTATACCAAGCCTCATAAGGTGTTTGATCATTGATTGTTTTTGTGGGCAATCTATTTTGTAGAAAATTCGCTATATGAGCTGCTTCTGCCCATAACTTCTTGGGTAAATTCTTTTCATGCAACATACATCTAGTCATTTCTAAGATGTATTTGTTTCACCTTTCACTAACTCCATTTTGCTACGGCGAATAAGGAGTTGTCAACTGATGCTCAATGCCAGCTTGTTAACAAAATGCATTGAAATTTTATGACGTATACTCCTTGCCATTATCAGACCTCAATATTTGAATGTGCAATTCTTATGAATTTGCAGAATGCTCCTGCAACTTCTGACTTGAATTTTAAGAAGAAAATCCAACACATTCTTGTGAAATCGTCAATAAGAGTAACATAATATCGACTACTGCTAACGAAGGAGTTCTTTGAGGTCTAGAAATATTTGTTTGAATCAACTGCATTTTACAAGTGGCTCTCCGTGCAGACTTTGGAAATGACTTTATGTTTTGCTTTCAAAACCGACAAGCCTTACATGTCAATATGTGATCATCAAGTTCTGGAAGATCCATTGCCATGCTTTTGGACTTCATCGTCCTTTTATGCCACAACATTGTGAGGCTTTCTTTTGCTAGAAAAGTCAATTGCTCATCCTGCATCAGATTGAGGGAAAATCTTCTCCCTGCCATATTAACTTCAAACATTTTCTGATCTGTAGCATCATCTATCACACATGTCTTCTCCATGAATTTCACTTTGAATCCCTTCTCTACTAATTGACCAACGCTAAGAAGATTTTGATCAATATCAGGTACATAAAAGAATTCAGAAATAAACTTGGTACCTGAACAACTTGCAATGGCTACGATCCCTTTTTCTTTAATAAATTCATCGTTCCTAATTCTGACCTCCTTGGACTCGGTACTCATAAATTCTTTGAACAAATCTTTTTCATGAGTCATATGATTAGTGCAACCACTGTCAATGAGCCAATTTTCACTCGTTTCGTGATTAGTGAAACAAGTTGCAACAAAAAGTTGATCATCCTCTTCTTGATTTGCCACTTGTGGTTCATCTTGTTGCTGATTTTTATACTTGCAAATAATAGCTTCATGTTCCATCTGGTTATACTTGCTACACTTTGCATCTGGTCTTCTCCAACACTTGAAAGGTGGATGACCTTTCTTTCTGTAATGTTGGCATGGAGGATAGTCATTCTTTACTCCTGGTCTTTTATTCTAAGAATTGTTTTTGTTCCCAAATGTAGAGTTTTCTCCACTTGCAGCGTGAAACTTTTTGTTCTTTGGCCTCCGGTTCTTTTCATCATCTTGATGCTTAACCGGTAGAGCACCTTCAATGGCCCATTCTTCTCTCATTACATGCCTCTGCTCTTGTGCTTGCAAAGCACTTAAGAGTTCCACCAAAATAATATTTGACATGTTTTTCGTGTTCTCTAAAGTGGTGATGGTGCCCTCAAACCTCTCAGTTATTGTTACAAGGATTTTCTGCACAATCATTGAATATGCTAGAGACGAACCTAGCAGTCTGATTTTATTGGCTATTCTAACGAGCCTGTCAGAATACTCCTTGATTGTCTCGGTCTCCTTCATCTTTTGCAGCTCAAATTCACGTACAAGATTCAAGACTTGTATCCCGCAAATTTTTTCATTTCCCTCGTACTCAGCCCTGAGATAATCCCATATCTCATTTGCTGACTTTAGAGACATAATTCTGGTGAAAATAGTCGGTGATGTTGTTATTTTCTTTTTGTGCTCTGATCTGTGCTATGGTGGCGTTGGTCGGCAATGCAAGAATCTCATAGTCTTCTTCCACAGCTTCCCAAAGATCTACAACCTCCAGGTAAGTCTCCATGTGTACTGCCCAAACTAGATAATTATCTCCATCAAATGTAAGCTGCGCAATGAAAGAAAAATTACTTTCACCTTCTATGCTATATATAGCAAAAACTAACACAGGTCCCTCAAGGAAAAAGCTTTGTTGCCAATTGTTGGTATTTTAAAGAAAAGAAAACTCAATAGATGAAGAAAACTGAACGTTATTTTATTCAACAATCATTCAAAATTTAAATACAATGAAATCAACTATATACTACCAACATGTTCCTAAATTTAGGCAACACCCATGAGTTACTTTCTTCTATACTTAAGCAACACACAAATAACAAATAAATCTAAAAATAGAAGTAGTCCTAAAGCACATCAACTAACACCATCCCTTGGTGTTGGATTGAGATCATTAGCTCATTATTACAGTCAATTTCCTAATGTGAGCTCTATCGGAATCTTGAAATTCAAGTTCAATGTGAATGGTTTTCACTAAATTTAGAAAAGAAGCAAAAAATTAGAAAAGAAAAATGAGAAAGATGATATTCTTTAGTGACTTTTGGATTAACAAAGCTTGACAACATGCAGTCGAGATTGGAATATAGCTCAGCCTAAACAAAACAAAAAATGTAGCATATTTTTGTAATTATGTCCTTCTGAATCTGTATCCATTTTGTCTTCAGCAGTTAGCTGTTGACGTTTTGTAACTATCCTACAGAGAAATTAGATATTTTGTAAAATAAAAGGAAACCAATTAAATACTTGTACTTTTATCTGTCATTGTTTAAAAGACGATGGAAACACATTGTTTTTACATTAAATTTTGTGCCTTTGGTTCAAAAATTAGCTTGATTATGCTAAGTGTTTTCAAGGCCCCATTTTCTCCCATGGTTAGAGTTTGGGATGCTAGCGACTTAATCTTGCTGATGCTTTGGTTTGGTGTTTACTTAAAGACATACACTGTAAATCGTGTAGTTTGATTGACGTTAGGTGTCATATTTTAGAGAAGTGAGAGACATTAATCCCACGTCGAAAAGAAAAAAAATTAAGATTTTAAAAGGGTAGCGTTACACCTCTTATTAAACATGTCTTTTGGAAAGAGGATAATGACCTCATAACAAGTGATATTATAATGATCTTTTGATTATTCTAATTCATCTCAAATGCCCTAATAAGTAAGTAGATAGGATAAATAACTGTAACGATGACTTGTGATGAAAATGGCACAAGGTTGAACGCTAACATTACAAATCCAATTAGACATCTATCGAAAAGAGGATAATGACCCGTGACATTAAGACAGTAATAGTAGCATGGCAACACTCTAATCACCACCTCACGTTCACGAAAAATCTTCTGCCTCAGCCAGCTCAAATAGCAAGAAATAAATTGATTTATGGTACAAATTATTAATTAATCTTACGTAGAAAACAACCAAGTTGGCCTCTTAAAACACAATAAAACCCCTCCCTCCACCCCAAATTCCACATCCTTGAACCATACTACTCTTCAACTTCTACTTGAGTGAAGAAGCTCCCAAGGTTTGAGAGAGATGGCTTCAAAGAGATCAGCATCAGTAGCACTCTTTTTTGCACTCAACATTCTCTTCTTCTCTCTAGTCAGTGCTTGTGGTTCTTGCCCTTCCCCCAAACCAAAACCAAAGCCCACTCCCTCCCCATCTCCAGCAATAGGGAAATGCCCCAAAGATGCCCTTAAACTAGGCGTATGTGCTCAAGTGCTCGGTTTGGTCAATGCCACCGTTGGTTCACCGCCGGTAAAGCCATGCTGCTCCCTTATCCAGGGCCTTGCTGATCTTGAAGCTGCCGCTTGTCTTTGCACAGCTATCAAAGCCAACGTTTTGGGCATCAACCTTAATATCCCAGTTTCCCTCAGCTTGCTTCTCAACGTCTGCTCAAAGAAAGTTCCGTCCGGCTTCCAATGTCCATAATCACTCTTTCAAATTCCTTCTCTTCTTGCTGTTTTTCGTGGTTTTGAAGTTGTAATTAGTTTCCTTATGGATGATAGTGAACAAGTGTGTACTACTTTTATTTCTTCAAGTGTTTTTCTTTGGGTTGATTGCATCTTTAAGAAAGAGTTAAAGACTGTGTTTATTTGAACGAACCAACATTCGTTCCATCGAGAGTGGAAGCTTGTCTAAATTTATCAAATTGTCATGCTGTATACCCCTTCTCCTGAATTTTAATGGAGTCTCCTGGATTTTAATGGCAAAGGCAGCCATCTAGCATTGTTTATATATATATATATATTGAGTTGTACCTCCGCATATTTCTGCTATCACTCTTCTACTCAAGTCAAAACTTCTAAAGTTTTTATTAAGATATCCTATGACTTATTCGGAGCTAATTCCTTTATTCCTTCCATTTAAATACAATTCTTTGATACAATCACTGTTAATTCCATCACTAATTACTTATATTATATAACAAGTTGGATCTACCCACCTATCAACTTATCAATAACCATTAATTCTAAGATTGACAATAACCACCTTACTATCTGACATCAAAACTGAAAAGAGGATAAGAGACCTGACATACATTGGTCATCATGTTTTCTAATCCTTTTCTTTTGTCTCCATACTACTATCAATTGTATTTTTTTTGTCTAATCGAATCTAACCAAAAAGGATGAACTATCTAAGGGTATACGTAGCATTTATGTTAGGAAGAAGTAAACTTCTAAAATTTAAGAGGATAAATTTATAAAATTTTATGGAGGTAAAAACTGTTAAAAATTAAACGTGTTTTGTTTAATAAAAAATTAAATTCATGCCAATTTAATTAATTAAACACATAAGTTTGGTTAGTTCATAAACTTACTTCATTAAATTAAATAGGAGAGTTTAATAAAATTTAAGTTATGATGAATGTAAGTCCTATAAATACATACCGTAGTGCACATTACAAGATGTGAAAAATAAAAGAGAATCATTCTTGTAAAGGAGTAAATTCATAACTTTTATTTTCCAACAAAGTGACATCATAGCTAGATTATGGAGAAATGTTGATTTCCATTTTATTATCCTCTTCTTATGAAAGATAACTACGGTAGTTGGTCTATTCATGTGAAAGCAATTCTTGGATCACAAAGTGCTTGGATATTGTTTCTAGTGGATGTGAGGTACCTGAAGATGAAACAATCTTGAATCAAGGTCAAAAGGATACTCTAGAAAAGAATCAAAAGAAGGATCAACATGCTCTCTCGATAATCTACAATGTTTGGATGACTCGACCTTTGGAAAGGTGACCAATGCAACAACCTCAAAGGAAACACGAGATATTCTTATGAAGTCCTTTGAGGGAGAAGAGAAAATGAAGAAGATTCGTCTACAAACATTGCGAAGCGAATTTGAAGCACTTCACATGAATGAATCAGAGACCATATTTAATTTTTTTCTAGAATGCAAATTGTTGTTAAGTAATTGAAGAGGAGTGGATAAGAAATGCTCGAGATCTGAGTAATTGAAAAGATTCTCCTCTTTAAATTCAAAATTTTAGCACATTGTTGTTGCTATTGAAGAACCCAAAGACATGAAAACTATGTCCATTAAACAATTAAGCGGTTCACTGCAAGCATATGATGAGAGATTGAACAAAAGTAAAATGACTATATAGAGCAAGTCTTGCAAGTGAAGTTGTCTATTTAATCCAAGGGAGAAACAAGTGAACAAGGTGTGACAGGTCCAAGAGGCCTTGAAAGAGGATGTGGATGAAGTAAAATACGCGAACAAGAAACAAGGGGTGGTCAAAATTTATTCAATAATAATGAAAAAGACCAAAACTCATCAAGAGGTCGTGGACGTGAAAAAAGAAACTACGAGAACAAAAGGTATGAGAAATCTCATGTATAATGTCACAATTGTAAAAAAATTTAACCAAAACGCTTTAGAATGTTGAACGAGAAACGAAAAAACAAGTGAAAAAGATATCGCTTGAGAAATTTAACATGCTTGGCTGTAAGCTTGTCAACTCCCCGATGGAATGTAGAGTAAAGCTTTTAAAATTTAATAAAGAAAATAAAGTAGATCTTACAATGCATAAAAGTTTCATGGAAAGCTTAAGGTATCTAACTTCTACAGGACTTAATATTCTTTTTGCTGATGGACTTGTTTGTCACTTCATAGAAAACCATTCATCTTCCCATCGAACAACAGCAAAAAGAATATTTTATTATCCCAAAAGTACTCTTAATTATGACTTATTTTATGAATTTTACAACCCATTTGAACTTTTGAGATACTGTGATAGTGATTTTAGTGGAGATACAAATGATAAAAAAAAGCATCAACATATATGTATTTTCATGGGAGATACAAGTATCTCATGGAGTTTTAAGAAGCAATCAATTGTGGCACTTTCTAGCTGTGAAACTGACTATGCTGTTGCTACATCTCGTACTTGTCATGCTATTTTGTTACAAAAATTGTTGGCTGAAATTCAGCTCCCACAAAATAACGTTACAAAGATTTTGATTGATAATAAATTCTCTCAAGATCTCGTAAAAAATTCAGTGTTTCATGATTGAAGCAAATACATAAAGAAACGATATCACTTTATTCGTGAATGTGTTGAAAAGAAAGAAGTGCAACAGGATTACGGGAATTCTCTTGATCAGGTTGCATATATTTTTTTCAAGCAAGTTCCGTTTGTTGGGAGTTAATAAAATCAAGTTTAAGGGAATTTATAAATAAAACTTATTTTCTATAATAAAAAAATAATTGCATGCCTATTCAATTAATTAAACACAAAAGTTTGGCTAGTTCATAAACTTACTTCATTAAATAAGAGAGTTATTAATAAAGTTTAAGTTTAAGTTATGATGAATGTAACTATGTAAGTCTTATAAATACGTACTATAATGCACATTACAAGATGTGAAAAGTAAAAAAGAATCATTTCTTATAAATATTATACAATTACCTTTTTCTTTCTTCTCTTGTTTGAGTAAATTCATAACTTTTATTTTCCAATAAAAATAAATCATTAATAGAAAATATATAAAAAATTAAAATATATAATAATTTAAAATTTTTAAGAGAGGGCCCAACCCCCTTCCTCAGTTCATCTCTTGATTATAAGACAATATTTGTTTAAAATCTTTCTTAATAATCAACAATGTACACACACCACAGACATAATTACTCGAACCTAAAATCTAAAAGAAAAAAACGAACATTCCTTTCGATCACCTAGACAAATTAATAGATTTCTATCTAAAATTAACATCTATTTATTAGAAAGTGAAATTATCTTTAGTTGATTAGTTTTTTTTTTTGCTCGGCAAGATGAATAGTTAGGCTGGTCTCGCTTTTAATATGTCTTATATGTTGTAGAATTGTATTGTTGGTTATTTTTATAGCCGGTCATCATCAGGGTTGTTATTCCACCTAAGCTCAATGGTAGTATGATGGTCTGTGATACTTACCTAGGTTAGTGATATGCTCTTCAAACTCGGGTCTACTGTCTATATTGAGCATTGGTGTAGCTTGAGTGCCGTGTGTTTTGCCTTGCTGCAAAAACTTTTGAGGTGTTGTATTTGCATCTAGTTAGGAGTATTCTTTTTCTTCATTTAGGTATAGAGAGATTTTTAATAAGGCTCATAACTTAGGTTTTCTTTAATAAATTCTATCTCGTCGAGAAAAAAAAGTGAAATTATTCAAAGAAAAAAGAATGGCATCCCCATTATTTAGGGGGGAAAAATGAAATTTAGTATAATATTTTAAAGAAAAATGAAAAAAAAAATTTGCACCCCATTATTTTTAAGAAAAGAAAATTAAAATTTTGGATCCCTATTTATAAATTTCTAGATCCGCCATTGGATTCTGCTATCCATATGGGGCATGTAAGCGAGCCCAGCAAGTGAAAACGAAGGTCGGTTTACCACAAGATGTCGCTATCATTCTTAAAAATTTTCATGTCGTTTATCCTTTGGGATGGAAGCGTAAAGTAGATACGTGATGGAACACAACAGTCGGGGTCCATGGCGCACTACAACTACCGAAGCACAGGGTTGAGTCCGTGACTCGCAATTTGTGAGGGAGGGATCAACCTTTAGTTTAGGATGATCGTGTATTTATCTTAAAATATTATTTCTGATCATTTTTCCATCTACTGTTTGATACGTGTGTCAGTGGACAAAAAAGGCAAATATTTCTGTCAAGACGTTTAAGTCTAAAGATGGTGAATCCTCTAAGAAAGAGTTCGTCAATGATCAATTCATTGTTGGATTTGTGATAATTGATAAGAAATATGCATGCATGGTTTGGGTTTTACCTCTTCCTCCCGTTACAGCTTTAAGGATTTCAATCTCTCACTAAACTTTATGCGAAGAAGTACCCTAGTTTTCCTAATTCTATATATTTAATTCGTCTGGTTCTAAAGGAATTGATCTTCTCAATGATCTTCGAATAAGGAGATCAATTCCTTTTTGACATTAACCATTGAATCACTCCTATTTCACAAGAGATTAATTCTTTTCATAAAATTTTATATCTTTAGACTAGGACATGCACAAATGGTTTATTTTATCAACTACTAATAATATCTACTGTTAATGAGCACGTAAAGGCATACTTCAGACATTAAAATACCATGTTAAACATACAATTCATGTTTGCATCAATCAAAACAATACTTTAATATGCTTGTATTCAAGAATTTGTATTGTTGATATTTTTGACGTAAAGATGCATTAAGGCATAAATTAAAATATTTGGTCAATTCAACTTATCTAAGCAGATCAATATGCAATTGACATAATCATACTTCAATTGATAAGTCAAAAGAACAAAATAAATATATGACATCACTCAATTAATCATGGCATCATTCAAATATCATGCTTGAAAACATCTCAAAGCAACTCATTCTATATGTTCGTCATATTTCAACTCATTAAGCAACTCATCACCATGATTTTCTCGGATGTCCTTGCACCTTTCAACTGGCTTCCATCCCAAAAACGTAGCCGGTCCCTGTATCTGCCGTTTTCATTGAAAAATAACTTCTTTAATTTCATTCCAGTACCTTAATTTCGGAATATAATTCAGTATTTAAAGCGAGGAAAACAACTTACAAAACAAATGTGTAATATCCAACAAATCTATGCTGGTTAGGCGGATTCTACACAAACTGAAAACATGAATCGCCAGACAAATATATATTAAAGGTATAAACACACTCAGATGATGTTTGTAAACAATCATCGAAGAAAGATGTAAAGAACTTACATGTCTCTCACCCATGTGACGGTTGCAACTCATGCAAAGGACTGACATTACTGACATGTGCTGGAACCTAAAAGACTTCATATCATCGGTCCGGAACTCCGGATATTGTCTTTATTCTCTCTTCTCCCTTAGCAAGCAAAGTGATATAAGGTTTCAGTTTTTATTATCTTCCTTCTTCAATCTGTGATTTCAATGTAAGATCATAATCTTGAAGCCATAAGCTTCATGGGAAATTCACCATCTTCTCCAACGATGTTCTTGAACTCTCATGAGATTTTGGGAGGCTTAAGATTTAAAAACTTTCTCCTATAATTTCCATCTTGATTTTCTTAAGAGTAAATGTTATTAAACAAGTTGTAACCATTTCTTTGTTGCTAGAAATATCTTGAAAGTTTTAGATTTGTGGTAGAATGGTGCAAGGTCCCCAAAGAGCAAGAGTAAGAGTAGTTGATTCTAGGATGAGCTAGAAAGATATATTCATTAAGTTATTTTTTTTTATAAAATTTGAACCAACGTGCATCTAAACTATTGTAGGATAACCATGCATCTTCAATTCTTTTTTTTATAACAAATTTTCTATATTTTTAATTTAGTTCATAACTTTACATGATTTTTCGTTTCTTAGATTAAATCTTTCATTTTAAATTTATTTTTATCTAATTTGAACTACATGTTCCTCTATCACTATAGAATACCTATGTAACATTAATTCTTATTTTTAAATATAAATTTACCCTTTGTTCAATTCAATCCCTTGACTTTGCATTCTCTATAATTTGATCTTTTGACTATATTTTTTTTGCAAATTCTTTCTTCCGTAAATTACTTGAGTCCTTTATACTCCTCGTCAATACTTTATAGTCAAAATACTTTAAAAAAAATAATATTATAAATATATGTTATAATTTTAGATTTATTTGATTTATTTAATAATATTGAAATGTGTAAAATAATACTCCCTCCGTCTCATTTATATTGTCCATTGTTGACTTTTTACGTAGTTTTAGAAAGAAAAGGTTTGTGTAAGATATGTATTGTAAAAAGTTAAAATGACAACTCTATCATAGAAAAATTAAATTTTATTTTATTGAGAAACTAAAAAAGGGTAGGAGGGACCTGTACATAGTAAAAATTGTTGATTTTTTCAAATGGACAATTTAAATGAGACAATTTTAATATTAAATAATTTGTGTATGTGTGTGTTATATAGTTAGAAAAAGTTGATAAAATAGAACCAATTCATACCATAATATTATAAATAATTACAATTAAATTTACATAGAAATTCTAACAACTCAACTCAACTCGAAAAAATTTGGCAAAAAAGCATCAGAGGCCTCTATACTTTTGAGAAAAAAATCAATGTGGCCATTCGATCAATATTTTTCGTCATAAACGTTACGTTGCTGACGTGACAGTTCATAGTACTAACAAGGCGAACCAATGTGGCTGATGACAGATAACATGACAAATGGACTAGGTTGGTTTTGTGCTCTTGTTCAAGGGCCAAATTAGTTTTTGAAAAATGTTTAGGGCATATTTAATTTTTTATAAAAAATAAAAAATTAAATTTTAAAAATATTTAAATATTTTAAAATTAAATATAAAATACTAAAAAATTAAATTAAATTACTAAAAAATATTTATTTTAAAAATATTAAAAGTAATATTAAAAAATTAAAAATTGAATATATATCATAAACTATAAACTTATAATCTATAAATTATTAAAAATTAATTTTTAGAAAAATATTTTATACATGATATATACATGTAACATATGGTCATATTATCGACACTTATATAAAGTATTTTCACTAGACCTGTCGAGACTTATAAATTTTGTATTTAAATATAATTAGGAAAAACAATATTTTTTTGTATCAGTACACACATTTAATCAGACTTCAAATAATTTTGAGGACTATTCGTAAAATCCTTGCACATCGTCTAATAGGATAGTATATAAAGTGACGCTTAATATGATTAGATTTTTGCATTTATGCAAGTAACTTATGAGGTTTTCTAGTTATATTTAGATACAAAATTTAATGGTCTCGACTAATCTAGTCATAATACATTGTAAAAGTGTTGATGATATGATCATACATTAGATATATATATATATATATATATATATATATATATATATATTATGCATAATATATATTTCTAAAAATGTATTTGATTTTTTAATAATTTATATTTGGCAATGCATCGTTTTACTTGTCAAATAATTATCCTTAATATCAAAAGAAATAAAATAGAATAGTATAGAGAGAGTAAGGGTCGATCCACATGGACTATGGAAGCTACTAATGTAGTTGTTCTTGATCTTGATATGGGCAATAATATATAATAAAAGTAAATAAAAAAGTAAAAAAAGAATATCATTAATAATATTACGAAAATAATAATATCACAAATAAACTAATCTTTTTGAATCTACCTTGCATCTTCAAATAACCTGATAGATCAAATAACTCGATAGAATAGATCCACCAATCTCACAGTTTTTCGTGTGCCAATCTTTTAAAAGATAAAAATTGGGGGGGGGAGATTGAAATATTATTGTAGTCACCATTTTCATACATTATTATATTATTATAAAATATTATTTATTTATTACAAACCCAGGCCCAGCATACAAAACCAAACCCAAATACAATTACAATACCCGAAGCCCATAAGATGAGACCCACTTAGACTGGGGTTTTGTGTTTTTCTCTTCAGCCACCAAAAGCCACAACCGTTGGATCAAATCTAATCTGATAGTCTAGATCAGCTGTAGTATTGGGGTTTCATCATTAACCCTAAAGGGTTGGTAGCCGCCAATGCCATCACCAAGCCTACGCCACTGCCCATTCCAACATATTCCACCCGCGCTGATCGTCAGAGCCACCAAGCTGAGTTGGATCAAATCTCAACAATCCAAGGCATTTAATGCCTCATTAACCGAGCAAAGTAGCCATACCCTCATTCTGTCGTCCGTACAAGCCTCACCAACCACCATGCATAGGAAAATGGTGAATGTCAGAAAGGAAGTAGATTAGATAGCATTTTTTTGTAAAAAAAAATAAGAAGAGTGGGTCTATAAAAGACCACTCGAAATATGTAAAAGGGATCATTTTTTCCCTCATTCACACAAGAAGCAATAGAAAAAAAAATATAAGGTAAAAAATAAATTTCTTTCATTCTTTTTTTTAAAAAAAGTTTCGAATAAAAATGTATAATAAAGAGGTTGAAGAATTTACCTGAGAAGGAGTAGTAGAAACTGAAGAGTCGGTTCGTCGTCACAGTGGCGGGAATAGGGAAGCTGAGGGGGTCGAGATTTTTTGACTTTTACGAGCGTTTAGGGGTTGTTTTTTTTTGTGGTTTTATGTTTCAGTTTGGATCTAGGTGAGTAGATCAAGGCATTTTGGTTTATTCCTGGTACTTTTAGGAATTTCAACCACCATTAGTGGTGGTCGGAGTGGCGGTCGGGGCGGAGGTGTAGATGTCCAATAAGATAACCCGATGAGAGGAGAAGAGAGAGTTGAGAGAGAAGAGAGGTTTTTTTTACTAAGTTGGGTTACAAATGAAAAAAAAGAAGAAAGTGTGTTTTATACTAAAAGGTTGGGTGTGAATCACGTATTAATCCTTCAACTTCTATCGCGTTTTTGCACCTTAGTCAATTGTTTTGTTTTTTTATTTTGTTTCAAAACTATTGTCCTGATTATGTGAATTTCCTTTTTATTTTGGGCTGAGATATATACTTGGTAGAATTGCATTTTGATCCCTATAATTCTTTCGTATATTTCATTTTGGTCACATGTAGAGATTGTTTTGATTTTATTTTAATCTCGTTGCTCTGATTTTGCCATTTTCTCATTTTATGTGCTAATTTACAGTAGATTTGTAATTTGAGGAATATTATGCTTTAGTCCCTCAATGTTTACGCGTGTTTTACATTATAATCCCTATTTTATCCATTGATTTGCATGCTTAATTTAGACTTTGTTTTAATTTAGTCCCTAATCAAATTGACATAAGTAATTTGGATTTAATTCCTAGTTGACTTGGTCAATGTTCAATTTAGTCTCTTGATTGTTCGATTTTCTAAAACGTAATTAGATGGCTATGTTATTAATTAATTAATTAGAAGGTTTAAATAAATAAAATGTTTATTTATGCTTTAATTTGTTTATTCGTTTCTTAAATTTATTGTCTTCTAGGATTTAAGTTAGGCTTCCCCTCTTTAAATAATTTGATTTAGTAAGTAGGGTTTCATCTTATTTTTAATTAGAGAGCAATTCGATTTGAGTTTTCGCATAAATGCTCGATTACTCGAGTCGATTGTTTGAATCCCCAAATTATTCATCATTAAATAATTTTAAATCTTATCTAGACTAATCCCCTAATTTTTAATAGTTAGTTAGTACAATTATTAAAACATTGATTTATTAGCTAGTCCTTAAACTTTAAGCATTATAGATTTTGACCTTAAACTTTAAAGTTTTACATTTAGGTTTCTAGACTTTAGTTTCCTTGTACATTAGTCCTTAAACTTTTAATTAGAATTTTTAAATTAACATAATTAAACAAGTTATTAATTAAAGCCTCCACTTTAGGTTAAATTTCAATCTATACCCTTTAATTTAAGGAGAAATCTGAGTTAACCCTCGCCTAAATGCTCAAGGGACCATATTGATTATTCGATTTAAAAATTCGTTAAAAATCAAGTAGGATTAATATTAGAGCCTACATTTTTAGGTTTATACCTCTAGGTTCTTTAATTTTCATAATTTGACACTTCAGGATAGAAAAAGCCTTAATATACCTTTAGTTTAATTAGGATTAATAATAAATTGTTTGATTGCATCTTATTTTAAAACCTAAGGCAATGTTCACTTATTAGGGAGTCGATAGTCTATCTCCCGCAAGTATGCTCAAGGGGTGACTACTGGTGATTCCCAAAAGGGAGTCGATAGTCTATCGTATGCTCAAGGGGTGACTACTGGTGATTCCTAAAATAGGTTGACATCATTTTAAAGACCGCATCATGATTTCTAAAATATCGAGGCAATGTTCGGTTATTGGGCACAATAGTTGATCTCTTGCATTCATGCTAGTGGGTGAATGCTATTGGCTTTAATAAACAAATACCCTTTTCAACTTTGTATCTGTAATGATTCATTAAATTATATAAAGTTTGAACTCAAAATTTTTTATTCTAAATATAGGGTAATCAACTAGGTACCAATTTTTAGGGGTGTGGGGTGCTAATCATTCCCTATGCGTAACTGTCTCTCGAACCTATTTTTAGATTTCGTAGACCCTAAACTTGGTATTTTGATATGAATGTTTTTTTAAAATCACCCGATTTTTATGGTTTCTCGATTGCACTTTAAAATGATTGGCAGCGACTCATCACATTTTAAAATATTTTCAAAGAAAAACCCCTAAGTCGTACTAGTTTTTTTTCCCACCCTGGAAAAAAACGGTGTCGACAGTTTGGTGACTCTACTGGGGAAATTTTGTTTTCCAAAACAACTTAAGAGTCGAGCCACAAGTTGGTTACCCTATATTTAGGATTTTGGAAGATCAATTCGATATTACCATAATAGATTTTGTACTCTATATTTAGTAGTTTTTCTGAGAAAGGAAGATCACTTCGATATTACCATAATAGATTTTGTCGAAGACATTGCTAGGAAAACAAATCCTGTACCAGCCATCATAGTAGAAACATTCATGTCTTTAAACCAGTGTAGGCAATCAGGTAGGGGTCATTTTACTGGTTCTGTATCTCTATTGATGGTATGGTGGTGGAGTCATTCCCGGATAGTTAAAAAGGGTTGGGCTCGAAAGTCAATCAAATTTCTCTCCCTTGGCGAATTTCCTTGACAAGTTCGAGATTCCACAACCTCGCAAAAGAAAAGACTGGATCGAGGCTCTACGAAATATGAAAGATACCAAAGTAGTCTGGAAAGCGTATTGGTTTCCCAAGGAATACATACTATAAAGATGTGACAATGACAACTTTGTTATGTTACATGGACTGTGGGGAGCAATTGGCTACACTCCCTTGATGGTACTTCGATAGTTTAGTGCCCGATTGTTCATATCAACTACTCGTGAATTAAGAGAGATAAAATTTTCCTTTTCTACCCTAGATTATAGAGACCGAATCTCGAAGATATACACTGCTTGACAAAAGTCATGTTTTATGAATTTCAAGATGATAGAACCATCATTCACGTTGGCATATAAGGTTTGGAAGACATAGAGAATAAATGATAGTACCCTAAAACCTAATTTAAAAGATGGGTTAACCATGGAGGAACGATGTGGGAACTCAAACTAGTAAAACGAGATGGGGTGATAAAATAATTAACCAAGGAAAAGAAAAGAATTCAAGAGAATTTCGATGCCCTGGACAAAGATTTTAGAGACTTAGAAAAGAACATAAAAGCCAAGGGAACGAAGAGATGAGGCCAATCAAGAGTTAGAACAGAGGTGAACAGAAATTGAACAACTTGAATCATCCCTAATTAGTTTAGAGGGGGCTTTTCAGAATCCCTACAATAGCAATGGCATTTTCCTTCAAAGGAAGAATGATATCTTGAAGAAAATAATTGCTGAGTTGGAAGGCGCTGAGTTGATTTACTCATCAGCCTGAGAAATGGCTAGGCAAGAAAAATGAAGCTTTGAAGAATAATATTGTTGAGTTAGAGGCTACAGTGCAAAGATGCCATGAATGAATCCAACAGCTCGAAGGAAGCCGACCCTTAACCAATCAAGAGCTTGGAATTACACTACGTCAAGCTAATGATATAGCATGAAGCGATGGAGAAGGCAGTGGATCAGTCTAGCAGGGTTGCTCAACAAGTTTTTGAGTTGTCGGAAGAAGCTGCTTCCTTGAGAGTTTTTATGGTTCTAGAATCTGAAGAATAACGATGAATTATTGAAATGATGGTGGAGCTCAAGAAGTTAGAAGATAGGGCTAGATATTATATGTAGTTCTCTGTTGATATATTGTATTTCTCTAAGTGCTTAGGCATTGTGTGTTGTTGAAAACTTTTTGAATGCACTAGTTATTTTGGAATCAATATCTTTTGCACTAGCATTCTCATGTTCTTTATATCTTAATGCATGTCATTCCAACATTCATTCATTTAATATCTACTGTTAATGAGCACGTAAAGGCATACTTTAGACATTAAAATACCATGTTAAACATACAATTCATGTTTGCATCAATCAAAACAATACTTTAATATGCTTGTATTCAAGAGTTTGTATTGTTGATATTTTTGACGTAGAGATGCACTAAGGTATAAATTAAAATATTTGGTCAATTCAACTTATCTAAGCAGATCAATATGCAATTGACATAATCATACTTCAATTGATAAGTCAAAAGAACAAAAATAAATATATGACATCACTTTATTAATCATGGCATCATTCAAATATCATGCTTGAAAACATCTCAAAGCAACTCATTCTATATGTTCGTCATATTTCAACTCATTAAGCAACTCATCACCATGATTTTCTCGGATGTCCTTGCACCTTTCAACTGGCTTCCATCCCAAAAACGTAGCCGGTCCCTGTATCTGCCGTTTTCATTGAAAAATAACTTCTTTAATTTCATTCCAGTACCTTAATTTCGGAATATAATTCAGTATTTAAAGCGAGGAAAACAACTTACAAAACAAATGTGTAATATCCAACAAATCTATGCTGGTTAGGCGGATTCTACACAAACTGAAAACATGAATCGCCAGACAAATATATATTAAAGGTATAAACACACTCAGATGATGTTTGTAAACAATCATCGAAGAAAGATGTAAAGAACTTACATGTTTCTCACCCCATGTGACGGTTGCAACTCATGCAAAGGACTGACATTACTGACATGTGCTGGAACCTAAAAGACTTCATATCATCGGTCCGGAACTCCGGATATTGTCTTTATTCTCTCTTCTCCCTTAGCAAGCAAAGTGATATAAGGTTTCAGTTTTTATTATCTTCCTTCTTCAATCCGTGATTTGAATGTAAGATCATAATCTTGAAGCCATAAGCTTCATGGGAAATTCACCATCTTCTCCAACGATATTCTTGAACTCTCATGAGATTTTGGGAGGCTTAAGATTTACAAACTTTCTCCTATAATTTCCATCTTGATTTTCTTAAGAGTAAATGTTATTAAACAAGTTGTAACCATTTCTTTGTTGCTAGAAATATCTTGAAAGTTTTAGATTTGTGGTAGAATGGTGCAAGGTCCCCAAAGAGCAAGAGTAAGAGTAGTTGATTCTAGAGTGAGCTAGAAAGATATATTCATTAAGTTATTTTTTTTATAAAATTTGAACATATTCATTAAGTTATTTTTTTTATAAAATTTGAACCAACGTGCATCTAAACTATTGTAGGATAACCATGCATCTTCAATTCTTTTTTTTTTATAACAAATTTTCTATATTTTTAATTTAGTTCATAACTTTACATGATTTTTCGTTTCTTAGATTAAATCTTTCATTTTAAATTTATTTTTATCTAATTTGAACTACATGTTCCTCTATCACTATAGAATACCTATGTAACATTAATTCTTATTTTTAAATATAAATTTACCCTTTTTTCAATTCAATCCCTTGACATTGCATTCTCTTTAATTTGATCTTTTGACTATATTTTTTTTGCAAATTTTTTCTTCAGTAAATTACTTGAGTCCTTTATACTCCTCGTCAATACTTTATAGTCAAAATGCTTTTTTTAAAAAAAAATAATATTATAAATATATGTTATAGTTTTAGATTTATTTGATTTATTTAATAATATTGAAATGTGAAAAATAATACTCATTCTGTCTCATTTATATTGTCTATTGTTGACTTTTCACGTAGTTTTAGAAAGAAAAGATTTGTGTAAGATATGTATTGTAAAAAATTAAAATGACAATTCTATCCTAGAATAGTTAAATTTTATTTTATTGAGAAACTAAAAAAGGGTAGGACACATAGTAAAAGTTGTTGATTTTTTCAAATGGACAATTTAAATGAGACAATTTTAATATTAAATAATTTGTGTCTGTGTGTGTTATATAGTTAGAAAAAGTTAATAAAATAGAAACAATTCATACCATAATATTATAAATAATTACAATTAAATTTACATAGAAATTCTAACAACTTAAGTCAAGTCGAAAAAATTTGGCAAAAAAGCATCAGAGGCCTCTATACTTTTGAGAAAAAAATCAATGTGGCCCTTCGATCAATATTTTCTTCATAAACGTTACGTTGCTGATGTGACAGTTCGCAGTACTAACATGGCGAACCATTGTGGCTGATGACAGATAACATGACAAATGGACTAGATTGGTTTTGTGCTCTTGTTCAAGGGCCAAATTAGTTTTTTTTTTAAAAAGTTTAGGGCATATTTAATTTTTTATAAAAAAATTAAAAAAATTCAAATTTTAATTTTAAATTTTAAAAATATTTAAATATTTAAATATTTAAAATTAAATATAAAATACTAAAAAATTAAATTAAATTACTAAAAAATATTTATTTTAAAAATATTAAAAGTAATATTAAAAAATTAAAAGAAATTGAATATATATATCATAAACTATAAACTTATAATCTATAAATTATTAAAAATTAATTTTTAGAAAAAATATTTTATACATGATATATACATGTAACATATGGTCATATTATCGACACTTATATAAAGTATTTTCACTAGACTTGTCGAGACTTATAAATTTTGTATTTAAATATAATTAGGAAAAATAATATTTTTTTGTATCAGTACACACATTTAATCACACTTCAAATAATTTTGAGGACTATTCGTGAAATCCTTGCACATCGTCTAATAGGCTAGTATATAAAGTGACGCTTAATATGATTAGATTTGTGCATTTATGCAAGTAACTTATGAGGTTTTCTAGTTATATTTAGATACAAAATTTAATGGTCTCGACTAATCTAGTCATAATACATTGTATAAGTGTTGATGATATGATCATACATTAGATATATATTTCTAAAAATGTTTTTGATTTTTTAATAATTTATATTTGACAATGCATCGTTTTACTTGTCAAATAATTATCCTTAATATCAAAAGAAATAAAATAGAATAGTATAGAGAGAGTAAGGGTCGATCCACATGGACTATGGAAGCTGCTAATGTAGTTGTTCTTGATCTTGATATGCAATAGTATATAATAAAAGTAAAAAAAAAAGAATATCATTAATAATATTACGAAAATAATAATATCACAAATAAACTAATCTTTTTGAATCTACCTTGCACTTCAAATAACCCGATAGATCAAATAACTCGATAGAATAGATCCACCAATCTCACTATTTTTCGTGTGCCAATCTTTTAAAAGATAAAAATTGTGGGGCAGATTGTAATATTATTGTAGTAACCATTTTTCATACGTTATTATATTATTATAAAATATTATTTATTTATTACAAACTCGGGCCCAGCATACAAAACCAAACCCACATACAATTAGAATACCCGAAGCCCATAAGATGAGACCCACTTAGACTGGGGTTTTGTGTTTTTCTCTTCAGCCACCAAAAGCCACAACCGTTGGATCAGATCTAATCTGATAGTCCAATCATCTGTAGTATTAGGGTTTCATCATTAACCCTAAATGGTTAGTATCTACCAATGCCATCACCAAGCCTACGCCACTGCCCATTGCAACATATTCCAACCGAGCTGATCGTCAGAGCCACCAAGCTGAGTTGGATCAAATCTCAACAATCCAAGGCATTTAATGCCTCATTAACCGAGCAAAGTAGCCATACCCTCATTCTGTCGTCCGTACGAGCCTCACCAACCACCATGCATAGGAAAATGGTGAATGTCAGAAAGCAAGTAGATTAGATAGCATTTTTTTTGTAAAAAATAAAGAAGAAGAGTGGGTCTATAAAAGACCACTCGAAATATGTAATAGGGATCATTTTTTCCCTCATTCACACAAGAAGTAATACAAAAAAAATATAAGGTAAGAAAGACATTTTCTTTTTTCTAAAAAAAAGTTTCGAATAAAAATATATAATAAAGAGGTTGAAGAGTTTACCTGAGAAGGAGTAGTAGAAACCGAAGAGTCGGTTCGTCGTCGCGGTGGTCGGAATAGGGAAGCCGAGGGGGTTAAGATTTTTTGACTTTTAGGAGCGTTTAGGGTTATTATTTTGTGGTTTTAGGTTTCAGTTTGGATCTAGGTGAGTAGATCAAGGCATTTTGGTTTATTCGTGGTACTTTTGAGGAATTTTAGCCACCGTTAGTGGTAGTCGGAGTGGCGGTCGGGGCGGAGGTGTAGATGTCCAATAAGATAACCCGACGAGAGGAGAAGAGAGAGTTGAGAGAGAAGGGAGGTTTTTGTTACTAAGTTGGGTTACAATTGGAAAAAAAAGAAGAAAGTGTGTTTTATACTAAAAGGTTGGGTGTGAATCACGTATTAATCCTTCAACTTTTGTCGCCTTTTTGCACCTTAGTCAATTGTTTTGTTTTTTTGTTTTGTTTCAAAACTATTGTCCTGATTATGTGAATTTCCTTTTTATTTTTGGCTGAGATATATACTTGGTAGAATTGCATTTTGATCACTATAATTCTTCCGTATTTTTTCATTTTGGTCCCAGATAGTGATTGTTTATATTTTTAATCTCGTTGGTCTGATTTTGCCATTTTCTCATTTTATGTGCTAATTTACGGTAGATTTGTAATTTGAGGAATATTATGCTTTAGTTCCTCAATATTTACGTGTGTTTTACATTATAATCCCTATTTTATCCATTTTTGCATGCTTATTAGACTTTGTTTTAATTTAGTCCCTAATCAAATTGACATAAGTAATTTGGATTTAATTCCTAGTTGACTTGGTCAATGTTCAATTTAGTCCCTTGATTGTTCGATTTTCTAAAAGGTAATTAGATGGCTATGTTATTAATTAATTAATTAATTAGACGGTTTAAATAAATAAAATGTTTATTTATGCTTTAATTTGTTTATTTCGTTTCTTAATTTATTGTCTTCTAGGATTTAAGTTAGGCTTCCCCTCTTTAAATAATTTGATTTAGTAAGTAGGGTTTCATCTTATTTTTAATGAGAGAGCAATTGATTTGAGTTTTCGCATAAAATGCTCGATTACTCGAGTCGATTGTTCGAATCTCCAAATTGTTCATCATTAAATAATTTTAAAGCTTATCTAGACTAATCCCCTAATTTTTAATAGTTAGTTAGTACAATTATTAAAACATTGATTTATTAGCTAGTCCTTAAACTTTAAGTATTATAGATTTTGACCTTAAACTTTAAAGTTTTACATTTAGGTCTCTGGACTTTAGTTTCCTTGTACATTAGTCCTTAAACTTTTAATTAGAATTTTTAAATTAACATAATTAAACAAGTTATTAATTAAAGCCACCACTTTAGGTTAGATTTCAATCTATACCCTTTAATTTAAGGAGAAATCTGAGTTGGCCCTCGCCTAAATGATCAAGGGACCATATCGATTATTCGATTTAGCCTTAATATACCTTTAGTTTAATTAGGATTAATAATAAATTGTTTGGTTGCATATTATTTTAAAACCTACGGCAATGTTCACTTATTAGGGAGTCGATAGTCTATCTCCTGCAAGTATGCTCAAGGGGTGACTACTGGTGATTCCCAAAAGGGAGTCGATAGTCTATCTCCCACAAGTATGCTCAAGGGGTGACTACTGGTGATTCCCAAAATAGGTTGACATCATTTTAAAGACCACATCATGATTTCTAAAATATCAAGGGGTGACTACTGGTGATTCCCAAAATAGGTCGACATCATTTTAAAGACCGCATCATGATTTCTAAAATATCGAGACAATGTTCGGTTATTGGGCATAATAGTTGATCTCCTGCATTCATGCTAGGGGGTGAATGATATTGGCTTTAATAAATAAATACCCTTTTTAACTTTGCATCTGTAATGATTCATTAAATTATATAAAGTTTGAACTTAAAAGGTTTGATTCTAAATATAGGGTAATCAACTAGGTACCAATTTTTAGGGGGTGTGGGTGCTAATTTCCTATGCGTAACTGTCTCCCGAACTAATTTTTAGATTTCATAGACCCTAAACTTGGTATTTTGATAAAAATGTTTTATTAAAATCACCCGATTTTTATGGTTTCTCAATTGCACTTTAAAATGATTGGTGGCGACCCATCATATTTCAAAATATTTTCAAAGAAAAACGCTTAAGTCGTACTAGTTTTTTTCCCACCCGGGAGAAAAATGGCGTTGACAGTTTGGTGACTCTACTGGGAAATTTTGTTTTCCAAAACAACTTGAGAGTCGAGCCACGAGTTGGCTACCCTATATTTAGGATTCTGGAAGATCAATTCGATATTACCATAATAGATTTTGTACCCTATATTTAGTAGTTTTTCCGAGAAAGGAAGATCACTTCGATATTACCATAATAGATTTTGTCGAAGTCATTGCTAGGAAAACAAATCCTGCACCAGCCATCATAGTAGAAACATTCATGTCTTTAAACTAGTGTAGGCAATCAGGTAGGGGTCATTTTACTGGTTTTGTATCTCTATTTATGGTATGGTGGTGGAGCCATTCCCAGATAGTTAAAAAG
The DNA here is from genome assembly GCF_006381635.1 of Hibiscus syriacus. Classification (NCBI taxonomy): domain Eukaryota; kingdom Viridiplantae; phylum Streptophyta; class Magnoliopsida; order Malvales; family Malvaceae; genus Hibiscus; species Hibiscus syriacus. The sequence continues at coordinate 1,916,537 of NW_024062581.1, read as the reverse complement.
GGTTGGGCTCGAAAGCATCAGTCAAATTTCTCTCCCTTGGCGAATTTCCTTGACAAGTTCGAGATTCCACAACCTCGCCAAAGAAAAGATGGGTTGACCATGGAGGAACGATGTGGGAACTCAAACTAGTAAAACGAGATGGGGTGATAAAATAATTAACCAAGGAAAAGAAAAGAATCCAAGAGAATTTCGATGCCCTAGACAGAGATTTTAGAGACTTAGAAAAGAACATAAAAGCCAAGGGTCTACATCATACTACTAAGGCTTTGAAAATAAAGCTAGATGGAGTATAAAGAAGTGAGAGAAGAAGCTGGAAGAAAAGAAGCTAGTTATACAACATGCCTAGAGATTAAGGGAACGAAGAGATGAGGCCAATCAAGAGTTAGAACAGAGGTGAACACAAATTGAACAACTTGAATCATCCCTAATTATTTTAGAGGAGGCTTTTCAGAATCCCTACAATAGTAATGACATTTTCCTTCAAAGGAAGAATGATATCTTGAAGAAAATAATAGCTGAGTTGGAAGGAGCTGAGTTGATTTACTCATCAGCCTGAGAAATGGCTAGGCAAGAAAATGAAGCTTTGAAGAATAAGATTGTTGAGTTTGAGGCTACAGTGTAAAGATGTCATGATCTAATCCAACAGCTCGAAGGAAGTCGACCCTTAACCAATCAAGAGCTTGGAATTACACTACGCCAAGCTAATGATATAGCATGAAGCGATGGAGAAGGCAGTGGATCAGTCTAGAAGGGTTGCTCAACAAGTTTTTGAGTTGTTGGAAGAAGCTGTTGCCTTGAGAGTTTTTATGGTTCTAGAATCTGAAGAATAACGATGAATTATTGAAATGATGGTGGAGCTCAAGAAGTTAGAAGATAGGGCTAGATATTATATGTAGTTCTCTGTTGATATATTGTATTTCTCTAAATGCTTAGGCACTGTGTGTTGTTGAGAACTTTTTGAATGCACTGGTTATTTTGGAATCAATATCTTTTGCACTAGCATTCTCATGTTCTTTATATCTTAATGCATGTCATTCTAACATTCATTCATTTAATATCTACTGTTAATGAGCACGTAAAGGCATACTTTAGACATTAAAATACCATGTTAAACATACAATTCATGTTTGCATCAATCAAAACAATACTTTAATATGCTTGTATTTAAGAATTTGTATTGTTGATATTTTTTACGTAAAGATGCACTAAGGCATAAATTAATATATTTGGTCAATTCAACTTATCTAAGCAAATCAATATGCAAATGACATAATCATACTTCAATTGATAAGTCAAAAGAACAAAATAAATATATGACATCACTCAATTAATCATGGCATCATTCAAATATCATGCTTGAAAACATCTCAAAGCAACTCATTCTATATGTTCGTCATATTTCAACTCATTAAGCAACTCATCACCGTGATTTTCTCGGATGTCCCTGCACCTTTCAACTGGCTTCCATCCCAAAAACGTAGCCGGTCCCTGTATCTGCCGTTTTCATTGAAAAATAACTTCTTTAATTTCATTCTAGTACCTTAATTTCGGAATATAATTCAGTATTTAAGCGAGGAAAACAACTTACAAACAAATGTGTAATATCCAACAAATCTATGCTGGTTAGGCGGATTCTACACAAACTGAAAACATGAATCGCCAGAAATATATATTAAAGGTATAAACACACTCAGATGATGTTTGTAACAATCATCGAAGAAAGATGTAAAGAACTTACATGTCTCTCATGTGACGGTTGCAACTCATGCAAAGGACTGACATTACTGACATGTGCTGGAACCTAAAAGACTTCATATCATCGGTCCGGAACCGGATATTGTCTTTATTCTCTCTTCTCCTTAGCAAGCAAAGTGATAAGGTTTCAGTTTTTATTATCTTCCTTCTTCAATCTGTGATTTCAATGTAAGATCATAATCTTGAAGCCATAAGCTTCATGGGAAATTCACCATCTTCTCCAACGATATTCTGAACTCTCATGAGATTTGGGAGGCTTAAGATTTACAAACTTTCTCCTATAATTTCCATCTTGATTTTCTTAAGAGTAAATGTTATTAAACAAGTTGTAACATTTCTTTGTTGCTAGAAATATCTTGAAAGTTTTAGATTTGTGGTAGAATGGTGCAAGGTCCCCAAAGAGCAAGAGTAAGAGTAGTTGATTCTAGAGTGAGCTAGAAAGATATATTCATTAAGTTATTTTTTTTTATAAATTTGAACCAACGTGCATCTAAACTATTGTAGGATAACCATGCATCTTCAATTCTTTTTTTTTATAAACAAATTTTCTATATTTTTATTTCATAACTTTACATGATTTTTCGTTACTTAGATTAAATCTTTCATTTTAAATTTATTTTATCTAATTTGAACTACATGTTTCTCTATCACTATAGAATACCTATGTAACATTAATTCTTATTTTTAAATATAAATTTACCCTTTTTTCAATTCAATCCCTTGACTTTGCATTCTCTTTAATTTGATCTTTTGACTATATTTTTTTTTGCAAATTCTTTCTTCCATAAATTACTTGAGTCTTTTATACTCCCCGTCAATACTTTATAGTCAAATTACTTTTTAAAAAAATAATATTATAAATATATGTTATAATTTTAGATTTATTTGATTTATTTATAATATTGAAATGTGAAAAAATAATAACTCCCTCCTCTCATTTATATTGTTCATTGTTGATTTTTACGTAGTTTTAGAAAGAAAAGGTTTGTAAGATATGTATTGTAAAAATTAAAATGACAATTCTATCCTAAAAAAGTTAATTTTATTTTTGAGAAACTAAAAAAAAACTCAACTCGAAAAATTTGGCAAAAAAGCATCAGAGGCCTCTATACTTTTGAGAAAAAAAATCAATGTGGCCCTTCGATCATTTTTCTTCATAAATGTTACGTTGTTGACGTGACAGTTCACAATATACATGGCGAACCATTGTGGTTGATGACAGATAACATGACAAATGGACTAGATTGGTTTGTGCTCTTGTCAGGGCCAAATTAGTTTTTTTTTTAAAGGTTTAGGGCATATTAATTTTTTATAAAATATAAAAAATTTAAATTTTAATTTAATTTTAAATTTAAATTTTAAATTTTAAATATTTATATTTAAAATATAATACGAAAAAAATAAATTAAATTCTAAAAAATATATTTTAAAAATATTAAAATTAATATTAAAAATTAAGAATGAATATATATCATAAACTATAACTTATAATCTATAAGTTATTAAAATTAATTTTTAGAAAAAATATTTAACATGATATTAACATATGGTCATATTATCGACACTATATAAAGTATTTTCACTAGACTTGTCGAGACTTATAAATTTTGTATTTAAATATAATTAGGAAAATAATATTTTTTGTATCATACACACATTTATCATACTTCAAATAATTTGAGGACTATTCGTAAAATCATTGCACATCGTCTAATAGGCTAGTATATAAAGTGACGCTTAATATGATTAGATTTGTGCAATTATGCAAGTAACTTATGAGGTTTTGTAGTATATTTATATACAAATTAATGGTCTCGACTAATCTAGTCATAATACATTGTATAAGTGTTGATGATATGATCATACATTACATATATATATATATATATATATTATATATATATATAATATATATATATATATATATATATATATATATATGTATAATATTTCTAAAAATATTTTTGATTTTTTAATATTTATATTTGACAATGCATCGTTTTACTTGTCAAATAATTATCCTTAATATCAAAAGAAATAAAATAGAATAGTATAGAGAGAGTAAGAATCAATCCACATGGACTATGGAAGCTGCTAATGTAGTTGTTCTTGATCCTGATATGGGCAATAGTATATAAGAAAAGTAAAAAAAAAGTAAAAAAAAAGAATATCATTAATAATATTACGAAAATAATAATATCACAAACAAACTAATCTTTTTGAATCTACCTTGCATCTTCAAATAACCCGATAGATCAAATAACTCGATAGAATAGATCCACCAATCTCACAATTTTTTGTGTGCCAATCTTTTAAAAGATAAAAATTGGGGGGGGGGAGATTGAAATATTATTGTAGTCACCATTTTTCATACGTTATTATATTATTATAAAATATTATTTATTTATTACAAACTCGGGCCCAGCATACAAAACCAAACCCAAATACAATTAGAATACCCGAAGCCCATAAGATGAGACCCACTTAGACTGGGGTTTTATATTTTTCTCTTCAGCCACCAAAAGCCACAACCGTTGGATCAAATCTAATCTGATAGTCCAGATCAACTATAGTATTAGGGTTTCATCATTAACCCTAAATGGTTGGTAGCCACCAATGCCATCACTAATCCTACGCCACTGCCCATTCCAATATATTCCAACCGTGCTGATCGTCAGAGCCACCAAGCTGAGTTGGATCAAATCTCAACAATCCAAGGCATTTAATGCCTCATTAACCGAGGAAAGTAGCCATACCCTCATTCTTTCGTTCGTACGAGCCTCACCAACCACCATGCATAGGAAAATGGTGAATGTCAGAAGCAAGTAGATTAGATAGCATTTTTTTTGTAAAAAAAATAAGAAGAGTGGGTCTATAAAAGACCACTCGAAATATGTAAAAGGGATCATTTTTTCCCTCATTCACATAAGAAGCAATAGAAAAAATATAAGGTATAAAAGACAATTTCGTTTTTTCTTAAAAAAAGTTTCGAATAAAAATATATAATAAAGAGGTTGAATTGTTTACCTGAGAATGAGTAATAGAAACTGAAGAGTCGGTTCGTCGTCGCAGTGGTCTGAATAGGGAAGCCGAGGGGGTCGAGATTTTTTGACTTTTAGGACTGTTTAGGGGTTGTTTTTTTGTGGTTTTAGGTTTCAGTTTGGATCTAGGTGAGTAGATCAAGGCGTTTTGGTTTATTCCTGGTACTTTTAGGAATTTCAGCCACCGTTAGTGGTGGTCGGGGCAGAGGTGTAGATGTCTAATAAGATAACCCGACGAGAGGAGAAGAGAGAGTTGAGAGAGAATGGAGGTTTTTTTTACTAAGTTGGGTTACAAATGAAAAAAAAAGAAAGTGTTTTTTTGTTTTGTTTCAAAACTATTGTCCTGATTATGTGAATTTCCTTTTTATTTTGGGCTGAGATATATACTTGGTAGAATTGCATTTTGATCCCTATAATTCTTCCGTATTTTTTCATTTTGGTCACATGTAGTGATTGTTTTGATTTTATTTTAATCTCGTTGGTCTGATTTTGCCATTTTCTTATTTTATGTGCTAATTTACGATAGATTTGTAATTTGAGGAATATTATGCTTTACTCCCTCAATATTTACGTGTGTTTTACATTATAATCCCTATTTTATCCATTGATTTGCATGCTTAATTTAGACTTTGTTTTAATTTAGTCCCTAATCAAATTGACATAAGTAATTTGGATTTAATTCCTAGTTGACTTGGTCAATGTTCAATTTAGTCCCTTGATTGTTCGATTTTCTAAAAAAAGTAATTAGATGGCTATGTTATTAATTAATTAATTAATTAGACGGTTTAAATAAATAAAATTTTTATTTATGCTTTAATTTGTTTATTCATTTCTTAAATTTATTGTCTTCTAGGATTTAAGTTAGGCTTCCCCTCTTTAAATAATTTGATTTAGTAAGTAGGGTTTCATCTTATTTTTAATGAGAGAGCAATTCGATTTGAGCTTTCACAGAAAATGCTCGATTACTCGAGTCGATTGTTCGAATCTCCAAATTGTTCATCATTAAATAATTTTAAAGCTTATCTAGACTAATCCCCTAATTTTTAATAGTTAGTTAGTACAATTATTAAAACATTGATTTATTAACTAGTCCTTAAACTTTAAGCATTATATATTTTGACCTTAAACTTTAAAGTTTTACATTAAGGTCTCTGGACTTTAGTTTCCTTGTACATTAGTCCTTAAACTTTTAATTAGAATTTTTAAATTAACATAATTAAACAAGTTATTAATTAAAGCCACCACTTTAGGTTAGATTTCAATCTATACCCTATATTTTAAAAAGAAATCTGAATTAGCCCTCGCCTAAATGATCAAGGGACCATATCGATTATTCGATTTAATAATTGGTTAAAGATCAAGTAGGATTAATATTAGAGCCTACAATTTTAGGTTTATACCTCTAGGTTCTTTAATTTTCATAATTTGACACTTTAGGATAGAAAAAGCCTTAATATACCTTTAGTTTAATTAGGATTAATAATAAATTGTTTGGTTGCATCTTATTTTAAAACCTAAGGCAATGTTCACTTATTAGGGAGTCGATAGTCTTTCTCCCGCAAGTATGCTCAAGGGGTGACTACTGGTGATTCCCAAAATAGGTTGACATCATTTTAAAGACCGCATCATGATTTCTAAAATATCGAGGCAATGTTCGGTTATTGGGCACAATAGTTGATCTCCTGCATTCATGCTAGGGGGTGAATGCTATTGGCTTTAATAAACAAATACCATTTTCAACTTTGCATCTGTAATGATTCATTAAATTATATAAAGTTTGATCTCAAAATTTTTTATTCTAAATATAGGGTAATCAACTAGGTACCAATTTTTAGGGGGTGTGGGGTGCTAATCATTCCCTATGCGTAACTGTCTCCCGAACCTATTTTTAGATTTTATAGACCCTAAACTTGGTATTTTGATAAAAATGTTTTTTTAAAATCACCCAATTTTTATGGTTTCTTGATTGCACTTTAAAATGATTGGTGGCGACTCATCACATTTCAAAATATTTTCAAAGAAAAACCCTTAAGTCGTACTAGTTTTTTTCCCACCCGAGAGAAAAACGGTGTCGACAGTTTGGCGACTCTACTAGGGAAATTTTGTTTTCCAAAACAACTTGAGAGTCGAGCCACGAGTTGGTTACCCTATATTTAGGATTCTGGAAGATCAATTCGATATTACCATAATAGATTTTGTACCCTATATTTAGTAGTTTTTCCGGGAAAGGAAGATCACTTCGATATTACCATAATAGATTTTGTCGAAGTCATTGCTAGGAAAACAAATCCTGCACCAGCCATCATAGTAGAAACAATCATGTCTTTAAACCAGTGTAGGCAATCAGGTAGGGGTCATTTTACTAGTTTTGTATCTCTATTGATGGTATGGTGGTGGAGCCATTCCCGGATAGTTAAAAAGGGTTGGGCTCGAAATCATCAGTCAAATTTCTCTCCCTTGGTGAATTTCCTTAACAAGTTCGAGATTCCATAACCTCACAAAAGAAAAGACTGGATCGAGGCTCTACGAAATATGAAAGATACCAATGTAGTCTGGAAAGCGTATTGGTTTCCCAAGGAAGACATACTATAAAGATGTGACAATGATAACTTTGTTATGTTACATGGACTGTGGGGAGTAATTGGCTACACTCCCTTGATGGTACTTCGATAGTTTAGTGCCTGATTGTTTATACCAACTACTCGTGGATTAAGAGAGATAAAATTTTCCTTTTCTACCCTAAATTATAGAGACCGAATCTCAAAGATATACACTGCTTGACAAAAGTCATGTTTTATGAATTTCAAGATGATAGAACCAGCATTCACGTTGGTATATGAGGTTTGGAGGACATGGAGAATAAATGATAATACCCTAAAACCTAATTTAAAAGATGGGTTGACCATGGAGGAACGATGTGGGAACTCAAACTAGTAAAATGAGATAGGGTGATAAAATAATTAACCATGGAAAAGAAAAGAATCCAAGAGAATTTTGATGCCCTGGACAGAGATTTTAGAGACTTAAAAAAGAACATAAAAGCCAAGGGTCTACATCATACTACTAAGGCTTTGAAAATAAAGCTAGATGGAGTAGAAAAAAGTGCAAGAAGAAGCTGGGAAAAAAAAGAAGCAAGTTATGTAACATGCCTAGAGATTAAGGGAATGAAGAGACGAGGCCAATCAAGAGTTAGAACAGAGGTGAACAAAAATTGAACAACTTGAATCATCCCTAATTAGTTTAGAGGAGGCTTTTTAGAATCCCTACAATAGCAATGACATTTTCCTTCAAAAGAAGAATAATATCTTGAAGAAAATAATAGATGAGCTGGAAGGAGCTGAGTTGATTTACTCATCAGCCTGAGAAATGGCTAGGCAAGAAAATGAAGATTTGAAGAATAAGATTACTGAGTTAGGGGCTACAGTGCAAAGATGCCATGAACGAATCCAACAGCTCGAAGGAAGCCGACCCTTAACCAATCAAGATCTTGGAATTACACTACGTCAAGCTAATGATATAGCATTAAGCGATGGAGAAGGCAGTGGATCAGTCTAGCAGGGTTGCTCAACAAGGTTTTGAGTTGTTGGAAAAAGCTACTGCCTTGAGAGTTTTTATGGTTCTAGAATCTGAAGAATAAAGATGAATTATTGAAATGATGGTGGAGCTCAAGAAGTTAGAAGATAGGGCTAGATATTATATGTAGTTCTCTGTTGATATATTGTATTTCTCTAAGTGCTTATGCATTGTGTGTTGTTGAGAACTTTTTGAATGCACTGGTTATTTTGGAATCAATATCTTTTGCACTAGCATTCTCATATTCTTTATATCTTAATGCATGTCATTCTAACATTCATTCATTTAATAAGACTCCAAATAATAAAATATGATTTTCAATCATTTGTAATGATCCCGGCCTTCACCTCACACCCCTATGGTACTCGTAAGTTGACCAGGAAAATAGAAGAGATGCTAGCCCGAATCAAGCAAGATTAAAGAGACACATAATAAGAAAAGGAGAGACATAGAGGCTGAATAAAATTGAAGTAGATATGACATGTTCATAGCTCGACTTATTGAAAAAGATTGAGGACATATTCAAAAAGTATTCGACTTTCGAAAAGGCCACTGCTGGCCATCAGTATCCTCCAATTAGGAACCCTTATATCCACCTAGTTTTGGACCTGAACCAACTCACTGAGCTGGCTACGCTTCTGACCCTTAGCATCCATAAGGTTTTACATCAAATCCTCTACATCCTCTAGGTTTTACACCTGTGCATGTTTCTGTTTGATCTCCAGCTCCATAAGAGAATTGACCTGGAGTTTATGTGGCTAACCAATAATACCACCCAGAGCCCTTATTCCTAATGAACTATCCATCTATGGCTAGAGTAAGACCTGTCGAATAATATGTAGAAGAGTTGCCCCCTGACTTTAATGAATTGGAAGAAAAAGAGAAAATTAATAGTGAGCTCACTCAACAGCTTAAGAATCTAGAGTAAAAGGTCAGATCAGTAGAGGCAATAAAGTTATTTTATGGAATGGATGCTAGGGAGCTAAGCTTAGTCCGTGACTTTATCCTCCCCCTGAAGTTCATGGTACCGAACTTTAAAGTAATGCTCAAATATAACTTTTGTTAGCACTTAAAAGTATCTAAAAGAACTTTTTGTAGAAATCAATGTTACCAAAGTTGATTAATAAAAGATACTTTTTTCTTATTTATCAAATGAAAATCATTGTCATTCTTCACATTCTTCCTTCACGTTCTTTGCACCATATTATTTATTCCATATTCTTTATTCTTTACATTCATATTCCAATACATCTGAGCCAAATTTTATGCATATTTCACAATAATTCTAGCATGAATGTTTTAGAAGTTAGTTACAAGATAGATTTTGAGCGACCTTTGTGTCTGGAAGAAGTCAATGAGTGCGAAGATGAGGAGGATTGTGAGGTTCCTAATGAGTTATTAAGATTGGTAAAAAAGGAAGAGAAACATATTCTACCCCACAAGAAAGAAACAAAGCTTGTGAATTTGGGAACAACATAAATGAAGAGAGAGATCAGAATTGTCACTACTCTGTTCGTAGGAATAAGGCTAGAATTGATAAGTTTTCTCAAAGAGTTCAGAGACATCTTTGCATGATCATACCAAGATATGCCTGGGTTAAGAATTGATAAGTAGTCCATATATTACCAATGAGACCAGAATGCAAGTCAGTTCAGTAGAAACTTAGGAGAATGAGGCCAGAGAAGCTATTAAAGATCAAAGAGGCTATTAAAGATCAAAGAGGCAGTGACGAAATAGATTGATGCAGGTTTACTTCAAGAGGTAAAGTATCCGGAATGGGTAACCAAAATAGTCATGGTACCTAATAAGGATGGGAAGGCTCACATTTGCGTGGATTATTGAGACCTTAATAGGCCTAGTGATAACTCTATAAAAAGGCTATTTTAAGTCATTTTTCAAGTTATTATTTTTTTAAGGGTTCATTTAGGTCATTTTAGATGCATGTATATGCATATAGTTGCATTTGTGGTGGTTGTGTTATTTTATTTTGTTAAGGTGTTGTATGAGGAGGAAGGTGTTGTTTTTAGTGGTGTTCAGGAAATAAAAAGAAAAAAGCGAGCTGGGAAAGAATATTGTGGCATCACACGTTGCTAAAGCAGATTGAAATGCCTTGCCATTTATGGCGCAAAAAAGGATAAACAAATATTTTTATAAAATGGCAGTTGGCAAGGCATGTGTTTGATGGTTATAACCGCCTCCTGGGGACCACTGCCACCTGTGAGGATAGACATCACACATAAGGAGTGACTATAGGGGTATGATGGGTATTTTGAATGAAAATACCATGAATACCCTTATATATTTTTATTATAAAAGGACACCCCACAAGAGAGAAAACGTACATCATCATCTTCTCCATTCTTCTCTATCTCCATAGTAACTTTTCTTCTTCCATTTTTCTTCATGTTCCTCCATTGGTGAAGCTCGAGGGAGTGGTGAGCTAGGCATCCGAGAGGATCTAGCGAGCTAAGACAGCTCATGGTGGCCAAGGGGAGCTCTGATAGTGCACGTCGAAGGCTTTTTCCTCCATTCCTTTGGTGTTTTATTTCATTTATTTTAGTTGGGTTGTTTTAACGAATTATTTTCATGTTTTATTTCATGGAATATAAGAGCCCCACCATGAACTAACCTTATTTGGTGGGGTTGATTTTATGGATGCTTGATTTTGTTTTAATGGTAGATTAAAGTTTATCTTTTTCATTTACTTGTTTTGCTTATGAATGCTTCATCTTCTAAGTTTGTAGGAGACATGAGAGTGTCCATTACTTAGATGAATGCTAGGTGTTCGAGAGAAAATTAGTCATTAATGCTTGGAGTATTCGAGAGAAACACAAGTAAGATCCACATAAACAATTGGGTGTAGTAGTTTACTTAAGCTTTAACCCGACATAGTAGTACTATATCCTAATTACTTAATGCTTGAGATAGACTAAAATATGATTTCAACAAGTAAGAGGGGTGGTTTTTATCAATAGCATAGGCGGCCATAGTTGAGATAGAGAGGAGATGTCGTGGCATTCTATTCTATTAGGTTCCTCTTACTAGAGATAGCACGAGCATTTTCAGCAAACTTCATCGAGCAAGTAAAGCTTAGATAGATTAAATCTGCTAGAGAGATAAGTTTTAGCATCCTTAAATCATTCCCCATCGCTCATTCTCGAAGTAGTTTCCCTTGTGAGGATTGTCATTTAATTTATTTTTTGATTTTACTATTTTGTGTTGCCTTGGTATTGTTATTATTTTTATCTTATAATTTGCTCTGTTGCCACGACATCGTTTACTCAATCACTTTCTATCACCAGTCTTGCACTCATTTCCACATCTCCGTTGCTGAAGCATCATCTGTATATATATCATTGCTATACTTAGATAAATTAAAATAGTGTTGTGGCTAAACTCATAAATTTCCACCAATCCCTGTGGAGACAATACTCACTCATCTTTATATTACTTGTTCAATTGTGTATACTTGCACATATTTTGCATTCATATTTAATACTCACAAAACGCAACAAGTTTTGCCGACGTTGCTGTAACATCCTCAATACCAGGTTAGTGACTAAATTTTAAAATTTCAGAATTTGGTGATAAAAGTAGAATAGTTGAATAATTCAATGATTTATGTGGAGATATTTCCTGAAAGTTGTTAGTAATTATTAAAAGAATTAAAGGGCAAAATGGTTATTTGCCATGAAAGATTTTTATTTCCCTTATAAGATTAGGGAAACCCACGTGGAATCCATTGTGATTCCACACAATTCTCTCATCTTCTTTTCTTCTCCACCGTGGAGCATACAAGCAAAGGTGAGTTTCTTAATTAGTTGATTATTTGTTGAATTAAAGGTTGGGCTTTCATCATTAGATGATAACTAAGCTTAAGGAAAGCTTAAGTTATCTTAAAATAAAAAGATAAAGGAGTTATGACAAATTAAAGAAAATGGGGTTTTAAGTAAAATTTTGAATAAGAAGGTTTAAATGAATTTGGAGGATGAATTTGACTTGTCATCTATGAGAATAAGAAGTTAGAAGTGTTAGAATTAAGTTTGGATAACATGGAAAATTTGGTATGATTCTTAGCCTTAAGAATTTGGATGAAATATGGAAGATTATAAGGTGTTCAAATGATAGGAATTGGTTAAAGTTGTTATAGATAAATTTAGTAGCATAATAAGGATTTTATACGTGAAAATTTAGGTAAAGTGTTGATGATTTTCGGATGAAATAGCCTATTCTAGGCAGGTGTATCGATGCACTATGAGTGTGTACCGATGCACTAAGACAATTTTGAAAGTGCATCGATGCATTAAGGGGTGCATCGATACATGGAAATTTTGAAGCTATTTTGGGTACCGATGCATCCATAGTGCATCGGTACACCCTTAAAGGAAAAATGGAATTTTGGCTCATTAAACTAGCTTGAGTTATTAATATCAAGTTATAAGGTTTAGGCTTTTGATAATCATCTTAGAAATTATGTTTATGTAGATATTGAGCCTAAACAAGTTCCGGAATAATCAAAGAATTAGGATTGAATCAAAGCAAGGCTAAGGTGAGTGCAATTTAATTTATACTTAGGTTATTGAACAAACATTGACTTGCAATGAGCCAGTGACGGAGTTACTATGGTAAAAATTATCTTCTAAAATGTTATGTGATTATGTGTGCATTACTACATAGAAATTTATGTATGTTATTATATGTTACATGATTTACATGTTTACGTGAAAATGCAACATGTGATATATGTTATATGATATGACATGTAAGTTTACATGAACAAATAAGAAATGATAAAAGCCATATGAAATGATCTACGTGAATACATGCACTTGTGATACATGTGATATGATATGAGATATATGGTTACACATACATGTGGTATGTGACAGAAGAGAAAGAGCAAGTGATATAAAATGTATAAATGATAATGCCCATGTGATATGATATGAAAGCCAGTGGTATAGTTGGCATGCCAAGAGTCGAGGGTTACCTATGTTCTACGGAATATATAGACATTTTACATATGTTCTTCGAAACATATGGACAGTTACATAGGTCCTTTGGGACAAATTTCATATGCCCCTAGTGGGACCCCATACGAGCTATGGTGATAGTATTAGTGCACAACCTCAATGTACTCACATACCTTAAGTTCTCAGTAATGTACATGGGCTTATAAAAGGTTATCAAAGGTAATTGCATAATTATATGATGTTATGTGTGTTTCTTTGTGATATGATAAATGTGTTATATGATATACATAAATGATAAATAGAGATTTCAATAATGATGGTATATGTGCATGTATGTATTTTGATATATGAAATGTTTTATGGTTTTTATTATATGTTTATATGCCTCACTAAATCATAGACTTAGTGTGTGATTGTTTCACATGTAGGTTCCGAGAAGAGGAAGAATGATAAAAGCTAAGCAAGACAGGTCAGTTCTCATTTCCAAAGATCATATCAGAAAAGAATTAAATAGTATATATTTTGTAATAATGATAGTGGTTGGCATGTAATAAAGATTTGAATACGATATGCTCTAATTGGTTTGTAAAATCATATGAGTTTGGTAATGTTTTAAACGTGTATATGAAAATAGTAATTTTATATAGATGAAAACTTAGATTTTTATGAATTTATACGTATTTTGCCAAAAGTTACTGTAGCAGTGCATCGATACACAATTTATATTCGAAAATTTTCACTGTTCATGTTGTTGTTCATACCGTATAGTACTGTTTATAAATATATATATTTTTTCAGATTTTTATAATGAAGCCTAATTTAATAGAATATTATTGTATTTTCTTAATATAAGTTCAAATGTTTTGCTATCTTACAAGAATATTGTTTCAAAAAGTCAATGTGACATCTCGGACTCGTATTCAGGTCAGATACGGGTTGGGGTGTTACAGTTACCGGGGATTGGCGATTAGAAGTTAATTAGTTTTGTCATAGCATTTTTATTTTACTTTTTCATTTTTGTATAGTTTTACTTGTTATTTTTCTTATCTTTTTCAAGTTTTTATTGTTGTATAACACGAGAACATCCTAAAGACAACTACAAGTTGAGATTGAACAATTTTTTTTTAAAATGAGACATGATCAACGTGCTCAACCAAACATGTATTAAATTAGAAATCAAGGTATTGGTCAAGAGAATGTCGAGGCAATTTCGATTGTTGGGACTGCAGTTAGGCCTAGTACTATTCAAGATCACTTAAACCCTACCTTGGACGACCTAAAACCTTCTATTGTAGCTCCCAAGATTTAGGCAGTTCACTTCAAGCTCAAACCGATTATGTTCGACATGTTGGACTTGATTGGACACTTTGGTGGTGTTCTTCATGAGGATGCAAGACAACATGTTCGGGCATTTTTAGAATTCTGTGACTCCTTTCGACAACAAGGTGTGCATTAAGATGTGCTCAAATTGAAGTTTTTTCCATATTCTTTGAAAGATCATGCCAAGGCATGGCTTAATGGAATACCTTCCAACTTGATAAGGTCTTGGGTATACTTGTACAAAAAATTTTTTGCTATGGCATAATCCAACCAATATGAACAATCATCTTAGGAATGTCATATCATCTTTTCACCAAGGCGATGAAGAGTCTATGCATGTGCTAGGATCGATATAAGTTTACTTCGTAAGTGCACCAATCATGGATTCCACAATGGACTCAAGTTGTGATATTCAACAATTGAGTCAATGCACCCATTCACATAATGTTAGATGCCTCGGAGAATTGTACTCTGCTTGATAAATCACCCGAGG
This sequence comes from Hibiscus syriacus, assembly GCF_006381635.1. NCBI lineage: Eukaryota > Viridiplantae > Streptophyta > Magnoliopsida > Malvales > Malvaceae > Hibiscus > Hibiscus syriacus. The sequence continues at coordinate 1,901,382 of NW_024062581.1, read as the reverse complement.
AAGCATTCGACATCCTGAATAGGATTGCCAACAATGATTTTAATCTCATCTTTGAGGTTTAAAGCTCATTTGGATATTTGATATTGAGGATTTCGTGCTGCCCAACTTTTTGTCATCACCAATGTTAAGGAATTTGCAACGATCAAGTGAGGTGAAAGAAGTGAAGGCAATCAACTCAACATGTCTATTATTCCATGGCAATCACCATGAGAGCGAGTGCTTGACCAATCAAGAGTCCATCAATTATATAGGGAACTACAATCGAGGCAATAATACCCCTATTCAACACCCTACAATCCTGGATGACATCAACATCAAAAATTCTCTGGGGAATTCAAGAAACCAATAATGCATGTCAGCCCGCTAGGCAGCAAAATTTCAATGACTCTTAAAGTTTTCAAACGAATATGCCATGGTATAATTTTAACAAGTGAGTACCATATTTATCTAACACAAGCTCTTTGGAGGCCATGATTCAAGATTTTATAGCAACCACGAAGACTATGCTGCAAGATCATGCTACATCCATAAAAAACCAATAAACCTTATTTCACAGTCAATGAGATTTGCTTCAAAGCCGTGGCTCATCTTTGAGAGCCTTGGAAGGTCAGGTTGGCCAAATTGCCATGACATTACATTATTGCCACAGGGTAGTCTACCTAGTGATATTGAAGTCACTAAGGCTCAAGACAGAGAGCATTGTGGTATATTCACCTTAAGGAGTGGCATCAAAATCTACAAAGATGTTAAGTTTGGCGGGAGACACACGGAGTGCCCGATCATGAGATTGTGCACGAAAATCGAAGATGCAGAAGATTCACATTCGATGGAAACAATGAGCTTCAATAAGTGCAACCAATGAACACAAGAAACATTTGGCCCACGACAAAAGAAAAACCCTGATCAGCAGGAGTTGATGACCAAAGGAAAGCTGTAGAATTTTACCACAATAAATTTTTATACACTGATAATCACTTGAAGCTCGATGAAGAAGATGAAGAGGAGCTCGAGGATGTTCCAAAGGAGATGAGTCAATCTAGCTTACTCATAGATAGACTAGGTACGAAATTTGAACCCTTGGATTTTATTAAATTTACTCATAGTAAACCCTAATTAACTACCCATTGTCTAGGCTAGAAATTCTGAAAGAATTAAGGAATGAAATGGAGATTGAGGAAAAAAATTCCATAATGAGATATTATTATTTGCCACGACAATTTTTTTGTATTCTAACATTGTAAATTTTCTCGTTAGTGGTGTTTTGCTTCCTTACTTGAATAGCTAGGGAAAGAACAAGGACATACACGATTATGGCTACTCTCATTGGGATGACCCCTACCTCTTCAAAGCATTTGTTGCCCAAATGATTAAAAGTTCCCACAACAAAGAATGAGCAAAAAGAGATCTCATTCCACTACCCTTCAACTTCATGCAAAGAGAACTTTTAAAGAGATAGAAATACTGCAAAGGTCCTATAATTCATATATGAAAAACACGAAATGCCAGACAAAATATTTTGAAGATGGAATTGTTATATGTATGGGGAATTTTGGTCTAAACTGGTGCTCTGATCGAACGTGACAAAACTGCAAACATGTGGATAATGGTAAAGCCTCTACGATAGCTGCACCCAATTAGAAAGAAGAATCAATTGGTGTTGGAACATACAATGACATTGCTGACGATGTCCACCCATATGCACAAATGCCATAGTAAATTGAAACACTTCTAGTCAAGTGGACCCATTACTAAGTGAAGAATCTAACCAGCAACCTGACAAATTTTTTTGGCTATATCAAGCGAAGGGACGAGGTCATGGAAACAACCTTCATGGAGTTCCTTCCGTATGTAGCTCTTGATCTCCCCTTCCCTGATACTTATTTCCAACATATGTGGATTCCACAACATCTAAAGATGCTCAACAACCAGAGAATGAAGATGAGCCGGAAGATATTAACCTAATCTACATAGTGCCCGTAACCGAAAGAGGAGAGACTGAACGCCAGCCATCGACCCTACCAGCACCACTGTAGCAAACAAAGTTACACAATTCATTACAATAAAAAATGCCGCAGCAGTTCCCTCTGAGCAGGAGTCGACGCCATTTGAAGAAGGTGTATGAACGTGAGAAGCCTTAATTCACCCTGATCCCTGAATGCTTTAGAACCCCCTACTATACCACCAACAGACTCTGAACACTCTAGCCCCACAGCATTGTGCAATCACCCACGTCACATAACAACCACAAACCACCACCATAGAAAGTCAAGGTACCTTGCATTACATTGCATATCATGTAATCTAGTTTAACTTAGTTTTTATTTAGCATTGAGGAGGTAGTGTTCTTTGTAGAACATGTGCATGATAGTATTAGCATAACATTATGCCATGGAATCAATAATTGGTAGGACAGTTAGATTAAATGTCTTGACGATACCCTATGATGATGAACTTTTTAGGCTAAAAATTGAATGCAAATGATTATTGAGAATGATAGAACTGACTTTAGGGCTTGATTTTTTGTGAATTATTTTTACACGACTTATATGTTCTATATACTTAAGAAATTTAGGAAATTCTTATGAAATAACTCTGGTTAGCTTTGGCATTAAAATATGGAATGATGTTGAAAGGATACATCAATGAGAACTCTCTTATGTCTAAATTATGTTTAATCATGAATAAATGTTTTGGCATAACTCTAGAGGGATACCCCTCTTTGTGGCATTGCCTAAAAATCTCTTTAATAAATGGTAGCAACGAGTATACAAGTGAATGAAGTAGTTACGTGATACTCTACCTGACTAGATTGGGGGTGGAAGGTATTCTCCCTTCACCTAGAGTGTGGGATAGTAGGTGTGATGGTTGACTCTCCTCGTAGCAGCTCTAAAAAAAGAAAACAATATATTAAATAAAAAGGGAGTATAAATGTGCTTAATGAATGAGTAAATGTCATGGCAAAACTAGGGAACACAATTAAAAATTGCCTAGATTCATTAAGTATAAATTAGATACAATCACGCACACACACAACCACAAAGAATCTTGACCTAGGGAAAAGTACTTGATTTCTTGGTATGTCTAGCATGTTGAAGTCAATTTTTCTAGGGTTGAAATTCTATTTTTGTCTTGATTTTCTTATTATTGAAAATTGTCATGACATTTTGATTGTGTTAATTGCTATCTATTGCTTGAGGACAAGTAATAACTTAAGTTTAGGGGTATGATAAATCTGTAAAAAGGCTATTTTAAGGCCTTTTCACTCAAGTTATTGTTTATTTAAGGGTTCATTTAGGTCGTTTTAGATGCATATAGTTGCATTTGTTGTGGTTGTGTTGTTTTTAGTGATATGCAAGAAATAACAAGAAAAAAACAAGCTGAGCAAGAATATTGTGGCAACACACTTTGTTAAAGTAGATTGAAATGCCTTAGCATTTTTGGCAGAGAAAATGACAAACATATATTTTTATAAAATGACAGCTGGCAAGGCACGTGTCTGATGGTTATAACCGTCTGCTGGGGACTACTGCCACCTGTGAGGATATATATCACACATAAGGAGTGACTCTAGGGGTATGATGGGTATTTTGAGTGCAAAATCCCATGAATACCCTTAGATATTTTATTATAAAAAGGACCCCCCCCACAAGAGAGAAAAACATACATCATCATCTTTTCCATTTTTCTCTACCTACACACTTTTCTTCTTCAATTTTCTTGGTGTTCCTCATGGGAAGCTCGAGGGAATGGCGAGCTAGGCGTCCGAGAGGAGCTAGCGAGCGAAGGAAGTTCATGGTGGCCGAGGGGAGCTTCGATAATGCACGTTGACGGCTTTTTCCTCTATCACTTTATTTTTTCTTTCATTTATTTTAGTTGGGTTGTTTCGAACGAATGATTTTCATGTTTTATTTCATGGAATATAAGAGCCCCACCATGAACTAACCTTATTTGGTGGGGTTGATTTTATGGATGCTTGATTTTGTTTTAATGTTAGATTAAAGTTTATCTTTTGCATTTACTTGTTTTTCTTATGAATGCTTCATCTTCTAAGTTTGTAGGAGGCATGAGAGTGTATTACTTAGATGAAGGTGTGTTGGAAAGAAACTTAGTCATTGTAATAGTACTATATCCTAATACCTTAGTGCTTGAGAGAGACTAAGATATGATTTCAACGACTAAGAGTGGTAGTTTTTATCAATAGCATAGTTTGCCTTAGTTGAGACTGAGAGGAGATGTTGTGGCATTCTATTCTATTAGGTTCCTTTCACTAGAGATAGTGGGAGCACTTTCAGCAAACTCCATCGAGCAAGTGAAGCTTAGATATATTAAATATTTTAGAGAGATAAGTTTTAGCATCCTTAAATCATTCTCCATCACTCATTCCCGAAGTAGTTTCCCTTGTGAGGATTGTCAAGTCATTTTATTTATATGTTGTTTTTTACCATTTTGCGTTGCCTTGGTACTGTTTTATTTTACCTTATAATTTGTTTTGTTTCCACGACATCATTTACTCAATCACATTCCATCACCAGTCTTGCACTCACTTCAACAAATCCTGCCGAATGATCATATATATATATATATATCATTGCTATACTTAGATAAATTAACATAGTGTTGTGGATAAACTCATATATTTCCACCAATCCCTATGGAGATGATACTCACTCATCATTATATTAGTTGTTCGATTATGTATACTTGCACATATTTCACGTCCATATTTAGTACTTACAAAACACAATAGCTAGCCCAAAAGATAATTTTCCCCTTCATCATATAGATACTCTAGTGGACAACACTGCCGGGAATTCATGGTTTTCCTTAAGGATGATGTCTCGGGATCAATCAAATCGAAATGAATCCTGAAAAATGGAGAAACAATGTTTATAACTATATGGGCACTTTCTGCTATAAAGTGATGCCGTTTGGGTTGAAATATGCTAGGGCAACCTATCAATGAACCATGGTAACTCTCTTCCTTGATATGATGCATAAGGAAATTAAAGTATATGTGGATGACATGATTGCCAAATCTCGAACCAAAGAACATACAGAACCTAAGAAAACTCTTCCAAATGATGAGAAAATACCAATTAAAGCTCAATAAAGCCAAATGCACGTTCAGGGTAAAATCAAGGAAATTACTAGGCTTCATAGTGAGTTAGAAATGAATCGAGATCGATCGAGACAAAGTCATGGAAATTCAAGATCTTCGAACACCTCGCATATAAAAAGAAGTTCATGGGTTCATCGGAAGACTAAACTATATATCACGGTTTATTTCTCAGTTGACTGATAAGTGTGACCCAATGTTTAGATTGCTCAGAAAGAATAACCTTGAGGTATGGGACAAAAATGCCAAGATACTTTGGAGATTATCAAGAAATACTTGTCCAATGCTCAAATCCTAGTAGCACCAGTACTGACAGGCTGTTAATTCTTTACTTAACAGTTTTGAGAATTTAATGGTGTACGTGTTAGGGCAACATGTTGAATCAAGGAAAAATAAGAGAGTCGTTTATTAGTTGAGCAAAAAATTCATCGATGTGAGACTTGATACCCCCGATTCAAAAGTTGTGTTGTGCTTTAGTTTTGACAACTCGAAAGTTATTATTAATGTCAAGAAAGCACATTGGCGAATAGTATTACAGGTGGAGAAAAATATGTGATGCAAAAGAAGGTTATCATTAGTGTTAAGCAAACATATCAGGCATAGTTGTCAAGAATCTGGGCTAATTGGGATGAGACTGAGAAAATGTTGTTCAGAGAAGTCTGTGGAGACATAGTGGAGTTACTAAGGGTACCAATAGACATAGTTGTTGTTCGAGCTTTGGCAAAATAATGAAATCTCACGTATCGTTGCTTCATGTTTGGAAAAGTGGACATGACTCATACCCTCGAAGAATATATTGCTTTGTTGAACATACCATACATCAAAAGGCATTCACTTTACACTAAGGTGATCCGACCCAAAGGATACACAACCAATATGGTCAATTTGACTGGGAAGACAAAAAAACAGGTCGAAGAGTATATTCAGAGCGAGGGAATCTCGTGGGCTCAATTAAAAAGCTTGATCTATGAGCAAACACCATCCAAGAAAAAGAGAGATCAGTTTGCACTCGCATTATATGGTTTATTAGTTTTACCGAGAAAGGAAGATCACTTCGATATTACCATAATAGATTTTGTCAAAGTCATTGCTAGGAAAATAAATCCCGTACCAACTATCCTAGCAAAAACAATCATGTCTTTAAACAAGTGTAGGCGATCAAGTGGGGGTCAATTTACTGGTTGTGTATCTCTATTGATGGTATAGTGGTGGAGCCATTCCTGGATAGTTAAAAAGGGTTGGGCTCGAAAGCATAAGTTAGATTTCTCTCCCTTGGAAGATTTCCTTGACAAGTGCCATATTCCAGAACCTAGCAAAGAAAAGATTGGATCGAGGCTCTACGAAATATGAAAGATAACGAAGTAGACTAGAGAGCGAAATGGTTGCCCAAGGAAGACATATTGTATAGATGCGACGATGACAACTTTTTTATGTTACATGGACTGTGGGGAGCAATTGGCGACACTCCCTTTATGGTACTTCGATAGTTTAGTGCCTGACAGTTCATACCAACTACTCGTGGATTGAAAGAGATAAAGTTATCATTTTCTACCCCAAATTATAGAGACCAAATCTCAAAGATATACACTGCTTGGCAAAAAGCACTGTTTTATGAATTTCAAAATGATAGAACCATCATTCATGTTGGCCTATGAGGTTTGGAGAAAAGGAGAATCAATGATAATACCTCGAAACCCAATTTACAATATGAGTTGACCATGGAGGAACGGTTAATAAGGCTTTTGACTGAATTTGAGCTATTAAGAGAAGAGATCAGGCTGATGAATCTAGATAGAGAAAAAGAGCAAATAAATTTCTCATATTAGAAAACGATGTGGGAACTTGATTGGTAAAATCATCCTTAGGCTTTCTCTCTACCTCAATTTAAATCGATCCTTGAATAAGATTTTACTAAGGTTAAATGCCGGTTACAGTCCACAAGGTTTAATCCATGTAGCTTACTTTTTTCTCCAGTGATTAATTTCCCAAAACTATTTTAGAAATCTCAATTCTAAATTCGGATTAACTGCGAATATTGTTGTTAATTCAAAACAGTTTAAAAGAGTTGGAAAAGCTCGGCTCGAATTATGTTTTCTCTATAAAAATTGAACTCGATCTCAATTTTCCTTAGCGTGTCGTTGCTAAGTGTGTTCAAGGGAATTTGAATTAATTGATTCTATAATCCCAATGATAAACCATAACAACATCCAAGCCAAAAGCTATTTTTGAAGTGAAAGCGTTTTGATTTTAAGAAATACTGATCACCAATCTAGTTTCCATGAAATTGAGAATTTAACCCGAAGGTATGAATTGCTTTTCAGTCCTTACGACCAGAATTGAGTCATTTTTTAAGTTATTAGCTTATGATAAAATTATCTAAGTATGATAGAAATCATACTTAACACTTCTAAAGAAAATAAAATATCAACTTAGAAAGTAAAAACCAAAAAATAAAAGTAAAAACTTTTATAAAAAGAAGAAAACAAAGAACAAAAAAGTTCCAACAATCTGGGACATGTTCGAAGCTTACCCCAAGAAGATATTTATAGCTTCTTAAAACCCTAAAAATGACTTAGAAAATGATAAAGATAAATCCTAAAAATTACAAAAGATAAAACTTGAAAATTGGCTAAGAAAACTTCATATTGAAGCTCTACGGGGCAACGTTAATGAACCTTGTCAACCAAAATGTAAAACCCTAAGGAACTAGACACTCTGACCCTTATTTTTAAATCATCTGTTGGGATGTTTCTCTCTCAGACCTACCTCCACTGTCCGATCTCTGGGTCATTTTTCGAGACTATCGTGATGGTGGTCTCCCTGAACTCTAAGGGCCCTGGTCCTCTTCGCAGATGACTGAGACAATCTAGATGTCTTTAGAGCCCTCCATCTTTGTTCCACTAAGTCACTCACCGAATGAGCCTTCTTGTTTAGAATTCTTTCGACAACCTTATCATGGAGAGTTAGATCAACAAATACACGAGGAGGATCGGATGCCAGATGAGTCTGAATGTCCAAGTGGAAGCCCTCCCTGAACTTCCTACAACGATGCGCCTTAGTTGAAATAAGCTATGGGACATACTTGCTCAAGTTGAGAAACTCTTTCTCGTACTCCAATACGGTATGTTTACCCTTGGTCAGGTGCAAAAATTGGTCATGCAGATCATCGGTGTAGGCCTTACCGATATACTTATTATGGAACTCAATCATAAAATGATCCCAAGTGGGCAACTCTGGCTCCATCGTCAACTCCATGGTCTCCCAGCAATCAATCATGTCTCCCTTCAGAAGGGTGATGGCACACTCCAACTTACCGTCGGGAGTGAGGTGCAACTGAAAAAGAGTACAGAGTGTCTCTTGGAGCCATTGGTATACAGAGATCAGATCGTTATCCCTGGATCCATAAAAGTCGATCATCTTGTACCTACGGAACCTCTCAACCAGAGACTCCTAAGGCACCACAGTGGCTGAGCTGTGGATGCAGGTTGGGGGTGGCATAGCAGACAGATTTGGTATGGCATGGACTATCTGCCTAAGGGTTAAGGTCAGATCGCGGAAGAATGTCACCTCGTTGACACCATCGTCCACAGGTGCCTCATGATCTAAATACAGGGCATACTCATCACCAAAATCTCTGTCCAGGGAGGTCGACTCTTCTTTTGGACCTCGTGGTTAGGAACATTGCTATTGGTCATGCTCGAATCTTGAAATTATAAAGGAAATAGAGGTCACTATTTCCATTCCAGAATCTTATGTTTTCTTGACACTCCAGGGGCATGTACTTACATAGGCACTTACTTATTTCTGACCCGTGGGTCTTAGGAACGACTAAACCTGGATACTTTGATACTACTAAATATAACACCCTAATTCAATTCGACTTGGAGATCCATAGATTACAATGCCACACGAAACCACCAAAATGGTCAACCCAAATTTTGTTTTCAAAACATTTTATAATTATCAAAATCATCCATCATATCATCTATGAAATCGAATAAATTTTACAAAATATGTACAATACAACTATAGAGTTTAAAATTAAAATAGAGCTATGACTCGAATACACAAAGTCCATATAGAATACATGACCTCTAAAAATACTCAAGATATACTCTGTAAATTGTCTAGTCTGGAAAGGTCAAATGCTATAGGCTCCCTCAACTATCCTCTACTATCCTGCACACAGAAACAAATTTCATACGCTTATCCCACAAGCTCAGTGCCACGAAAATAAATATGTGATACTACATGCATTCATTACATGAAAATATTGGACTGCAACGTCATAATCATGTAAAAGTACATAACAACGTGAGATAAGCCAAGTATGTGGTCAGAGAAATTTATGTGCATCTCAGACGACACACTAGCCTATCTAGAATGCGATAGCTTCAGGGTAAGAACCAAAATTTACGTGCATCAAAACTTAAGGCCCTTAATCTATCTCGGATCCTCGAAAGGTCGGGGTGTGAGGTCCGGAATTTACATGCATCAAAAGCTCACATCGAACCTAATTGAGTATAAGGAATGATTCTAAAATTTACGTGCATCAAAACTCATACCGGTACGAGTAGAAATTTACGTGTATAGATGTGTACCAAACAGACAATATTCGAATATTTACAAACAAATGACAATTATCATAATACCATAGTAACTTGGGTGCCTGAACCGTTTCCCGAGTATCACACAAGGCAAATCTTATTTCATCCTATCTTGCTTGATTTCTAGGTGCGAATTGAGTTAACTTGTTTGTTTTCACTTGTATTGAATAGTTAAGGCTTATACGAACTCAAAACACCTTAGCCCGAACACCCAAATAATTTAACCAAAATTGCCCAAAAATTTCCATGGGTATCAATACTTTGCCAACAGTATTGATACTGGACCCTTGGGTATCGATAATCACCTAAGTATCGTACCAAATTTTACTTCGATGTTTTGAAAAATGCCTCAGTATAGATATTGACCATCTGGGTATCGATAGTAAACTTTGAGTATCGATACTCCTTGAAGGGATATCGATACTGCCTTATAAATCACTTGGTTTTTGCCTTTCACGAAGAATAGTTTCGGTATTGTTCTTCCAGTATCGATACCGATGAATCTGGGTGCTTTGTTTTGAGCACAAAATCATACCCAAAACTCATTCACTACCCTAAGACTAGTAAATTCTTTTAAAGTCTTATTTGGTTTCTTAGAGGTCAAAATGTATCATCTTTCATGCATATAACACACAAATACAAATCTTTCCATGAAATGACTCTAACATGCTTGTATGAACAAAACATACCATTTATGCACATTTAATGAACTACATGTGGTATAGACAAGTCATAATCGTGTTACCTTAATGCTAGCTTATAAAAACATCCCTAAATCAACCAACAATTAGTTTTTCTTTGCCTCTAGCCTTTGAGCTCTCCCCTTGCTCTTGAACTAACCAAAGCAAAGAAAATGAGCTGTTAACCCATTTTTTATTCTTAGAAAAAAACTAGAAATGTTTCCTCGCCACACAAATCCCTAAAAAAGAACCAAAGCTTAGAATTTCATAAACCCCTCAAAAACCCATTTTTAGAGAACTTGACGAAAACTTACCAAAGTGGGTTTGAATGAAAGCTTAAAGGATGAAGATTGTGAATCTTACCTTTGAATTCACAATGGGTGCTTGGAACTCTTAGAGCTCTCAACTTTGTCTTGGTTCTTTAAGAGAAAGAGATAAAAAGAGTAGAGAGGAACAAGAAAACGTTTGTGTGAAAAAGAGAAGAGGAAAACAGACGTGAGATTATCCCTCTTAATGGGAATTCAGTTTGATTCAAATAAATGGGTTAGTTTTCCACCTAGTCCCTCATTTGATGCATAACTAAAATCATCCCTTTTTAAGCTTGTTGGGCCTATCTCAAGCCCAATTTAAGTTCACTTGGGTCCAAACTTCTTATACTAAGGGAAAAATATTCTAAAGCCCATTCGAGTAAACCCAAAACTCCTAACTCATATTTCGGGGCGTTACAAATTAACAGTAAAATAATGACGAAATTAAACATTCATCAAATTCTCCCTCACTTATTCAATGTTTGTCCTCAAGCATTTCTTAATCAACACATCAAAATCACAACTTGTCATTTATCATCTTACAATATTTCCATGACATCCAAATGAATTAAGATCAATGCAATTATCGAAAATTAAGAAACAATCAACCAAAGGCAAGACTAAGAACAAATTTAAGTAAAACTAGGCATCCCAATAATCCGTCAATTTCAATGTTGCAAAACTCAATACCTCACAAAGATGCACTCATTCCACTCAAAGTGTTTTGGGTGAAAGAATCGCTCAAGCCAGAACAAATCAAAACATTACCATAAGCTTTGAGTAGAAAATCGATAAAGGGTAGGTAATTTTCTGGGAATGGAAAATGGTTTAATCCTAAGTTTACTATCTCACTAAAGCATCATATTCAAGCATGTAGTCTTGACAAGTATTACTCTACAAGTTCAAGAATGTAAAGAATTAGTTCAGCACACTCAATAAAACAATGAGAAAGAAAGAAAGCATATGCTCATTAGGCTTAAAACTCACATGAAAAGATTAAATACGTACTAAGTCATGAAACATATCAATTAACAAATACATGGAATGTCAAGTAATTTTTTTAAAGAAAACCAACAGTCATGCTAATTATCTATTATGCAACCTAAATTCCAACAAAAAAATATCACAATTCATAAGGAAATCAAAGAAACAAGGTGAAACAACAGATATGCAACATGAAATTTCAACACATCAATTCAAGAAAAACCAAATTTCAATCAATTAAATAAGCAAGGTAAAAATTTGATACAAATCTACCTCTCACTTAAATCATATTGTCCCAATATGAGAATGAAAGCAAAAGAGAGGGAACAAAATTACTTCATGTTCTAAGGACGACTGTGGCCGCAACGAGAGGTGCCTGGTAATATTCGATCGCTCAAAATATTTTAATTCGGCGGTGCATATCGACCGCAAAAAAGTGACAGTCTCAATTCGTGAACGAGCATCGTGGTGTGGTGAACGAATAATGGTCGATGTTGGCGGATGCGCAAGAGCTAAGGAAAAGGTGGCTCGAACGAAGGTGAAGGCTACTACTGGAATTCGTAGCCTGGTTAAGAATGATGTACGGCCAAGTTTTCTGCGAAAAGGAAAAAAAGGGTGAATGTGGTTTAGGAAAATTGATACAGGTTTGCATTTTGATTTACTGATCAAAATGGTGCGGGTGGAAAAGTAGAGTGAAAGTTTTGGTTTATTAATGTATCTGTGGGGCCCAAGATTTAATGAAGCATGGTAAGGGTGCTCAACTAATTTTTTTTCAAAGACAAATTTATTTGGGGATGAGGCTAGGTAGTGAGGCAGTTGAATGGAATAGGATAAAAGGTTTTGGATGAGGCTTAATTAATAAAAATGACAAGTGTGGGTTTTGGGTTATTAATGAAACGGTGATTTTCATGGGAACAGAAAAAAAGGGTTTTCAAGGTTGTAATGGAACGATGCGCACTATGTGTCGGCCTTTTACCTATCTGATGCGATTAAAATCCCAAACATGTACATGACCTAATGCTATGGTCATTAATTCGAGACCGATCAAATTTCTTCGGTTATCATAGAAAAAGAAAAATAAATAAATAAATAGTAACATAAAAAAAAGTAAAGAAAATTGACAAAAACAATGAAAATGTGTTGCCTCCCATTAAAGCGCTTTTGTTTAACGTCGTTGGCGCAACGACCTGAATCAGAATACATGTTCCGCGAGAGACATTTCCACTTCATTAGCTTCTTTCAACTGAGAAATTCCTTATGAAAATTTCAAAAATTCTCATAAATATTTCTTCGGGTCTTTCCCAGTTTTAAAATCTTGTTGAAAAAAATGGCCATCAATATATCTCCTTTACCAAAAATTAATTTCTTCAAACGATTCCATGATGGTTTCGACTTTATTTTTGTCTATAAAAGGGAAGGTAAACTTTAGACTTAGATGGGACTAGGCACAAATCAGATTGAACAAAAAAAATTCAACTCCCTGTTATCCTCGTTATCGTCCTCTAATTCCATGTGAAGATCATTGGACACATTAGTCTCTTCAACCAAAGGATCAATGATATCAATAAAGTTAAGGCTTGCCTGTCCGTTATTTCATAGCTTTATACACATTAAATTTAACGTTCTCACTGTCAAACTCCATGGTAAGAATACCGCTCCGAACATCAATTTTTGCATGTTCCGTACTCAGAAAGGGACGATTGAGGAGAATTTCAGAACTAGTGTTGGTACGATCATTTTCTATATCAGTAGCATAAAAATCAACTGGAAAAATTAAATTGTTTACCTTTACCAAAACATTTTCTAGGAGTCCTTCAGGATAGATAATCGATCTGTCGGCGAGCTGAACTGTAACTCTCATTTCCTTCCAAGGCTTAGTGGCAATTAAATTATAGACGGAGAGAGGCATTACATTGATAGAGGCACCTAGATCACACACAGGTCATTTGATTTTAACTTCACCAATTTTACAAGGTATTGCGAACATACTTTGGTCCTTATACTTCGGTGGAAGTTGTCGTTTGAAAACTGCAGAGACATTCTCGCCTAAATTCACTTTCTCATTTTCGGTAAGTCACCTTTTATTAGTGCAAAGATTTTTAAGTTATCTAGCATACCTCGGTACTTTTCAGATCACCTCAAAAAGCTGAATATATATTGTCACTTTTTGGAACACAACAAGGATTTCATTCTCTTCAGCTTGCTTATCTCGTTTCATCAACCTTGATGAAAAAGGTAGTAGTACGACATAGGGATATGGTGTAGAATCAATTTGCGATTTATCCTTCCTCTTTTTTTGGGATTCTACGTTAACTCCCCTTCCTCTCTAGAAGTTTACATCAACTTCATTTTCTTCTCTCTGGGATCTTGGCTCATCTTCTTTATTCTGGGATTGTGCGACACTTCTGTCTAAGATCTCAGTTGCGATAACGGTACCACTTCAGAGGGTAATGACGCTAACATTCTCTTTTGGATTTGGCTCAGTTTACGATGGTAGCCTCCCTTATGACTCTAATCTCCCACAGTTTGAGTCAGTTGGCTCGTTTGCTTCTCGAGCTCTTGAAAGCGATCTTCAGTAATATTTTAGATTTTTTATGGAAAAGGTACAGCTGCTCAACGATGGATTTGAGTGATGACTTCTGAAATTGATACGACTATGGTGGAGGTAGCATCAGTTGATATGCTTGATTCGACCTCGAGTTTTATGAATTTCTGTAAGGGTTGTATGGCCTTTGGGGAGGTCCTAAAAAAATCCCTACGGTGTTAACTTGTGCAATCGTCTCTTCTTGTAGCATCAAGCAATAATCAGTCGGATGATCGAGCATCGTGAATATATCATATAGTCTTGCTACACCATTTTTACCTGCAATAAGCAAATTAACTATATCATTTAATTTATCAATTTTAGATTCAAGTGAAATAGAACTTATCTTGTGAACCCGTCGGTTGGGTTCACCTAAAAATTGTTGTGAATTCACCACCATCATCGAAATTAACTCTCTTGTTGCGTTTGACGTCATGTTGACTAGAGCTCCTACACTGGAAGCATTGACCATTTTCTTCTCTAAGGGAGAAAGCCCTTCGTAGAAGTACTGAAGAAGCATTTTCTCGGTTAATCTGGGTTACGGATAACTTGCACAAAGGTTGAGCGATTCCCTTTCTTTTTGTCTAATTCCCATAATGCTTCTCCTCAATTCGCTTACCTTCTCTTATGGGAAAAATTTATCAAGAAAATTTCAGGTTAAATCATTTCAAGTATTAACAGAATTCGGTGGTAAATAGAATAACCACTCTTTAGAAATGACAATTAAAGAAAAAAATGAAAGCTCTTAATTTAATTTGGTCATCGGAAACTCCACGTGGTTTCATTCTTGAACAAACCTAGTGGAGTTCTATAAAATGCTTATCTGGACTTTCACTTGGTAACCCGTGGAAGGTGGGAACAAGATGAATGAGCCTGTTTTTAGTTGAAACTGAGTTTCGCCTTGAGGGAAGGCGATACAAAGGGCTATTGTACGATAGGTGTCGCGGTTAGTTCACGGATTGTGCGATTGTCCATCAGTTCATGTGTTGTTGGCTTGGAATACGATTTGATGTTTGCAGCAGCGTCGGGTATTGCTTCTTCATAGGCATTGGCGCTAGATGATGCTTTGCGATTTGGATTTGATTATTCTTGGTGTTGTGTTTCTTGTTGTTTCCTCCTTTCCCAAAGTGTTAGTACACATAGTCTCTAGGCTAGTGCTTCAATCTCAGGTTCAAAATCTACTAGCTTATAGGGATTTTTCCTTGTCATAATTCAAAAACAAACTAAATCAATAACTTTTGCCAAATTCCCCAGCAACGGTGCCAATTTGACAATGCGTCGTTTTGCATGTCAAATAATTATCTTTAATCTCAAAAGAAATAAAATTGTATAGTATAGAAAATGGGTCAATACATAGGGACTATGGAAGCTGTTGATGTAGTTGTTCTTGATATTGATATGGGCAAAATTTAAAAGATAAAAATGGGGGGGGATTTAAAGATTATAAAGAAAATAAAATTAAGTCTAAAGAAAAGAAAATAATTTAGATGAAACTTATGTAGTAAAATCAGCCTCAGGCTTCCGTTCTACCTCAATTTCAATCGATCATTGAATAAGATTTTATTCCGGTTAAAAGCTGGTTATAGTTCACAAGGTTCAATCCATGTAGCTTACTTTTCTCTTCGATGAGTATTTTCCCAAAACTATTTTAGAAATTCAATCCTCATTCGAATTAACTGCGATTATCATTGTTAATTTAAAACAGTTTAAAAGCACTGAAAAAGGCTAACTTGAATTATGTTTTGTCTATGAAAATCGAACCCGATCGTAATTTCCCTTAGCTTGTCTTCGCTAAGTGTGCTTAAGGGAATTCAAATAAATTGATTCTATAATCCCAACGATAAACCATAACAACATCCAATCCAAATGCTATTTTTGAAGTGAAAGTGTTTTGACTTTAAGAAAGACTGATCGCTAATCCAGTTTCTAAAAAATTGAGAATTTAACCTGAAGGTATGAAGTGTTTTTCAATCCTCACGACCAGAATTGAGTTATCATTTAAGCCCTTGGCTTATAAGAAAATTAGCTAAGTATGATAAAAATCATACTTAGGACTTCTAAAGAAAATAAAATAAAAACTTAAAAAGTAAAAGCGAAAAAAAGTAAAAACTTTTATAAAATAAAGAAAACAAAGAACAAAGAAGTTCAGACAATTTGAGACATATTTGACGATTACCCCAATGGGTATTTATAGCTTCCTAAAATCCTAAAAAATACAGAAGATAAAACTTAAAAATATTCAAATTAAATCCTCAAAATAAAAGATAATTCCTAATTTGAATTCAAAATTACGGCTGAGTCATCCACCCTTCTAGAATTGTTTTTTGGACCTCCTAGAAGATACTCACTGAATGCCACATCAGACGCAGTCATGCCCACTAATCAAGTCTTGACTCCAGAAAAATAAAAACTGCAGAATTTTTCCTTTTTAGCATTATTTCTGGAATCCAATGTCCTACATTGAAAATGAATAAAAAAGCCCAAATCAATAGCAATAAATAGATAACAAGAAGTAATTAACAGTAAAATAATGACAAAATTAAACACTCATCAATATTTTATCATTTTATAGCTTATAATACATATTTATTATTTTAAAAAAATTTAATAATATTTTTAATATATATATAGTAGTTTAATTTTTATTTTTCGTATTTTTATATTTAATTTTTTTAATATTTGAATATATTTATATTTTAATTTTAAATTTTAAATATTTAATTTAAAAAAATAAACAAGCCTTTAAACTTTGTATAAAAAAATCAATTTAGTTCATCTGTCATGTCACTCGTCACTTCATTAGCCACCATGAGCTGTCATGTCAACACTGTGTGTAACCCCTTAACACCGATACGAGTAACTCGATTCGATCCTAAGCGTCACATTAGGGCCACCGAAGCGACCCACATTAAAAATCCAAGAAAAATTAAAATTTTTGTTAAACCTTTTAAAGCCATAAAACAATTTATACATAAAGCCATAATTTCAAGAATTATTCTAATGTTAAAACAGAATTCAATAATATACAATATCAAAAAAAGTTTCAGACACTGATATAAAAATAATGTGATCTACATGCCCCATAATTATACGGGTACCGTACTATACAATCAATGCTGAAGGAACTCCCATTACTTCTGTCGATGTTGCACATGATCAATTCATTTAACCTGAAATGGTGAGTAATATAGTAGGCTTTGGGAAAGCTCAGTAATACAGAATTACCAGATGATGCTAGAGGACAAGAAGATATTGACAAAACATATAACTTGCTTATTGATCTAGGCATATACAAGTTCCAGTGATGAGTTGAGGTTTATTATTTAAATCTTAGTGTAATAGTTATGAAACCTATAGTTCGGAGGAAACATTCAGAGGGACATATTCAGGAGATTGAAAATAGATGTCTAGTGTGTTCCTATGAAACCCGAAAACCCGAATGTGAGAATAAGAGGGAACCCGGTGGTATAAAATTTGTAGATGATACGTATCAGCTAATGGTGTACCGGGAAGAATATTCAAAAGACGGGTTGCCATATGAAGCGCATGATGCCAAAAAAAGTGTGGCAAATAGGCATGAATAAGTTGTGTGCGCATGATATTATTAATGGATCTTATTTTTCGTTCAGCCTTCCCATTTTGTGAGGAGGTATAAGGGCAGGAGAAACAAAAAGAAATGCCATGGGACTCACAGAATTGCCGAAAAGAGGCATTATCAAACTCTCCGCCATTATCATATTGTATGGTTTTGATATCTTGTTCAAACTGGGTACAAATATGAGCTTGGAATTTAGTAAAAATGGAGAATACTTGTGATTTATTAGCAATGGGAAAAGTCCATAAGAATTTCGAATAATCATCCAAAAAAAGTACATAATAACGATGTCCCAAAGAACTCAAAACCGGAGAAGTCCAAAGATCACTATGAATAATATCAAAAGGCATGAAAGTTTGAGAAGTTTAAAGAACAAAAGGAAACCAAATATGTTTTCCAAGTACACAAGATTGACAAGTAGTAGACTTAGATGGACTATTACAAGCAATCAGCTTATTTTGATGAAGAATAGATAAAATGGAGTCGCCCGGGTGACCTTAACGGTTATACCAAAGCGTTGAAGCAAGCAAGGCAGTAGGAGAGGAGGCTGGATGCGGCCTGGTGGGAGTGATTGGGTAGTGAGAGCTAGTACTATCACATCTCATTAGACGTCTCCCCGTCTGTAAATCATGCACAGAAAACCCACAAGGATCAAACACCACTGACATATTATTATCAGTTATAAATTTCTGAACAGACACTAAATATTTAATAAGATTCAGAGTATGCAAGACATGTTTGAGAGACAAAGATGGGTTTGGGAAAGGTAATAAGGTATGAGCATAACCACGAATTATAATTGACTGGCCACTACCAACAGTAACACCATTATCTTTGCTCATATTAACATAAGACGAGAGATTACCTTATGTTGATGTCATATGAGACGTCGCCCTGGTATCCATATACCAGTTTGGATCTGGTTAAGAGAGAGACATGGTGTGCATGGCGGACTCAATATCCATCGGAGCCCACTGGGACACTGCATCATAGGCTTGCTGCTGCTGGGTTCGTGCTCCCAGAATACTAGGTTTTCGTGGTCCAACTTGCCTACCCCAAGGTTAAATCGGATATGGACAAGGAGGTAGGGCCCAAGGTGGTTGTATCCATGTCCACCAAGGAGGCATAGCCATGGTGGTTGTATCAGACCCTACTGACCACCACCCAAGTTCAGACCACCTCTACGGTTACCACCATGTCCAGCACCCGACATCTGACCTCCACTACTAGTAGGTTTGTTGTTTTTGTTATTGTTGCGGTGCTTGTTCTATTTCCTACGTGTGTGACCTAGAGGAGGATGATTAAAAATCTCATCAGTGTCACGATTAGTCACCATCATCACTTCATCAGTCGTCGCCTCCTTCATGTTGGTTTCTTCTAAGGCCAACATCGATCGAACTTCATAAAAAGGTGGTAGTACCTTTTTGTGGCGAATAACAGAAGCAACTCCCTTGTAACCCGGTGTGACCACCCACCATGCGAAGAACAAGACGATTGATCGAAACTGGAGCACCCACATTCTTGAGTTGATCGAAAAGTGTTTTGAGGTGCTGCTAATATGCAGAAACCGAGGAGAAATCCTTTAAGTAGGTGTTGTTGAACTCATGTTGCAAGGAAACGGTACGAGAGTTCTCATTATCCTGAAATAAATCGTGAAGACGATTTCATAAAGTCATGGCAGAAACATCGGCTTCAATAACGGTGTTCAAGAGATATGTCGAAATCGTGGAATAAATCCACTGAACCACAGCAGCATCCAACGTATCCCACAGCTCTTATTCTTTCTGACTAAGGGTGGCAAGCTCTGTGGCCTTCCAGTCCTTAGATTTCGATGGGATAATATGATGAAGAACCTTGTGAGATCGACAATGGACCTTGAATAACTCCGCCCAATTTATATACTGGACGTTCTCCATCTCAAGAGTGATGGGAACAAGTGTCTTGTTGTTAGAAATAACAAGAGAAGGGTGGAAGGATGAGGAAGATGATGTGGGAGCCATGTTAGATGGAAGAACAGAAGACTGAGAAGAAGATGAAGAAAAACGTAGGGTTGCAGAAGCTAGAATAGATCAACCGTAGCTGATACCATGAAAGAATGTAATTCTGTGCCTTTCTCATTACCACAGGGGTTCAATATATACACAGTCATTAGTAGATACAATCCTAACAATTAGGTTATAATTTAGGCAACTAAATATACAATAGTAAATACAAAATATTTGGAGAATATTTCGTAGTCTATCAAAATTGAGCTGAGTCGAATGGAGGTAGTTTAGATTTACTAGAGAGTTATGCGTAGACACGTAATCACATTTAGAATACAATATCAGAGAGTAGGATAATTAATTCTAGAATTTATGCATAAATACAATCGTTAACAGTGATGACGAATGAGGAACCAAGAACATTGTATGGAAAGAAATAACTTGCTAGAACAATTGGTATCGACAATAACACCCACGATGATGTAGATTACAATGAAAAAGATAACAATTTAAAGAACCAAAAGAGAGAGAAAAAAAACTTTGCAACTGGGAGTTGAAAAATAAAAAAAGAGTAGAAGAAATAAAGAACAGGTATTTAAATACGCTAAGAACTTAGTTAATTACACAATTAGTCCTCATAGTTTTAGAAAGTTACGAAAAGCACAAAAAATTCATAAGCAATTCAATTTAACCCCAGTTTTGGGTGTGACAAATTTTAAAGGAATTAAATTGTTTTGTATCTCATCATCGTAAATCCTCATTTTAACATCTGTTTTAAGTTAATTTCTTACCTAGCTTAAACCGAGTAAAAAAATAATAGATAACAAAACTCTAACGATAAGGATACTTTTACTTTTTTGACTCAAAATTCATAAATAAGACTTTTAAATTTATGCAATATTTTTGCCCAAAATATTTTATGACTCTAAAACATTCTAATAAAGGCCTAAATCGATTCCTAAAGTTTAAGGGAGTTACTAAGGCTCATATAGCACCATAAGAACACGAGACATTATTTCATGAACTGGCTCACCACGTCATCCATGGTCCCAGTGAATGACAACCACAAATTTCAAAAATAACTTCAAAATACCCACATTTTATTTAGATATAGGAAAGTAGAGAAGATTCACCTTGGAAAAAAAAGAGTGTGGATAAATGTTATTGGTTGGGACCACAGATCACGTGGTGAGTTGGGACCACTAATAATTTTTCTAAGAACATATGTTTAAAATTCATTTATGACTAGTGTTTATTTTGTGCAATATTTTGCTTAAATACTCTTTGATTGTCCGTTATTATTGTTGGTTTGGGCATTTTTACATGATTTCTGTGCATGACAATGACTTCTAGAAAATGTTCTTAAAAGGCCTGAAACTACACTTTTTGCTCTGAAATCAAGGTTGGAACAGTGGGCATGAAACTGGGCATGAAATGGTTGACATGGCAGTTTATTAGCAACTTCTAGAAGGTCTAGTCATTAATTCTAGGAGGTGGACGAACAGCTGGAGCATTTCAAGCATTTTAAATTCAAGTTTTTAGGATTTATCTTTTTATTTTTAGATTTTAAGTTCAAACAATCATCCTTTGTATTTTCAGCTTATTTTAGGGTTTTTTAAGGCTATAAATACCCCCATAGGGTAAACTTAATTCATCATTCCATTTATCAAATTCTTCTTTATCTTTTAGATCATTGCCATATTTCTTTCTTTCTTTTTTATAAATTCTTTTTAGTTTTTTTACTTTGGTTTTACCTTTAAAGTACTTTTCATTTCCAAAATGTTAAGTATGGCTTTTGTCATGCCTAGGTAATTTTCTTTTAAGTCGAGGGCTTAAGCGATGGCTCATTTCCAAAGTGAGAATTGAAAAGCACTTGAATAAATTCGAAAATCTCTCTCAATTTCTTGAGCTTATTTTCAAAAGTCGAAACGATTTCTAAACCAAATATTGACATTGGTCAGGATGTTGTTACGATTAAACGTATGGGAGGAAGGATCGACTTATTGAAAGCATATTCGACTTCTTGGGAACACACTTAGCAAAATTATTTACTAAGGGGGAATTGAGATCGGAATCAATTATTATTGAAACAACATAATTCAAGTCGGTATTTTACAAACTTAAACACTTTTTGGTCTACAACATTGTTGTTGCTTAGATCAACTTCCAAAGCAGGAATCAAGGGATTGATATTGGGTATTCGGTATACAAAGTAGAGTCGTGAGGATTTGCCCTTGTAGAGAAAGTAACCGACTTGAACTTCGAAGGGAAAATCTTATTCGATAATCCGAGAAAATTGAGTCAAAGCATAAGCCTAAGGTTGATTTTTACAAATCGATTTCCAATTTCTATCTGCTTTAAATCCATTTCATCTAATTTTCTTTGCAATCTTCTTCACTTTTATTATTTTATTCTTCTCATCTACAAACATCCCATATTTACCCAAATCACTACTCAACTCACTTTTTTGTTCAGAGATCAAATCAAGAGTAAATTAAGGAGTTTTCCTTAGTCTTTGGGGGATCGACCCTTACTTCTCTTTACTACACTTAATTTCCTTTAAATTTGACACGTGTCATTTTTACATCAAAATAATTCGTTCTTCTCAAATAATAAATAAAGGAAATTAAATGTAGAAAAATAAGTAAGGGTTGATCCCATAGAGACTAAGGAAAACTCCTTGATTTACTATTGATTTGATCTCTGAACCAAAAAGTGAGTTGAGTGGTTATTTGGGTGAATATGGGGGTGTTTGTAGATGAGGAGAATAAAAAAAAAAGTGAAGAAGAGTGTAAAGAAAATTAGATGAAATGGATTTAAAGCAAATATGAATTGGAAATCAATTTGTAAATTCAGCCTTAGGCTTTCGTTTTGACTCAATTTTCCCGGATCATCGAATAAGATTTTTCCTTCGGGGTTCACGTCGATTACTTTGTCTACAAGGACAAATCTTCGCGGCTCTTCTTTGTATACCGAATATCTAAGAACAATCATTTGATTTTGGCTTTAGAAGTTGAACTAAGCAACAACAATGTTGTAGACCAAAATTGTTTAAGTTAGTAAAAGACTGACTCGAATTATGTTGATTCAATAATAACTAATTCCGATCTCAATTCCCTCTTAGCAAACAATTTTGCTAAGTGTGTTCCCAGGAAATCGAATGTGCTTTCAATAAGGCGATCCTTCCTTCCACTAACCATAACAACATTCTAACCAATGTCAATCTTTGGTAGAAATTGTTTTGATTTTGAAAATAAGCTCAAGAAATTGAAAGATATTTATGAAGATATTTAAGTGCTTTTATATTCTCAAGTTTGAACTGAGTCATCGCTTTAGCCCTCGGCTTAAAAGAAAATTAGCTAAGCATGACAAAAGTCATACTTAGCATTTTAAACATAAAAGCTTTAAAAGCAAGCAAAAGTAAAAACTAAATTTTTTTTATAAAAACAAAGAAAAAAATATCCCAATGATTTAAAAGACAAAGAAGAATTCGATGAATGGAATAATGAATTAGGCTTACCCTAAGGGGGTGTTTATAGCCTTATAAAAAATTAGGCTTACCCTAAGAGGGAATTTATAGCCTTCTAAAAACCATAAATTAAGATGAAAATGCAAATGATAATTGTTTGAATTTAAAATCTAAAAAAATAAAAAAGTAAATTATAAAAACTTGGATTTAAAATTCTTGAAATGTTTCAGCTGTCCGTCCACCTTATGGAAATACTGACTGGATGATGCTGACTGGACCTTCTAGAAGTTACTGACAAACTACCACAATAGCCATTTCATGTCCATTGTTCCAGCCTTGATTCTAAATCAAAAAGTGCAGTTTTCAGGCCTTTTAAGCACATTTTCCAAAAGTCATCATCCTGCACAAAAAATCATGTAAAATGCCAAACCAACAATATAATGAACAACCAATGAGTATTTAAGCATAAAATGTTTCAAAAAATAAACGCTAGTCAAATACCCCCTCACTTGTCCAATGCTTGTCCTCAAGCATTTCACAATCAACAAGCTAAAATTATAAGTTGTCGTTCTCTAATTCACATCATACTCTAATAATCCAATGAACAAAAATCAAGCAATTAATTGAAACTAGAAAACCATCAAGCAAGTGGAAAATCTAGGAAGTAAGTTAAAACAAAACAAGGCATTCCAATAGCTCATTGATCACATGATGCAAAATTCAATACCATCATAAGGGAATCACTCATTTCGCTCAAAGTGTTTAAGGACAAAGAAACGCTCAAGCCAAAAACAAGTTAAATCATTACCATAAGCTTGTACTTAAAAATGAATATGGTGTAAAAGTCAAGAGGTCTTTGAACAGGGTTGTAACATGGCTAAAGTATGGGTAGGGAAAAAGACCGAAAAGAAATGGTTTTTTTGCCAAGATAAAGAGGCCAAAAATATTTGAAACAATCTACAAATTAGCATGAAACACGATGAAGAATAGAACAAGGAAAAATAGTAGATGAAAGGAAAATGAAACAATCAATTTTTCCTTCTTCTTTTTTCATTTGAACAAAGGGTCTGTTTTTTTTTTTTTAACTATTTTTCCTAGCAGAATTTTCCAACAATGATTTTTCTGTTGTTTGAACTACTGTTTCTTAGCAGAATTTTTTTTGTGGAACAAAAATGATCTCTAGTATCGGCAAGGGTAAGAAAAAGAGGGAAGATGAAAGAAAAGGCTTCGGGTTTAATTCGATGAACTGAAAATCAAATAAAAGGGAAAGTTGACTTAAACGTGGTTCACTAAGGGATAAACAAAAAAGTAGGCATTTTTAGGTAGTGAAAAGGGTTAATCGTAAGTTCCTCTGTCATATTAAAAACATCAAATTTATGCATATAATCTCGACAAGCATTACACCACATGTTCTAGAATGCTAAAACTAGTTCGGCGCACTCAAATCAAACAAAGAGCAAGAATGAAAAGTGAATACTCTTTAGGCTCAAAGCTCACAAGAATATGCTCATGTATAAAGTCTAGCATCAATTCAACCAATAAACCATGTAATCCAAAAATTTTCATGAAAAAATTACTAGTTATACCAACTAACCATCATGCTTCCAATGTTCAATTCAAAGCAAAATTAAAAATTCATCAGAAAAATTAAAACAGTCAATTGAATTAAAGAATAGGCAACAAATAATTCAAACATATCAAAATCAAAATAACTCAAATTAAACCATCCAACAAGCAAGGCGAAATTCAACATGCTATCCTCCCCCTTACTTAAAATCATATTCTCCCAATATGAACGAAAAATAAAATGCAAAAGAGAGAACGTGAAAATACTCCCCGATTAATGTCGGCCATGGTTAATCGATGAAAGTTAGTCACCGGTTTCTTGAATTCTAGATGGAAACATGGTTGTTTGGAAAATGAAGAATCGACGATGGAGATGTGGTGGCGAACAAATAAATAACGGGAGAGGCTAATGAGTGGAATTGACAATCGGTTGATGATGGGAATTTTGGAGAGTAGTCGTGGAAAGAAAAAGAGGGAAGATGAAAGAAAATTCTTCTGGTTTAATTTGATGAGGTGAAAATCAAAGAAAATGGAAAATTGACTCAAACATGGTTCACTAAGGGATAAACAAAAGGGTAGGCATTTTTGGGTAGTGAAAAGGGTTAATCCTAAGTGCCTCTATCATGCTAAATAATCAAATTCATGCATGTAGTCTCGATAATCATTACACCGCATGTTCTAGAATGCTAAAACTATTTTGACACACTCAAATCAAACAAAGAGAAATAATAAAAAAATGAATGCTCATTAGGCTCAAAGCTCACAAGAATAGGCTCAATGTATCAAGTCTAGCATCAATTCAACCAATAAACCAGGAAATGCTAAATATTTCATGAAAAATGTACTAGTTATACCAACTAAACATCATGCTTCCAATATTCAATTCTTAGAGAAATTAAAAATCCATCGGAAAAATTAAAATAATCAATTGAACTAAAGAATAAGCAACAAACAATTCAAACATATTAAAATCAAAATAACTCAAATTCAACCATTCAACAAGGAATGTGAAATTCAAACTTGATTAGGAATAACGGGAACCTTAAAAAATAAATTAAAAATTAAAAGCGAACAAAAGATCGAAATAAAATAAAAATGAAAATAATTGAAATATATAAAATTAAATATGAGTTGTCTCCCATGAAGCGTTATTTTTAATGTCGTTAGCTCGATGATCTTTTTTGATAGATCTCAGACTCCTCCAATTCGATATCTTTAATTAATCCGACTAGAGTATTAACATAATACGACTTCAATCTTTAGCCTTTAAGTTTAAACTGAGTGCTAGAATCATCTTCAATTTCGACCGCACCATGAGGGAATATTTGAACCACCGTGAATGGTCCGAGCCACTTTGACTTTAGCTTACCTGCAAAAAAGTTTAAGTTTGGAATTAAAGAAAAGAACTTTTTGCCTGAAAACAAATGATTTAAAAGAATTTTTCGGTCATGATATTCTTTTAATTTTTCTTTAAATATCTTGGATTTTTCGTAAGCGTTCCTTCGAATTTCTTCCAACTCCTGAATGTCCAGCTTTTTCACTTTGTCGCTTTCTTCTATATCCATGTTGCATTGCTTAACCACTTAATAGGCTTGATGTTTTCATTCAACCAGCAAATGACATGGCTTACCGAAGACGAGTCGATATGGTGACATTCCAATGGGACTTTTATAAGCAGTATGATATGCCTACAATGTGTCAGATAGCTTGGGACTTCATTTTTTCAATTCTGGCTTCATAGTTTTTTCAAGAATGGTTTTAATCTCACGGTTTGATAGCTTCGCTTGTCCATTGTTCTACGGATGGTAAGTAGTGGAAATCCACTGAGTTACTCCAAACCTTTTTCATGAGTGCGTCAATTACCTTGTTTATGAAGCCCGTGGCATACCAAACCTGGAAAAGATAGAATTTTTCAAGAAGTTAATAGTGGTTATGACATCATTATTTCAGGTAGCCTTAGCTTCTACCCATTTAAAAACATAATCAACAGTAAGTATGATGTAAACATTTCCAAATGAAGAAGTAAAAAGGCCCATGTAATCGAGTCCCCACACATAAAAAATCTCACAAACGTAAATTGGATTCTGAGGTAATTCATTCCTTCGGCTTAAATTTCCTATACGTTAACACTTCTCACGTGATTTAAAGAATAATAAGTGTCACAAAATAAAGTCAGCCAAAAGAAACCACATTCCAAAATTTTATGGGAAGTGCGCTTTGGTCCAAAGTGACCACCACATGAATAAGAGTGACAAAATTTAATATGGAGTTTACATCTTCTTCAGCGAGACATTGCCTAATTTTCTTATCCAAAGTGACCACCACATGAATAAGAGTGACAAATATAATTTCGGGATTCCTGCTCCAGCTGATTAATTTCATATCTATGCAAATCAAAGGTAATTTACCTGTGGTCAAATAATTTACCATATCTGCGAACCATGGAACCATCTTCTGCGCCAACATCAAATGTTGCTCTGGAACTCTTCTTGAAGAGGTGAATCTATTAAAGAAATTGTAATATGTCTCAAATGATCTATAAATAGCTTCTCGCATCCCTTCTTGTCTTTAATTTCCAAATTCAATTCTTGTAAAAGCAGTTTCCATTGGATAATAACTGATTCCAATCACAATTCCCCCTTAGCAAACAATTTTTTTAAGTGTGTTCCTAGGAAGTCCAATATGCTTTCAATTAGCCGATCCTTCCTCCCTCACGTTTAATCATAACAACATCCTGACCAACGTCAATAATTGGTTTAGAAATCATTTTGACTTTTGAAAATAAGCACAAGAAATTGAGAGAGATTTTCGAAGTTATTCAAGTGCTTTGCAATTCTCACTTTGGAAATGAGTTATCGCTTTAGCCTTCGTCTTAAAAGAAAATTAGCTAAGCATGGAAAAAGTCATACTTGGCATTTTGGAAATGAAAACTTTAAAAGTAAAAACAAAGTAAAAAATTAAAAAGAGAATTTTATAAAAACAAAGAAAGAAAGATCGCAATGATCTAAAAGACAAAGAAGAATTTGATGAATGGAATGATGAATTAGGCATATCCCAAGGGGGTATTTATAACCTTCTAAAAACCTTAAAATAAGATGAAAATAAAAAGGATAATTATTTGAATTTAAAATCTAAAAATAAAAAGATAAATACAAAGATTGACATTGTTCATAATGCTGTTACGATTAAACGCTTGGGAGGAATGATGAGACGCGCCATTTTTCACATTAAAAGAAGGGATTCTTTATTCTCAATAATAATAAATAAAATTAAGTGTAGTAAAAAAGAAGTAAGGGTTGATCCCACAAAGACTAAGGAAAAATCCCTAATTTACCCTTGGTTTGATCTTTGAACCAAAAAGTGAGTTGAGTAGTGATTTGGGTAAATATAAGGGTGTTTGTAGGTGATGAGAATAAAATAAAGAAGGTTTAATCACCATTTTTACCTCCCCATTTTAGCAACTCCACGTTTTAGCTTCAGCAGCTGCCAACAACTTCAACAACGACAACCGTCCAGCTGTTCGTCGCTCCACCACAACATCATTCTAGCAGCTTCCAGTAAACCAACTGTCCCTCCACGTTTTAGCAAGCAACCCAGTTGTCCCTCCTACATCTCACCACCAAACAAACAACAACCATTATTTTTGTTTTAAGCATGTAATATGGGTTATAAAAACCCAACAAAACAGGAGAATAACTTCTCTCCTCCTCTATCCCCGATCGAGCAGCAATACATACAAAAGATTGGAAATAAAAACACAAACAAGGTTGATTTCATTTTTTTCTTGTATTTTTCATCTTTACATATTATTATATATATATTTTTTAAATCAAACAACATGTTAAATAAATAAATAAAAACAAAAAGAGAAAAGTTGGAAGTTTTGGGGTGTTCTGCGTGTGAGATAAGGAGGAAGAAGATGAGTATTAAGTTTATAAAACT
Source organism: Hibiscus syriacus (assembly GCF_006381635.1). NCBI lineage: Eukaryota > Viridiplantae > Streptophyta > Magnoliopsida > Malvales > Malvaceae > Hibiscus > Hibiscus syriacus. Next base: position 1,872,546 of record NW_024062581.1, on the reverse strand, counting down.
TTTGGGTAAACCATGCGTCAGGTCCCTAGGCTTTGAGAGTTTATTACTTTATTCAATTAAAATAGGGAAAATCACAAAATAATCCCTCTAATTTAGAAGCCTATTTACAGTTTAGTCACCAATTTTTTATTTATTTATTTTATTTCGATTTTAGCATGCTAATTTCTATTTTATTTCATTTAAGTCATTAGTTAATTTTGTTATTATTTTATTTCTGAATATGATTACATAATTTTAATTTTCTTTATTTTGGTCATTATTTAATTGCCATTTTATTTTATTATTATCCTTTATTTTTCAATACTTTAAATATAGTCTTTATTTATTTATTTATTTATGTTTTATTCACTAAATATTTACATGAAATAAAATATAATAATTTCATATTTGATTAAAAAATAATGTTTATTTATGTTTAAATATTAAGAAAGTGCGGTCTTAAAATAACTAGACGTCCTATTCTGGTATTTTAAAAATATAAATAAATAATTTATAAATATATATATATATATATATATATATATATATATATATATATACTTCATTTTAATTATTTTTAGGAAAATTTATTATATTATTCTTAATATTTATTTATTTTAATATCAAAGAAATGGGCTCTCTTAAAGCAACTAGAAGTCATTTTCTGATATTTTTAAATAAATAAATATTCTACTTTTATAAATTATATATATTTATTATTTTTAGAAAAATGTTTTATTAATATTTATTTATTTTTTAATATTAAGAAAGTTGATGTCTTAAAGCAACTAGAAGTCCCTTTATGATATTTCTAAGTAAATAAATATCTTATTTATAAAAATATAAAAAATATATTTATAAAAATTAATATATTTTCTTGGAATTATACTAATAAATTTGAAATCAGAAGATTATGAATTAAATATATTTTTGAATTCTTGAATTTTCAATAATAGAGACAATTTATAATTAATGGGTACCAATTTTGGGCGTTATAGGGGTGCTAATCCTTCCCTAAACGTAACCGACCACAAATCTTTTTTTTTTACTAAAATTTTTGGTACGCAGATCAATTTATTTTTTTAATTATGTTTTCTTAAAAACTATTTTAAAAGATTGTTTTTAAGTATTTGACCTAGCTAACCCAAAAAGGTCAATGGCGACTCCCAAAACATTTTTTAAAATCAAAATCATTTATTTATTTATTTTACTTTTCCCGCCAAGTAAAAATTTGTACCCGGGCAAAAACCGGTTACGACAGCTTGGCGACTCCGTTGGGGACCTGGTCAAGCTTTAAAATCAATTATAATTTCTCTGTCATTGGAAATTTACGAATTCAAAAATATATTTAATTTATAATTCTTTTCTTTCAAATTTTTTTATATATACTTATGGTTTTCATAATATTTTCTTCTTCTTTATTAATGTTTTTATTTTAATTTCAGGTATTAAATTTCATTCTTTAATTGTTTGTCAAAGGTTTGAAAATTTCTCCTCATACACAACACTTGCATTGCATAGCATAAGCTTTATAATCAAGCTTGTCCCTTTTAAGTGAGAGTGAAAGCGACGTCTTCGTGAGAATTTATTCTTCATGTCAGACCTAGCAAGTAACTTTCAGGGTTCATATGCTCTATGTCTTCGTGAGAATTTATTCTCCGTGTCAGGCATAGGGAAATGTGTCCCCTCGATTTGAACTCGGTCCGCTTAAGTCTGTGATGGACTAGGATTGAGGGATTGGCATCCTAAAGGGGCACCAACAAGGACAGGTCGAGTACCTTTACTCCTAGAACTGAAACCCTGCATATAATAAACCCTAGAAATTATCCTGATCTAAGACAATAATGAAACCTTATCCATAGGTGTACACAAAGGAGAAATAAGTTCTAACTTTTTTTAATTTATTTGATTTTTTCTTTTTTATGAATAAATGTCTGTGAACTAGTAATCATGCGGTTAGGTTAATTTTTCCAAACAAAGAATGGAACTGGAAAACATGAGGTTAGGATTTATACCTTGATAGATAGAATCTTTTCTTTCCATTAATTGGTACTAACCATTTTATTTTTTCTTATTTTTTCCCATGCATGTTATTTTGCTCTAACTTGTTTTTATTGATTTCTTTTGTTTGCATTGCATGATCATGGCATAACCAAAAGGTGTTAACTTGAAAAACTGTTCATCAAATTGAAAAGTTTTCATAAATGGACAAAAAGTTTTATGATCAAGCAAACTATGACGCAGCTAAGGAATGACATCCTGATGGAACTCCGAGGATAGAAGCGAGCTATGCACACAAAGATCCTATTATATTAATACCAAAAGTATTCCACAAAGATCCTGTTAGATTGATACCAAAAGCATTCTACGGTAAGAATATCAGTCAGAGCATTTAGAATAAAGGAGGTTTTTATGAAGCTCAAGCATGTTATTTGAATGATCAAAACAAGAAATTGAGCACAGAAATGGAAACCATGCATGAAGATTTCTAAAAGATCAGTCAAGCCTTTCAAAATGCTGGTATAGGAAACACCTCAGAAGAGTGGATAACAGGGGTTACCAAACTGAAAAAGAGCTGCAACATACATGAAGATCTTGTCCAAGAACTCTGTAACCATAAAGATTCCCTCACAAGGGAGAATGAGCAACTCCGAGAATTGACACAAAAGATGAAGGAAAAAGAGAATGTCATGAAAGAAGCTGCTCAAGCAAACAATGTGGCTCATAAGCTGGTAAACTTAGCTGGCTTCATTAAGGCATATTGATAACTCCACACCTGAGCATGAGTGGAAGTTAATTTGGCTTTTAAGGGAAATAGAGAAATTATGAGTGAAAGTATCCCCTACATGTAAAAGTTTTGTTTGATGCACCGAAACTTTTGTGTTCAATAAAATCTGTTTTAAGATGATCACTCTTGAGTAACACCTTTTTATACATGCCTTTGCATTTTCACTTTGCATTCGTACTTTTACGTTTTCATTGCATTTACATTTTCATTTTTTGCATTTGCATCTTTACATAGTTACATTTATAGTTTCAAACTTATATCATGCATTAAAACATTCATTAAAATAAGGATTTCAACCGAAGTGATCTTGGTTCTTCCTTGTAGCAAGAACACTTAACACGGCACAAGAAAAATGTCTAAAGAAACTGATGATAGGCTAGCCAAATTTGAGATAGAGCAAAAAGAGAGGCATGAAGAATTGAGGAGCAAGTTGGTACAAGTTGAAGCTAATATCGCAAATTATCAGATCAATCTACTGAACAAGATGGAAAAAATGATTGGGAAACATTTGACCACTGGGAAAAGTCTTGTTGAAAACCTCACACATCCTCTTGGTGTTACACTTGTTTACATTTCGGGGCACACTTCTGTGCACCAGGAAATTCAATCACTAGTTCACTTCACTGTTAAGAACCCACAATATCAAGCTGAAGCTTCATTCCCCACTGACTTTCCTACATCTTCTGGGTTGAAGCCAAATGAATTTTGTACTGATAATGAGGTCTCTGACCCAAATGAATTAGTTGAGAAGAAAAAACTCAACTAACGACTGAAAAATGTAGAAGATGTGATAAAATCTAGAGAGACGGTTGAGTCATTTTATGGGTTTGATGCCAAAGAGCTAAGTTTGGTCCCCGACCTAGTTCTCCCACCAAAGTTCAAGGTTCCAGATTTTGAGAAGTATAATGGGACCACATGCCCTTCATATCATATCACCATGTACTATCGTCGTATGGATGGTTATGTGGAGAATGAAAAGTTGTTAATCCACTGTTTCCAAGACAACTTATCTGGGTCTACATCTAGATGGTATAATCAGCTAAAACGTACTCAATTACGTTCTTGGAAATACTTAGCTCAAGCTTTTTTGGGTCAATACAAGCACATGACTGATATGGCCCCTGATCGAACAATGTTGCAAAACATGAATATGAAGTACAATGAAAGCTTTCGAAAATATTCACAACGATTGAGGGACGTTTCTTTTCAAATGCATTCACCATTGACTGAAAGGGAGTTCACTACTTTATTCATCAATACATTAAAATTTCCCTATATTAATCACATGATAGGGGCTGCCACTAATAATTTCTCTAACATCATCATGAGTGGAGAAATTATCGAAATAGGTATCAACAATGGCAAGATAAGAGGCTCTGACAGTACTGACGTCGAGAAAGAAACTGAGGTTAATACAGTGAGGTCTTATTCAGTTAAACATGGTACCAAACCTTATAGACTGATCAAGAAGAAAAAGAAGATGCAAGGTTTTATATTTCCTCCCTTCCACTGTTCAGGTGAAAAATTGCATTCAAAAATGCTTTCAGCCAGATTAACTACTCCATGACTTGTTCAACCATAGTGGCATCCAAATGAGAATTGGACTTATAAGGAGGTTCATTGGATAAACCATAATGGAATTTCAAATTGTTCAGCTAAGGTTCCTAGTAACCTTGAGGGAAATGTACAAGATCCGTTAGAGCAAACAATTCAAAAATACAAGGTAAAAGAAGGGGTTAAGGTTCAATGCTCAGAAATCGTTACCTCAACAGAGGCTAATGTGACCAAATCCTACGAAAAATATCGGGCGCAAGAAAATGAGAAAGGAAATCAAAGCAAAAGGGATTCCATAAATGTAATCCAAGATTGGCCCATGTGTTTAAAGATAAACTGGGAAGATACCACCATGAAAATGTCTCAAACACCCATATCAGACTTCCTGAGGAAAGATGAAATTTTGGGCAGTTTAGAGAACATGATGAATACTACGCCAATCACAGCTGCAATGGGTGTTCAGAACCAGGATAAAGCTATTGTCACCAATAAGAATTGTTTTGAGCCCAACTTCTAATTGATAAACGAGGAGATGAGATCTGACCACAAAACTGCTAAGAAAGAAATAGAGATTGGTACGTCTGAGGAATCATCCAAACAAGCCCAGATAAGAGAAATGATCAAGAAATGGGGGGGGCAAATGAGGACAATGACCCTGATCCTATTACACACCCAACATTAGAGGAGTAATGATGCATAAACAAGTAGAGTTGTTATCTACCACTGTAGTACTTTCTACTTTTAGCATCTTGTTTGAACATGTTTTTGTTCCTTTCTCTATCTTGTTGTGATAAATAAATTTTTGTTGCTTTTATGGTTATGATCAAGGAATTAAATTTTAATCTTGAAATTTTTTAGTATCAAGTAGATTAAATATTCTTTTTCAAGAATTATAGATCTTTGGCAAGTGGTAAAATTATACATTCCATATCCCATCCAACGCCAATTACTTGACCCTTACTAAAACCAAATCTTGACCATACATTTATCTGAGACTCTGAAGTCATGTCTATACTTGTTTTTGAGACACCAAATCCATATATTTACCTTCTTTGGTAGAGTTCATTGGTTTATAACATTCCACCATATACACAACTTCCAAAAGTCACACATTTGTCCTTCCAAATACAAAACCATCATAAACCAAAAGACCTCAAAAGAACCAAACTTTCAAATTATCCTTGAATCTTCCTGGAAGAAGAGATGAGATAAGGTATCATGGATCAACTTATCGAAGATAATTTTGAGTGATTAGGGCATACTCAAAGAAGAAGAAAAAAAGATTGATTTAGATAAATATATCATGCATTAATTACATTGTTTTCATGTAAATAAAGATTAATCTTGAATATTCATCCCCCTGGGGATACCTTTTTTTACAAAGGCTTCTGTGTATGAGATGACGAACGATATTGTTTCATTTTGAGCCTATAATATTTTTCTTCTGATTCAACCTTAACCAAGGATCACCCTCCACATTGGGGGGCAAGAAGAAGAATATATGCTCACAGGAATAAAGATTGTCAATTACGAAGGCAAATCTTCATGAAATGAAGAGAGTTTTAAACTACAAGGTAGGTAAAATACAAAGTGCTTGAAGATCAATCCATTCAAGAATAACGAAAGAATTTCCAAAATACAAGAGGAAAAAGAGGTGCTCAAAGCAATTGAAGTTCTATACTCATTCTTTTTTAAAAAAAAGAGAGAAAGAAAAGAAGAAGAAAATTTGAATCAAGATGGGTGACTCATTGAGCCTCAAGCTACAAATGTTGATCAAGTGCAATTAGTTCAAAGATTCATATTCAATAAGAATAGCAAGAAATGCTGAAGATATGAAAAAATTGAAATGAACAAAAAAATTGACAGTCTAGAATGATCCAAAAGAATAATGACAAATAACAAAGCAGATCCAAGTCAAGCAAGGCAAGATTGAAGGCATCAGAATGAATTGATCCTTGGTTCAATTACCCTTAAACCCTTGTTTGAGCCTTTTTATCCCTTTCTTTCATAACCATAAGCCTTGGCCTACGTTATGTACCTGAAAAGTCCATTCTAATCATACATGAATTTCTATGTGAAATAGACTATCTTCAGATTTCATTCTGCTTCTCGGGATTGATTTTTATTTACAAAAATTGGTTTTTAAAATCTTTAATGCATGATAAAAAATGATAAAAGGGGGGTTCAAGATGTAAAATTTCTAAACAACGTCTTGAAACCAAAGGAGGATTCTAGTCCAAAACCTGAAAAGGCGACTCGAATATTGAATGGTGCAACAACGACATAAAAGACGATCTTAAACTCTTGATGAAGCACCACACATCCCAAAGACATTCCTGAGATTCTGGAATCAATAAGTATCTCTATAATATGAGCATAGCAACTACTTTTTCAAGTTAGTGGAAGCTCAAAGTGACATATATGCTGGAACAACCTGAAATACCTTACTTTACTAGAATCAGCCTACACCTTAAATCAGTCAATAATTTTGACACTTGCCATAGGACTATGATTTTTTGATTTAAAAATGTAGTTAATTTATTTGATATTCATTAAATTCATGTTTATGATTTGATTCAATTGTGAACCTATAAGGAGCAATACTTTACAGAATTCTTTCATTCTTTGACAAAGAAATGAGGAAAACATTTTCAAACAGGAAAGCTTCAAATGAGGAAGGTACTTGAAGCAAGTTGTTGCCTATTCTACCTTTATTGGAGAAAAAGAATAAGTGATGCCAGAATGATGAAGCCTTTCACATTCTTGAAAGTAAGTGGTTCAAGAAGCCAGAAAGTCTGGAGAATTGAACTTGTAACGATCTTCTGTGACATTATTAGCCACTCGTCAAGAAAGATTACCCTATTTAAAATGGACACTTATCTCATGCTGATGGCAATAAGCATCACCAGATAAATTACTTTCCTTATCCGCCAATCCATGTCCCCTAGAATATTACAACACAGAGCTATAAGTCACATTAAGGTCTATTATGGGAATGAGCAAGTCCACCACATGCACTCTGGTTATATTGTGATACTGACTCAAGTCTTAATACATCATTGCGACCTCTTCCATGCCGATCATTTTCTTTGTCAAGATTATATCCATTATGTCATTCAGAAGTTTGTTGAACTTGAAATTGAGAACTTATGGCACAGAATAAGACATTGGAATAGATTCTACACTTATAGGCTTTTTATATTAGGTAACATTGGTTACAAGATTCCAAAAGTAGAGATAAGCAGTTTTATCATCAACTAAACATTTCCATAGTTTGGGAAGAGTGGGATATGGTAGTGCGTATCTTGGAGAAACAAAAAAAACGTTGTTGTAGTAGCCATTGCAAGAAAAGGCGCCAACAAAAATCTTCTAGTTCATCCTGATGATGTTTATTTCTTCCAATAAGGAAGTTATACGGGATGTCACCGACAACAAGGTCAAATCCGCCAAATCTACTCATCAATTGCTCCAACCGATCATCATTCAGTTATTGCACATCTGATTTCAAGGGTATGCTGAGCCGGTAAAGGGCAATCTCTGCACCACCGATCCCAGAGAAAAGAGACAGAACATTGATACCTCTGGGGAACATGTTTCTTAAAACCGAAAGATGATAAGCCATTGTGTCAGCCTGGAATGGATTACCAAGTGATTTATACCACCCTGCCCAACTAGATCCCTCCAGATCTAGAAAATGGTCACCTCATTCAAAAGAGGCACATATCTCAGACATTTATGTCAGAAGGATTGATTATTTCTTAAATGATTGTGGCAACAACATGAAAAATCTTTAAGCTACCGAACAACACTGTTGTTTAATGACACCAGAATGAGAGCATTCAAGATTAACAAATTTGTGTACAGATCACGAGTACCCTCAATGGGGCATTAGAAAAATTGGACCTCATAGGGATCATGAGATTCAAATCAAACAAACATTAAGAGTAAGCCTTACAGTTTAGAATGTTGGGTTATTTTGAAGGCCCAATTCAGAAAGATCCATGTAGGACATCTCGAAGGCCCATTTCAACCAGAAATAGAATGTTGGGGCATTTTAAAAACTAACAACAATATGAATATTTTGGCCTTCTTGGAGGCTCATCTCAGCAAGAACTAATGTTGAACACATTTTAAACATCTGTATAAGCAAATGTTGGGGCATTCTTAAGGCCATTTCAGACAGAAATGATCCATGTAGTTATTTTGAAGACTCACATCAGTATGAATATTTGGGCATCTTTGAAAGCTCATATTAGCAATCAGCAAATGCTGGGGCATGCTGAAAGCCCATTTCAATCAGAATCAAGAATGTTGATACATTTTGAACGTTCATATCAGCAAATATTGGGGCACGCTGAAGGCCTATATCATCTTATGGAAACATCATTGCTTTGAGCAAATATTTCCAATAAGATAGAAAGACATGAATGAAAATGGTGAAACAGTGACAGTAGAGCTGACTATAAATAATTGCTTCGTTCATCAGGCAGTTACATTAGGATCAGGTTGTTGAACAAATATTTACTCAGCAAGTATGGTTTCAAATACCTAATCTTCTTAACCATGTATCACATGACAACGTGTTCTTTGTTAAGCTACAGCACGGTTGCATGGATAAAGATGGTCCCCATACAGACCATTCAATCCAGGGTTTAGTTCCTCAAGATCTCGGCTTTGAATTTGGACTTTTATGTGACGGTGATGATTAGAAATATTTTTTGAGTTTCCTGGCGGTTAGTTTCAATCATACTATTGCGGTTGTTTTTCACAACAATTTTTGCCTACTTGATGACATTAAAGAGAGATGCTCGGCTTACGTACATTACCCTTATTCCCATTGTTACTGGGGTTATCATTGCCAGCCAGGGTGAATTGAGTTTTCATCTATTTGGTTTATCATGTGCGTTTCATCTACAGCAACAAGAATTCTATGGACCTCTTTCTGTACATGGCTCCTATAGCGGATGTGTTTCTACTTCCTACAACACTCATTATGGAAGAAAACATGCATCTCACTTGTATTCCCGCTGACTTTTGCTCAAGTGGTCTTGTAACATCATACAAAAGCTTTGAACACTATGCAAAGAGCTCATTGATAAGAAATCTGGGCAGAAGCCACAGGAAAAGATGAATGTGCTGTCAAATGTTTTACGAACATCTCTGCAGAAACCACAAGAAAGAATGAATGTGTTGTCAAATATTTTACGAACCAGTTATTATGGTGCTGAATCAAATGTTGCAATCATATGGTATTTCCATTTATGCACACAAGATGAAGTTTGTCTTCTTCAACGCCAAGGTTAGAAGTGAGATATGATGAAGATTTCTTTCCACAGAAGAGAAGCTGAAATTTTAACAACAAGAAACTAGTGGATCCAACTAAGATTGAACAATAGGTTGTTGTTAAACATCTCTACATGATATAGTCTGAATGGCTTCTTTGAGATCTGATTAGATGTGGAGACATGAAAGGAAATAGGATAAATCTTCCTTGTGAGGTGTTTCAAGAGTCAAATTAGAATAGACGTTGCTTTCCTAATTAATATCTGTTGAGTTTAGCATATTTACATCTACATTCTTCAAAGATGATAGATTCTCTCTTCAAAGATGATAAATTCTCTCTTCAAAGATGATAGATTCTCTTTTCAAATATGAAAACTTTATTGGATTTCTACACAAGTCCAGATAAAGAAAAATGATGTTATTAAAGACAAAAATGGGACATCCAGGTTATAATTCTGATTATGACAAGAGTTCCATAAATGAAATATTTCTTTTGAGACTTTAATGAAACAAAAAAGACACAAAGATACAAGTTGATCAAATGGTTCTTCATAAATGCAAGCTTGATAGCATAAGTTGCTACACTGATATATGCAGAAAACCCTGTAAAGGAATGATTAAGTGAAGGAAAACCGAGTTTGCCACTTTGAAATCACATGAAGATTGCATCAACATTTATGCATTCATAAGAACATCATTTGCATAAAAGAAAATGCATTACATTGATACATTTGATTGCATTCAAACATGAAGTTTTACATGTTTTCATAAGAAGAAAGAATATTCAAGATGGAAAATACCTTACAAGTGTAAGGTAGAATTCAAGCATCAAGTACAGGAGTCATGCAAACATCTGAATGGATGCAATCCATAAATGAAGCATTATTTTGAAGTTGAGGCATGTTACCCAATTAAAAAGTTATTTCGAAAAATGAGAAAATAATTTCCAAAGTTTCTCATTCAATCTTTTCTGAAAATGAAATTGTTGAATAGTAAGAAAAATATTTCCAAAGTTTCTTACTTAGTAAACTATTTCCCAATTTTATAAGTCCTACGGGCCATCCATAAGACCTTCAGTGCAGGATGTTTTCAAATAAAAATTTATCTCACTTGAGATTGTTTTTCTTAAAACAAATTGCATCTCACTTGAGACAGTTTCACTCGAAACAACAATTTATCTCACTTGAGATTATTTTTCTTAAAACAAAATTTATCTCGCTTGAGACAGTTTTACTCAAAACAACAATTTATCTCACTTGAGATTGTTTTTCTTAAAACAAGATTCATCTCGCTTGAGACAGTTTCACTGGAAACAGAAATTTCCATCACTCGATGGATCAATATTTCCAGAGGAAGTTCATAATGAGAAGAACTCATCTGAAGAGGAAGATGAAGTTCATAATGAGAAGAACTTGTTCAACCTTTTGATCAACTCTATCACAGAAGGAGATAGATCAGCACCAACATTTCTAGAGGAAGTTTATAATGAGAAGAACTCATCTGAAGAAGAAGAAGAAGTTCATAATGAGATGAACTTGTTCAACCTTTTGCTCGACGCTATCACAGAAGGAGATAGATCAGCATCAAAATTTCCAGAAGTGTTCATAATGAGAAGAACTCATCTGAAGAGGAAGAAGAAGTTCATAATGAGAAGAACTTGTTCAACCTTTTGAATGATTCTATCACAGAAAGAGATAGATCAACATCAACATTTCCAGAAAGAGATCATAATGAGAAGAACTCATCTGAAGAGGAAGAGGAAGTTCATAATGAGAAGAACTTGTTCAACATTTCCTTAATTCATCACATATGAAGTTGAATCAACGACACTTCTTTTGAGGATCAACATTTCCAGAAGGAGTTCGTAATAAGAAGAGAAGAACTTATAGCTCAGAAGTTTGAACATTTCAAGCTAAAAATGGTGTTTAATGTCTTTGCTTCATTCCTATTTCATAACAACGAGCAAAGAGGGTCAACTGTAATCACCATTTTTACTTACCTATTCTAGCAGCTCCACGTTTCACCTTCAGCAGCTGCCAACTCCATCAACGACAACCGTCCAGCTGTTCGTCGCTCCACCACAACAGCATTCCAGCAGCTTCCAGTAAACCAGCTGTCCCTCCACGTTTTAGCAAGCAACCCAACTGTCCCTCCTACAACTCACCACCAAACAAACAACAACCATTATTTTTGTTTTAAACATGTAATATGGGTTATAAAAACCCAACAAAACAGGAGAATAACTTCTCTCCTCCTCTATCCCCGATCGAGCAGCAATAAATACAAAGGATTGGAAATAAAAACACAACCAAGGTTGATTTCATATTTTTTTTTTGTATTTTTCAGCTTTACATATTATTATATATATATATATATATTTAAATCAAACAGCATGTTAAATAAATAAATAAATAAATAATAAAAAAGAGAAAAGTTGGAAGCTTTGGGGTATTCTGCGTGTGAGATAAGGAGGAAGAATATGAGTTTTAAGTTTATAAAACTTTTGGGTAAACCATGCGTCAGGTCCCTAGGCTTTGAGAGTTTATTACTTTATTCACTTAAAATAGAGAAAATCACGAAATAATCCCTCTAATTTAGAAGCCTATTTACAGTTTAGTCACCGATTTTTTATTTATTTATTTTATTTCGATTTTTGCATGCTAATTTCTATATTATTTCATTTTAGTCATTAGTTAATTTTGTTATTATTTTATTTATGAATACGACTACATAATTTTAATTTTCTTTATTTTGGTCATTATTTAATTGCCATTTTATTTTATTATTGTCCTTTATTTTTCAATACTTTAAATATAATACTTTATTTATTTATGTTTTATTCACTAAATATTTACATGAAATACAATATAATAATTTCATATTTGATTAAATAATAATGTTTATTTATTTTTAAATATTAAGAAATGGCGGTCTTAAAATAACTAGACGTCCTATTCTAGTATTTTAAAAAATATAAATAAATATCTCATTTATATATATATATATATATATATATATATATACTTCATTTTTATTATTTTTAATAAAAATTATTATATTCTTCTTAATATTTCTTTATTTTTAATATCAAAGAAATTGGCTAACTTAAAGTAACTAGAAGTCATTTTCTGGTATTTTTAAATAAATAAATATCCTACTTTTATAAATTATATATATTTATTATTTTTATAAAAATGTTTTATTAATATTTATTTATTTTTTAATATTAAGAAAGTGGATGTCTTAAAGCAACTAGAAGTCCTTTTATGATATTTCTAAGTAAATAAATATCTTAATTATAAAAATATAAAAAATATATATTTATAAAAATTAATATATTTTCTTGGAATTATACTAATAAATTTGAAATCACAGGATTATGAATTAAATATGTTTTTGAATTCTTAAATTTTCAATAATAAAGACAATTTATAATTAATGGGTACCAATTTTGGGCGTTATAGGGGTGTTAATCCTTCCCTAAACGTAACCGACCACGAATCTTTTTTTTACTAAAAATTTTTGGTTATAGGCATATCAGTTTATCTTTTAAATTATGTTTCTTAAAATCTATTTTAAAAGATTGTTTTTAGGTATTTGACCTACCTAACCCAAAAAGGTCAATAGTGACTCCCAAAACATTTTTTAAAATCAAAATCATTTATTTATGCATTTTACTTTTCCCGCCAAGTAAAAATTTGTACCAGAGCAAAAACCGGTTACGACAGAAAGTGAATAAGATTGCAAAAAATTAGATGAAATGGATTTAAAGCAAATTTAAATTTGGAAATCAATTTGTAGAAATCAACCTTAGGCCTCTACTTTGACCCAATTTTCCATGATCATCGAATAAGATTTTTTCTTCAGGGTTTACATCAGTTACTTTGTCTAAAACGGAAAATCCTCATGACTCTACTTTGTATACCGAATACCCAAGAATAATCACTTGATTACGGCTTTAGAAGTTGATCTAAGCAACAACAATGTTGTAGACCAAAAAAGTTTTAAGTTCGTAAAAGATCGACTCATATGATGTTGTTTCATTAATAACTGATTTCGATCTTAATTCCCTCTTAGAATTTTTTTTTTGCTAAGTGTGTTCACAAGAAGTCGAATGTGCTTTCAATAAGTTGATCATTCTTTCCACATGTTTAATCGTAACAACATCCTAACCAACGTCAATCTTTGATTTAGAAATCGTTTTGACTTTTGAAATTACGAGCAAGAAATTAAGAGAGATTTCCAAAGTTATTCAAGTGCTTTTCAATTCTCACTTTGAAAATGAGTCATCACTTTAGCCATCGGCTTAAAACAAAATTAGCTAAGCATGACAAAAGTTATACATAGTAATTTTGAAATGAAAATTCTAAAGGTAAAACAAATTAAAAAAACTAGAAAGAGAATTTTATAAAAACAAAAAGAAATATCATAATGATCTAAAAGACAATGAAGAATTCGATGAATGGGGTGATGAATTAGGCTTACCCCAAGGGGGTATTTATAGCCTTCTACAACCCATAAAATAAGCTAAAAATACAAAGTATAATTGTTTGAATTTAAAATCTAAAAATAAAAAGATAAATCCTAAAAACTTGAATTTAAAAAACTTGAAATGCTCCAGACGTCCGTTCATCTTCTAGAATTGCTAATTGGATACTGCTAACTAAACCTTCTAGAAGCTACTGACAAATTGCCACGTTAGTCATTTCATGCCCAGATTTATGCCCACTGTTGCAGACTTGATTTTAGAACAAAAAATGCAATTTTCAAGCCTTTTAAGCACATTTTCTAGAAGTCGTCGTCCTTCACAAAAATCATATAAAAATGCCAAAACAAGCAATAATAATGAACAACCAAGGAGTGTTTAAGCATAAAATGTTGCACAAAATAAACACTAATCAAATTCCCCTTCACTTGTCCAATGCTTGTCCGCAGGCATTTCTCAATCATCATTACAAAATTTTAAGTTGCCATTCTCTAATTCACATCATATTCTAATTATCCCAATGAACAAAAATCAAGCAATTAATTGGAACTAGAAAATAATCAAGCAAGTGACAAAGCTAGGAAGTAAGTTAAAACAAAACAAGACATTCAAATAGCTCATTGATCACATGATACAAAACTTAATACCCTCACAACGGGTTAACTCATTTCGCTCAAAGTGTTTAAGGAGGAAAAAGGCTCAAGCCAAAACAAGTTAAATCATTACCATAATCTTGTAATGAAATCCAATCTTCTCTACTTAAAAATGAATATGATGCCAAAGTTAAGAGGTCTTTGAACATGGTTGTAACGTGGATAAGGTATGGGGTAGGAAAAAAGACCAAAAAGAAATGGTTTTACTGCCAAGACAAAGAGACCAAAAAATTCGAAACAATCCACAAATTAACATGAAGCACAGTGAATAATAGAACAAGGAAAAAGAGTAGATGAAACGCAATTGAAACAATCAATTTTTTCTTCTTCTTTTTTTCATTCGAACAAAGGGTTAGTTTTTTTCCAATCAGAATTTTCATGTAGTGATTTTTTTTGTTATTCAAACTATTGTCTTTGAGAATAATTTTTTTCTTTCTTTTTCATGGAACAAAAATGATCTCGAGTCTCAACAAGGGTATGAAAAAAAAAAGAATATGAAAGAAAAGGCTTCAGGTTTAATTCGATGAGGTGAAAATCAAAGAAAAGGGAAAATCGACTCAAATATGGTTCACTAAGGGATAGACAAAAGGGTAGGCATTTTGGGTAGCGAAATGGTTAATCTCAAGTGCCTCTATCATACTAAAAACATCAAATTCATGCGCGTAGTCTCGATAAGCATTGCACCACAAGTTTCTAGAAAGCTAAAACTATTCCCGGCACACACAAAGAAACAAAGAGCATGAATAAAAAGTGAATGATCATTAGGCTCAAAGTTCACAAGAATAGGCTCAAAGTTCACAATAATAGGCTCAATGTATCAAGTCTAGCATCAATTCAACCAATAAACCATGAAATGCCAAAATTTTCATGAAACTTTTTACTAGCTATACCAACTAACCATCATGCTTCCAATGTTCAATTCAAAGCAAAATTAAAAATTCATCGAAAAAAATAAAACAATTAATTAAACTAAAGAATATGCAACAAACATTTTAAACATATCAAAATCGAAATAACTCAAATTCAAGCATTTAATAAGAAAGCTGAAATTAAACATATTATCCTCCCCCTCACTTAATTCATTCTGTCTCAAAACGTAATTCAAATTTAAAGAAAAAGAGTGGGAAAAAAATACTCCCCGATTTAGTGACAGCTGCGACCTCGTCGAGGTGAGCCCGAGTGAAGGTAAGAAACGATCTCGGTGAGATTGGTCTCGATGGAAGTGAATTGATCTTCTACACTTTGCATCTCTTCGTGTACATATAGTTGTGCTCTTACTTTCGGTGCCAGTGGTGACTATGTTCTCTTCAAGAATGCTCGTGTGTGGTAAGACATAATGGTGTCGGGAGGTACAATGTCTGGGGTGGCGGAGTACCGGTGAGAAGTCCTATCGAATCCATAGCAAAAACTTAGGTTAAATTCACAGTTTCAAAGGTCAATGGAAATGAATGAGAAGCTAGATACGTAATATAAAGGCCAAGAATCAAGGGATGATTGGTCCGCACAACACGCTCAAAGGCGTGTGTAAACCAGTTGATGAGTGTTCTAAATTGATAATATTTGATTGTCTATTATTTAGTCTTATGGATGTATTGATGTTGATTTCATTGGGTTATGCTTATTTTCATTTAGGATCTTACTTTCCAGAATTAGTAGTAAAAAGAGCACATTCTGCATTTTATTATTATTTGGTCATGACTGGAAACATGGGCACGACTCTCGACATGACACGGTCTGATGTGCCAGTTTCTAGAAGGTCCAGTCAGCAACATTTTTCTAGAAGATCTAATCAGCACCTTCTGGAAGGTGGACGGGCAGAGATATCTTAGGATATTTTTAAAGTTTGAAAAACATTTGGAATTATCTTTAGGATTATTTTTCTTTTAATTTATATGTTTATCTCTAGGATTTTAGAGGCTATAAATACCCTCTTGGGGTAAGCCTAAACACAAATCGTATTTCATTCTTTTCTTTTCTTTTCTTTTCAAGTTTTCATTTTTATTTTATTTTAAGTTTTATTTTTAAACATGCTAAGTATGATTTTTGTCATGATTAGCTAATTTTCTCATAAGCGAGGGCTTAAGCGATGACTCAATTCCAATGTGAGAATTGAAAAGCACTTGAATAACTTTGGAATATCTCTCTCAATCTTTGCACTTTTTTTCAAAATCAAAACAGTTTTCAAAATCAAAGATTGACTTTAGTCAAGAAATTATTGCGATTAAATGTGTGGGAGGCAGGATCGACTTCTTGAAAACACATTCGACTTCCTGGGAACACACTTGGTGAGATTGCCTTGCTAAGAGGGAATTAAGATCTTGAATTAGTAGTTATTGAAACAACAATCCGAGCCGGTCTTCACGAACCTAAATGGTTATTGATCTATGATAATTGATGTTGATCAGATCAACTTCTGAAGCTGGAATCAAAGATTGTATTGGTTATTTGGTATACAAAGTAAAGTCACGATGATTACGCATGTAGACAAAGTAACCGACGTGAGTCACGAAGAAAAAATCTACTTCGATGATCCGAAGGAAATTGAGTCAAAGCGAGGTTTGAGGTTGTTTTTACCATATTTATTTTCAACTTTACATTCTTTATTTTCTTTATTTTTACTTTAAATCACTTTTTATTATTTAATTATTTTTACCAAAACCCCCTTTTTAATCTACTGCATATCACCTTATCAAGGCAATTCAAACCAAAATTTAGGAATTTTCTAAGTCCTTGTGGATCGACCCTTACTTCTCTTTACTACCTATTTACTTTATTTATTAATTGAGAAGAATGAACTTATTTTTGACATCAAAACGACAGTTGTCAAATTGGCGTCGTTGCCGGGGACTTCGCCAAAGTTATTATTTTTTGTTTGCTTTTGATTTATGACCAGGAAAAACCTGGGCGAATTAGTGGAGTACGAACCAAAAATCGAAGCTAGATCCTGGAGACTTAACGCACAGATGTTTCGGGAAAGAATGAGATAACAGTTAGACATGGAATAAAATTCAAATTCAAATTCAGGTGAAGCCATTAATACATAACCAAATATATGTTGGTTGATCCCACTATCAAAGAGTTAGTTGTGGCTCCTACTGAACAGGAGCCTTTGAGCATTGATTCTCCCCAAGGTGAAACTCCATATCAGTTATAAATTGGCCTTATTCATCTCATCCCTACCTTCCACGGATTACCAAATGAGAATCCGCATAAACATCTCACGGAATTTCATATGGTCTGCTCCAGCATGAGACCACAGTGAGTATCTGATGACCAAATCAAACTTAGAGCTTTTTTTTCCTTAGTCGATTCGGCTAAGGAGTGGTTATTTTATTTACCCTCAAATTTGATTACTACATGAGCTCAAATGACTTGCCTTTTTCTTGACAGGTTTTTCACTGTGGCGAACGCAAGTGAGTTATGAATAAAAATACTTGGAATCAAACAACTAGAGGGAGAGTCACTCCATGACTACTGGGAGAGATTTAAAAAGTTATGTGCTAGTTGGCCAAAACATGGGTTAACCGAGCAAACACTCCTTCAATATTTTTATGAAGGATTAACTCCCCTAGAAATGAAGACGATCGATGCTTCCAACGGAGGGGTTTTTGTGAACATGACTCCTACTGAGGCTAAATATTTAATTTCAATGTTGGCTGTAAATTCTTAACAGTTTTTCCCAACTAATGAACCTCATCGGAGGGTTCATGAGATAAGTTCATCTTCCTTAGAAAGTAAGATAGATAAATTAATTGAAGTAGTCAACTCTCTTTTTGCAGTAAAGATATGACCCAACAGATTATGTGGAATATGTGCATTACCTGATCATCTTATTAGACAGTTGTCCACTTATTCAAGATGACACAACAGCTCAAGTTAAAGTAGTAGGGAACTTTTCAGGACTTCCCCAGAGGGCTTATAATTCCTACAGGAATACTTAAAACCCAGGATAGAAGGGTCATCCAAATTTCAGTTACACTCAAAACTCAAGGCCAAATCAAGCTTATCAACCAATGCCACCTCCACCACCCCAACAGCCATAGAAGTGATCATTAGAATCAATCGTTGAAATATTATCTCCTTCCCAGGAAAGTTCCAGATTCGTACTGAAGCCCACTTCCAAGAGATGGACAAGCAGATAAGACAACTGGCTCAGACCGTAGGACGCTTGGAATCACAAGGTAAACTTCCGTCTCAAACTAAGGTAAATCCAAGGGAGAATGTCAGCGTCATCACTCTTTGGAGTTGTACAGTGTTCGCGCCACCTGTTCCAGAAGATGAAGTAATCCAAAAATGAAAGAAGACTGTTGACTTAGGATCCCACAAGAAGAGAGACGAAGTACAAACGGATCCAACATCATCTCCCTATGACGTGCCACCACCTTTTCCATCGAGGTTAGTAAAAAGGGATAAACAATATGAGGAAAATGAAATCATAGATGCATTTCGGAAGGTGGAAATCAATATACCTCTCCTTGAGGTTATCCGAAAGGTTCCAAGATATGCCCAAATTTTTTAAGGACATTTGCACAACAAAGAGAAAACTTACCGGGAACGAGAAGGTAAATCTAAGGGAACATGTCTAAACTATATTCCAACAAAAGTTGCCCCCAAAATTGAAAGATCATGGTATATTCGCAATACCTTGTAAAATTGGTAAAGTTGGGATAAAGCGAGTCATGTGTGATCTTGACGCCTCTATTAATATGATGCCTCTATCTGTTTACAATATGATTACTAATGAGCACTTGAAGGATACAAAAATATCAATTCAACTTGCCGACACATATGTCATATACCCAGAAGTACTCTTGCAAAATCTGTTGGTAAAGGTAAATGATTTAATATTTCTCGCTGATTTTTATGTAATTGACAAGGAGAATTATCGCACTAGTACTTCTTCTGATATTCTATAGGGGTGTCCCTTTCTAAGTACAACACACAAAAAATTGACGCAAGAAGCCGGATTTTGACCATGGAGTTTGATGGTGAGATCGTTAAATTTGATGTGTATAAGAAAATGAAACACCCACACAAAGTGGCGAGCATAAATTATATTGATATTATTGATCATTTGGAAAATGAGTTTGTAGAAACTAATGTATCTTTTGATCTATGTAGGGAGTTAAAATACTACAATGAGGAAATTAGGGAGTTGGAAATTTTATTTTTTGTTCATTCTGATTTACGTTTGATTCTTTATAAGTATAAAGTTCTACCTTTTGTTTTATAGGCACCTGAGATAGAACTAAAACAAATGCTGAAACACTTAAAGAATTCCTTTTTAGGAGAAAATGCTACTTCACAAGTTATTATTTCGAACAAGCTTTCAAAGCTAAAAAAGATTCGAATGAAAACCTATGAGAATATAAAAAACTACAAGGAGAAAATAAAATAATTATATGATCGTAGAATTTCTCATAAGGATGTTCTTAGTTGAAAAAAACGTATGAAGTGGATGAAGTATTTCACTTAGAACCTGTCGTCTGAAGTCAGGTCGTCGAGCTAAACGACATTAAATAAAAGCGTTTCATGGGAGGCAACCCATTTATAATACCATTGCATTTTTATTTTATTTTATTTCGGCTAAGCAAATTTCATTTAATTTTTATTTTTATTTTCAAGAACCAAATGTTTTCAATCAAGCTTACACGAGGAATATATTCAAAATTTTCATTCGAACAATGACAAATTCAGCCCCAGGAAAAGTAGTGCTTTGCGCAGAGTAATGGAAAATTTTGTTCTAGTGTTGTGCGCACTGTTTCATTACAAATGACACGTTAGCATTTCCCCTTTGGCATGCCAGCGCAATTTAGCCAAACCCTTAAAAACATTATGTCACCTTTTATGCAACATATTTGTCGCCACCTTTACACACCTCCTCTTCTTTCTTTCTTTGACCATAGGCCCCACCTCTATCCTTATCACTCTCCTTTTAAATTTTAAACACCGATTTCACCCAAATTAAAATACCCCACATGCCCTATTCAACACAAAAAAATACAAACTCCCAACCCCTTCATCTTCCCCAAACCATACCCATCGCCCATTCTTATACCCATCGCCAGCCTTGTCGTCACTTCCCATTACACCGTCCGAACACTCCGACGCTCTCTTATCCGGCTGCTCCTCTCCATAATGGTCCGTACACGACACCTACAGCACCTCGCCCAGACATGCAAACACAAATGATGAAGTCTATAATCACCTTAACACCATTGAGACAAACATTGTTGAAATCCTTCCATATCTTTGTCCAAGCGCCTCCCACTGCGGCCATGGCCGTGGTCGACAATAAATCCGAGGAGTTCTTTATTCCTTCTCTCGTACTTCAATTTTACGTTTTGGGACAAAACAACATAAGTGAGGGAGAGTAGAGTCTAGGTTGAATTTTCCTTTGCTTATATCCATGTTTTGATGCTAGTATGTGTTGATTGGAGGATATACGGAAAGTTCCATTTAATTTCTTTGTCTTGTTGAATGTTTTTGAATGCTATGATTGTTTGGGAACACATAATTGTTTAGGTTAGATATTCTTGATAGCGGATAGCATGAATTGTGATCAAGTTAGATTTCTTTGATATTCCATGATTAGTTGGTTTATATGTTCTTAGCTTAATACATGAAAACAATTTGGTGAGATTTAAGCCTTTACGAGCATACCGTTTTGCTCTCATTTTTTGGATTAAGTGTGTCGAATTTGATATTGGTATTCTAGAATCAGTATTTTAAATACCGTCGAGATTACACACGAACATGATACTTAAAAATGATTTAGGCACTTTAGGATTAACCACTCCATTTTACCCACTAAGTGGCCTACCCATGCATTTCCCCTAGTTAACCACTCTTGAGCCTATTCCCATTTCTTTTTTTCACCACATTTATAAACCCAAGCCTTTTTATTTTATCTCTCTTTTGTACCCTTTTCAGGACAAGTGAACAATTTATCCATGTATGCTCTATGAATAGAAGATTTTTTTGTGGTATTAGAAAGGAAGTGGTGTGCAAAAGCAAAAAAGAAAAAAAAATCTTCTTTCATTTTCGAAAAAAAAAATCAGTTCGAAAAAAGAAAAGAAAACAGAAAGAGACAAGAAAAAGTGGAAAAACAAAAACAACAACACAAGTACGGAACAATCAAATTCAATTCAAAAGGAATAGCGTTGTTTGATGGTTTGTATCTTTTTATCTTGTTTTACTTAGTTGATTGATGAAGTTGTATTTATTTGTAATTTCTTGTCTTGAATTTTAGCCATATTATTAGCCTTTTCCCTACTTTACCTAAGCCCCGATACAACCAATAAAAGACCCTTTGATTTATGCATCTTGTTCTTATTAGTAGTGGAGATTTGTTTACTTGCAGGCCTATGGTAATATCATGTCAATTATGACATTGAGTGTTTCTATACCCTAAACACATTGAGTGATTTGAGTGAATCCCAGTAAGGTGTTGAGTTATGGGCATTAAGGTTGATGAATGAATGGATGTTACAATTGTATTTAACTTGTCCCAATTGGTGATGTTCAATTGATTGGTGTCTTGACTTGGATGATTATTATGGTCTCTACCTTGCTTCCTCGAATGTGAGACTTGAAGAAAAAGGTAAATGGAATTTTTGGCTGATTTGATTATATCCTACTTGAGGACAAGCATGAGATAAGTGAGAGGGAATTTGATGAGTGTTCTAAATTAATAATATTTGCTTGTCTATTCTTTGATCTTATGGATTTATTGCTATGATTTGGTTGTGTTATGCTTATTTTCGTACATGATCTTACTTTTCAGAATTAGCAGTAAAAAAGGCACATTCTGTATTTTTATTATTATTTGGTCACGGCTGGAGACATGGGCATGGCTCTGGGCATGACATAGTCTAACGTGGCAGTTTCTAGAAGGTCGATTCAGTATCATTTTTCTAGAAGATCTAGTGAGCACCTTCTGGAAGGTGGACAGGCAGAGATATCTTAGGAGATTTTTAAAGTTTGAAAAACATTTGGAATTATCTTTAGGATTATTTTTCTTTTAATTTATATGTTTATCTCTATGATTTTAGAGGCTATAAATACCCTCTTGGGGTAAGCCTAAACACAACTCGTATTTCATTCTTCTTCTTATTTCTAGTTTTATAAAGTTATTTCTTTTCTTTTTCTTTTCAAGTTTTCATTTTTATTTTATTTTGAGTTTTATTTTTAAACATGCAAAGTATGACTTTTGTCATGCTTAGCTAATTTTCTCATAAGCCGAGGGCTTAAGCGATGACTCAATTCCAACGTGAGAATTGAAAAGCACTTGAATAACTTCGGAATATCTCTCTCAATCTCTGCGCTTATTTTCAAATCCAAAACAATTTTCAAAATCAAATATTAACTTTGGTCAAGAAGTTGTTACGATTAAATGTATGGGAGAAGGATTGGCTTATTGAAAGCACATTCGACTTCCTGGAACACACTTGGCGAGATTGCCTTGCTAAGAGGGAATTGAGATCTAAATTAGTAGTTATTGAAACAACAATTGAGTCGGTCTTCACGAACTTAAACAATTATGGATCTACGATAATTGATGTTAATCAGATCAACTTCCAAATCTGGAATCAAAGATTGTCTTGGGCATTCAGTATACAAACTAAAGTCACGAAGGTTGCCCTTGTAGACAAAGTAAGTGACGTGAATCCCGAAGGGAAAATCTAATTCGATGATCCGAAAGAAATTGAGTCAAAGTGAGGCTTGAGGCTGTTTTTACCATATTTATTTTCAACTTTACATTTTTTATTTTCTTTATTTTTACTTTAAATCGTTTTTATTATTTAATCATTTTTATCAAAACCACCTCATTTTCTAAGTCCCTGTGGATCGACCATTACTTCTCTTTACTACGTATTTCCTTTATTTATTAATTGAAAGAATAATTTATTTTGACATCAAAACGATAATTTTCACCAATATCCCAAGTTTAAATTCATACCGGTCTCCATACACCACAAGAAAACTAATTCAAGTTTACTTAGACAAGACGTAGTATCATTACGTCTAGAGTAGTTGTATGCTAGAAACCGGTGGATGCAAAGGAGAGCTAGGTCGTGGATGTGCCACGCTTTTATCATGTAAGAATCAAACTTAGCTCCTGCCAAACTAGTGAGTGTCTCCAATGCCATATCAGTGTCAAAATCCTACGTAATCTCTCGTAAAGACGTTATATAACCATGGTCGTGACATTTGTCACGAACCCCATAGAAAATTAAAATCATTTAACATCATTTGAAAATATTGTCCCATCAACCTAAAAAAATATTTGGAGTATTGACAGAAGTGACATGACGTTGCTGAAAAGTAAAAGTGGCATAAAACTCAAATACTAACTCATAATAAGTATCACGTCTAATATCACAGTATAGAGTCCACCCAACAGCATCAAAGTAGTGCATCACAACATCACGTAAATGTAACGTGTCAAGTGTGCGAGATTGAATATACTTATAAACTTGAAACTTATGATAATGAATGTTGTTGAAACGCCATGCCTCAGTACCATCAAAGTCGAGGTATCCTTGCAACACCTCCTCAACACCTCTTATCGAAAGGATCAAAACTGTCGTCACCTTGCTCATCGAGTTCATACAAATTTATGGAAAAGTGTGTTGTATGGGGCTGCCCAAAAAATGGTCGAGACGATGAATATCGCTCAAAAGCTTGTGATGATGCGGGGCTAGTTGAGGTGGTACACCAGACTTGAATGTAAATCCGCTCTGAAAGTCTTTTGAATAGACAAAAACATGGTGCCACATCATTAAAGGTTCAATATCAACCAGATTAAAATTTACCTCGGGTTACTCGGGCATGGCTGAGTGAGAAGAAAATAATGGAGTAGCATGCGATATTGACTGGAAGTGAGAACCCGAAGGTGTCGTATGGAACGTTCGAGTTTCCGATGATAAAGCATGGTTTGACTGTGGTCTTGATGGACTAGTAGAGCTTTGTGGCGACACAAGGAAATCAGCCGAGGAGTATACGGCAGTGGTACAGACGGACGGTTCATGCACTTAGATGAGTTCCGACGTGGGAAAACGCACGCACGGTGGTGGAACACGACATCCACCCGTCGAGTAGCAGGTGCAATGGTTACTTTGGTTGCTATAGTGGTGAATCTGAGTCGATCGGGACCTCTACAACGAGCGGCGTAGTGAAGCACTGGCGACCTCCACCATGAGTGACCGGTAGTCGAGTTGGGTTGCAGGTTTGATTCCTAGTTTGCACCATGATAGAAAGCAAGATATTATATAAAAGAAATATGGAAAAGACGAAGAAAACTAACTGACGTTTGGAAGGTGGAGAGAAGGCAGAGTGGTAGCGGTTCTTTGGTCTTGGGAGAGGAACGGTGCATGGCTTGGGCAAGAAGAATAAGGGTTTTCTTTTTTTATATTCACGTATAAGGGGAAAGAGTTTGAAAACAAAAGGTTTTAGTTAAATAATAATATAATGAGATGATGATTTAGTTTAAAAATTAAAAGGTGATCAGAAAAAGAAGTGGAAAGAGATTGGGTTGCTTGGGCGGTTGAAAGAAAACAAAAGTGGAGAATGTTGATAATTGGGGGGAAATGGATATAGAGTAGGAGGTAATTGAAAACAAAATTCGGGTGGGTTTGGCTAAGGTGCGTTGGCCTCATAAGAGATTGGATGTGTTCCGCTATTGTGCACCGTTAATGAAACAGTGCACTCCACCAAATTAAGGAAATTTGGCGGCTGCCACATGAGCTCTTCACACCTTGGAGTCGAGTTTTCACCATTTTCTCGCTTTTGGTTCGAACAACTCTTGATTTCATCTTAATTAAATTCAAGTTAGAATAACGGTACATACAAAATTAAAATTAAAAGCGAACAAGATATGTAATGAAATAAAATAAAAACTCAAACAATTGAAACATATAAAATTAAATATGAGTTGCCTTCCATAAAGCGCTATTTATAATGTAGTTAGCTCAACGACCTAGTTCAGGCTACAAGTTCCGTAAGAAACGCTTCCACTTCCCACGCTTCTTCAAAGTAAGAAATTCCTTATAAGGAATTCAAAAATTATCATAAAGATTTCTTTGGATCTTTCCCAATTTTAAAATATTTTCCAAAATAATGGCTGCCAATACATCTTTTTTACAAAAAATCATGTTCTTCAAATGTTTCCCCGATGGTTTCGGCTTTATTTTTGTGCTTGATTTGTTATTTTTCACTTTTGATTCCCTACATAATTCATTAGAAAAATTAGTTTCAAAAATTCATCAACTACAGGGTCAATTATATCGAAAAATTTAAACTTACGACATTATCATGATGTTGTATCACTATATAAACATCAAACTCCATCATTAATATATCGCTTCTCATGTCGATTTTTGTATTTGCGGTGCTTAGGAATGGTCAGCCCAAAAGTACTTTGGAATAAGTATTCGTCTTATCGGTTTCCATGTCGATGACATAGAAATAGACATGAAATATAAGAACATCGTCATTCACTAAGACATTTTCGAGCACTCCCTCCAAGTAGATAACAGAACAATCAGCCAACTGGATAGTCACTCTTGTTTCCTTCAAAGGCTCGTTAGTAATCATTTTATAAACAGAAAGTGGCATAACATTTATTGAACCTCTTAAATCGCACATTGTATGTTTAATTAAAAAATTTCCTATTTTACAAGGTATAACAAACATACCTTGATCCTTCATCTTTGGTGGAAGTTTTCTTGTCAAGAATGCTAACTTGTCAAATTACTTCAAGGAGAGGCATGTTAACTTGTACTTCTTGGAACACTTATATAATTTCCTTTTCTTTGGCCCTTTTGTCACCTTATCAATCTCGATGGGAAAGGTGGTGTGATTTCGTGGGAAGTAGAGAAATAAGGAGAATAATTTTTTGGGAAGAAAAATGAGGAGTAGGCGATGACGATATACCTTGAATATTAGGATGTGGTGTTTTCTTCTCTTTTTTGGAATGTGCAACATTCTCCTATGGGTATTTAGGTGCAATAACGATTCCACTTTAACATTCTCTCGCGGATTTGACTCTGTTTGAGAATGTAGTCTTCCTTACAACTCTAATCTCCCCATGGTTTGAGCCAGTTGGCTCACTTGCTTATCAAACTCTTGAAAATACGCTTCAGTTCGACTTATGAATTTTTCCTGGGAAGTAACAGTTTCTCTTGTGAAATCGTCAACTTCTCCATCATCGCCTCAATGATATCTTTTGCGCTTGTTATTGCAGAGGTGACCTCATTTGATATGTCGACTTCGAGTTATGTGCATAACTGAAATTAGGATGTATTGCCATCCCGGATTGTATGTGTTTCCATACGGGTTGTATGGTCTTTGGGGAGGTCCTAGAAAGCTTCCTACGACATTGGCTTGTGTGTTACCTACTTCTTGTAACATCGGGCAGTAGTCCGTCGGATGATCTGGCATCTTGCATATACCACAGGTTCTTGTTACTTCATATTTTTATGCAATAAGTGAATTAATCACTTCAGTTAATTTATCTAATTTTATTTTCAATGGAAAAGGTATTTATCTCGTGAACCCATCGGTTGGGTTCACTTGAAAACTGTTGAGAGTTGGATGCCATGGTCGAAATCAATTCTCTCATTATTTTTGGAATCATTTTGACTAATGCTCCTCCACTGGCAGCATCTACAATTTTCATCTCTAAAGGTAACATTTCTTTGTAAAAGTATTAAAGTAATGTTTGCTCGGTTAATCTGTGCTACAGACAACTCAATTAAAACTTCTTAAATCGCTCCTAGTAGTCATAAAGACTTTCTTCGTTCTTTTGTCGAATTGAAAGAATGCTACTTCGTAACTCGCTTGCTTTGGCCACTGGGAAGTACCTGTCAAGAAAGATTCGACTCATGTCAGCCCATGAATTAACTAAATTTGGTGGTAAATAAAATAGTCATTCCTTAGGCAAATTGGCTAAGGAAATAGGGAAAGCTCTTAGTTTTATTTGATATTCGATAACACCATGTGGTTTCATGCTAGAGCAAACCATTTGTAATTCCATCAAGTGTTTGTGCGATTTTCATTGGGAAGACTGCAGAAAATGAGAAGAAGATGAATAAGTCATGTCTTCAATTGGAACGGAGTTTCACCTTGAGGGAAGGTTATACACAACGCCGTTTGAGTGGTAATACCTGCAGCTAGCTCCCGAATCATTGCTTCTTCTTCCATCTAGATTTGATCTTCATAATTTGTCTCGGTATATGCATCAATTTTAGAATTTATCTCTAGATATTGACCTATTTTTGAACTCTGCTCTTATTCTTCTAGTCTTTTTCTTTTCTCTCGAAGCATTTGTGCGTGGATTCTTCAAGTTCGTACTTCGATCTCTGGATCAAAATCTAGTAATTCTCCCGAGTTATTCCTGGTCATAAATTAAAAATAAAATAAAAAATTAGTAACTTGTCATTAGTCCCCGACAACGAATCCAATTTGACACGCGTCGTTTTTTGTGTCAAAATAATTCATTTTTCTTAATCAAGGAAATTAAGTGTAGTAAAATAGAAGTAAGGGTTGATCCCACTGAGACTAAGGAAAACTCCCTAGTTTACTCTTGGTTTGATCTCTGAACCAGAAAGTGAGTTGAGCAGTGATTTGGGTAAATATGGGGATGTTTGTAGATAAGGAGAATAAAATAAAGAAAGTGAATAACATTGCAAAGAAAATTAGATGAAATGGATTTAAAGCAAATAAAAATTGGAAATCAATTTGTAAAAATCAACCTTAGGCTTCCGCTTTGACTCAATTTTCCCGGATAATCGAATAAGATTTTCCCTTCGGGGTTCAATTCGATTACTTTGTCTACAAGGGAAATCCTCGCGACTCTACTTTGTATACCGAATACCCAAGAGTAATCCCTTGATTCCTTTTTTGGAAGTTGATCTAAGTAACAACAATGTTGTAGACCAAAAAGCGTTTAAGTTTGTAAAAACTGACTTGAATTATGTTGTTTCAATAATAACTGATTTCGATCTCAATTTCCCCTTAGCAAACAATTTTGCTATGTGTGTTCCCAAGAATTCGAATGTGCTTTCAATAAGTTGATCCTTCCTCTCATACATTTAATCGTAATAACGTCCAGACCAATGTCAATATTTGGTTTAGAAATCATTTTGACTTTTGAAAGTAAGCTCAATAAATTGAGAGAGATTTTCGAATTTATTCAAGTGCTTTTCAATTCTTTCTTTGGAAATGAGTCATCGCTTTAGCCCTTGACTTAAAAGAAAATTACCTAGGCGTGACAAAAGTCATACTTAGCATTTTGGAAATCAAAAGTACTTTAAAGGTAAAAACAAAGTAAAAAACTAAAAAGAGAATTTTATAAAAAAATAAAAAAAAGATCGTAATGATCTAAAAGATAAAGAAGAATTTGATGAATGGAATGATGAATTAAGCTTACCCTAGGGTATTTATAGCCTTCTAAAACCCTAAAATAAGTTGAAAATACAAAGGATAATTGTTTGAATTTAAAATCTAAAAATAAAAAGATAAATCCTAAAAACTTGAATTTAAAATGCTTCAGTCGTCCATCCACCTTCTAGAATTACTAAATGGATGTTGCTGACTAATTGACACGTCAGCTATTTCATGCCCAACCCACTGTTCCAGCCTTGATCCAGAAAAAAAAATACAGTTTTCAGGCATTTTAGCACATTTTCCAGAAGTTATTGTCCTGCACATAAATCATGTAAAAATACCCAAATCATCAATAATAGTAAACAATCAAAGAATATTTAAGAATAAAATGTTGCACAAAATAAACTGATAAATCCGCAAAAAGACTCAATTTCCAGTCTTTTCACTCAAGTTATTGCTCGTCTAAACAAAGTATGCATAGCATTTTAGCTGCATTTAGTTGCATATAGGTTATATTAGCTTGTGGTGGATAAATTTTGCTTTGACAAGATTTATTTGGTTTGACTGATGCTGTTGAGGAGAAAGAGTTGTTTGGATTGTGTTTGTGCAGGAAACTTACAGAGGAAGAACATTTCAGTCGTGACAACGTAAATTTGCAAAGGCCAATGAAACAGATGAGAACATGAGGAGCAAATTTATCTCGTTGAGGCAAGGTTTATCTGAAGAAGTCTGAAGCAGGTGTGACGAAACCGCCTATGTCACAAGTCAACTGGATGACCTACTTCACGTGCAAGCAAGACTTAATTATTCTGACAGCCGCCTTTCCTTTTTAGTAGACATTTAATAACGGTCATTTAAGGAAACTCCAAAAGCATGCAAAGCCCTAGGAGATTTTCCTTATAAATAACCAGTCGTAGCCGTCAAAGAATAGGGAGGCAAGGAAGAAGAGAGAAGAGCTTTACCCAAGGCGTGAACAAGCAACTGCAGTGCTTTTTCACTGTCTACCCATCGACCTTCCTTGATGTCCTCCATAGCCAGACTTTAGTAGAGCGGTGATCAGGTCTCGAGAGAGACTTATCACCAAGGCAGGCATAGTGTTGATCAGAATCGTCGCGACAGAGCCCCCAGTTTTGGGAGTCGTTCTTCCTTTGTTCTTAACTCTTTATCTATTTAGGGTTGTAATAAACGTTGAATCTTGGATGACTTTTGATCGCATCATGACTGTCTTACTTGATGTTAAACCTTGTTTTGCCTGAACAATATTCTTAAGTTTATAAATGATGAATTATGTTTTGCGTATGTCTGTTTTGCTCATCGTTTAAATATTTTACCTTACGCTGTAAGAGCATCGAGAGATCGCCTGTGGTTTTGGTAAAACATGTCTTGGCAATGTAAGAGCATCGAGAGATAGCCTTTTGTCTAGATAGTGATTCTTAGATTCGAGAGAATTAAGATAGATCCACGTGAGCAATGGAATGAATCTGGGATGGTGAAGTTCTAACTTGTTACCTTAGAGATAAGGAGTGGGTTTCAATCGACTAAAAGGGATAGACGCTGGAGTAGGATAGACAACGCCTATAGTTTACGCTGAGAGGTATTGCTACAACAACAGTTTGACAAACCAAGGGTTGTAGTTAACGCTGAGGAGTATTGCCATAGCAACAATCTAAGAATACCTAGTAATCCTGTAGGGCAGCTTTCGTAAGTCATAATAATTCATTTTAGACTTAGGATAATTGTTGTCAAAGCAAAAGTTTAACATCAGTGCTCTATGATATGTCTGAATATGTGAGGTTGTTGCATTATATTTGAATCAACGTTTGTCTTGTTTTATTTTATTATTCTGCATACTTATTTTGCCTCGACCAAACTTTCCTGCAATCGTTAAATCACTTCTTTGTTTTATTAGTTCTTAAGCTGACAATCTAGTAGGACTTAGTTTGTGACACTAGTTCTAGTTGTGGTGAAAACATATTTCTTGACCAATCCCTATGGAGACATACTCACTTACCCTATATTACTTGAATCGATTGTGTATACTTGCATAGATTTGCTTGCCTTAACTTATACATTTACAAGCGATCATAAACACTAGTCATAAATAATACATAACACTCAAAACATGGCTAGCTTGCTATTAAAATATCGAAATGAAACTCTTTTATTCAGCTAGTATTCAATTTCTACTCCCTTCAACTTGATGGCTAGCTTACTTCATTGTTGTCTTCCTTCAATATTTCTATTGTTCATGCAAGGTTATTTTGTGATAATCATATTGCGATTCATCTGGCCACAAATTAGGTGTTCCATGAACGAACTAAACATATTGAGATTGATTATTATTTTGTGAGAGATAAAGTCAAAATTGATTTTTTGAAGTTGTTTCATGTTCGCTCTTCAGATTAGTTGGTTGATGTGTTTACAAAAACCCTTTGAACTCCATGCATCGTGCTTTCGCTGACAAGTTGAGACTTCTTAATCTCCAGTTAATTGGTTATTCAGTTACTCATGGTAGTTAATGTAGTTGCTTTATATAGCTGCTTTTGTAACCTTTTTGGTCAATCAATGAAAACCAGATTTCATTCTTGTCTTCTGGTATGTTCTTAGATTTTATAAGAATAGGTACTAATTTTTAGCTGATCAGATTTAGTGATTTGCACAATACTTAATATCTTTCTTACATTGCAGAGGAGAAAATATTTTACATGGCCAAATGCAGCTGTTCCTGCTGTAACTGCACCTGAGAAGGCCTCACATGATGCACTCTCGTCTGATTTCCCGAAATATAACCACCAGTTACGGCTGAGCTTGAGTTGAATCTGACGGTAGACCGTAGACGCCTTACTGCTTGTAAACTTGTACAGCTATATCGCCGTAGTCTTGTTTCTTTTGGCGGAACAACCCATTGCTAGCTTGACGTCTACTAAACGCGGAACTAGAACCTTCAACAATACTAAACGTGTCACCAAATGAATTGAAGGTATGGTTGGAGTCTGTTAGGCGTTGGCTGAAATGTGCTCACTTGTTGTTCTATTACTGTGAAAGCAGATATTGACCGGTAATCTCATATTTTCTTCTTCCATCACTCACTTTTACTATTTTAATTAAAACAAGTTGGATTTGATTGAGCTGGCACCTTTTTTTTGTTTATGTTCCTCATGTAGTCAGACATGTATCTGCACAGATGATTAATCTTGTTTATGTAAAAGAATCGTTAATGTGAAACTTCAGGGTGCAGAGATCTGATAAATGCATAATGTTGTCAACACATGCAAACTTATTTGAGGATTAGTTGAGTTTTAGAACCTAAATTCCTAGTTATTTCAAGCTTGGTTTATATGTTCTTTCTTAAACATAATCAGATATAAATTTCTTTCCAAACCATTAACATTCTTTGAGCTTACAATACAGACTAAAACTTGTACAGGAGCGTATCTAGGCCTAGGCCTACCTAGGCCATGGCCCCATGCCCAAAAAAGGGTAAATTATTTATTCAGATCACCAATTTATTATTTAGTTTCTGCTTTGGCCACTCAATTATTATTTATTTTAAATCATACTTAATGTTACATTTTGATTTTATTTTGTTCACTCATCTTTAAAAGATCATAAGATAATGTCATTTTATGATTAAAAAATAATTTAAAAATAACATATTAACATCATTCTTAATTTTTCGACAATAGGTGATCAAAACATAACCAAATCGTAAGGTTGACTATGATTTTGAAGAAAAACAATAATAGTTAAGTGACCAAAACATAAATTAAGTAATATATGGGGTGACCAAATAGTTAGTTTACCCTAAATAAAAAAATATGTATACATTATGTTAAAAAATTAAATTAGTCAAATTAATATACTTTTTCTAGATTTAATCCATATATATATATATATATATAATTTTTATTATATTTTTAAATTAAAAATATATGAGGATTATTTTAGATAAAATTTTTATTATATTTCTATGAGCTTGGACTATAAAATTTTTCTGGACTTTAGTTCTACAAAGGATGCTGGTACAGTAGGACCAGCCACGACTAAGCCTCAAAAACATGACAAGGCCTCTTAAGTTTTGATGTATAGTTAAGGTTCCATATCAAGGTTAGACGGTCATATAGATTTCAGCAACTATTCTTGATCCATGCCGAAACAAGTAGAATTAATTATTATTACTTCTACAACCAACTCAACATATCGGTTAGGTCCGCCAAAATGTTGGGTTTTGAAAGAAAAAACATATTTAAAAAAAGGATAAATTGAAAATTTTCCCTTAATCTAGTTTAGATTTACAAAAAGCTCATAATTAATATTTTGTCTAAAATTTAGAGGTTAAAATAAAAATTAAACTCGTTTACTAACGTACCATATCATCAAATTAACGGCACTTAACATTCCAGTGACAAAAATTTAATAAAACTACAATATAAGTGATCAAAATCATCTTTTAAAAAAAATAGTGAACAAAAGTTATAAATACAAAAATAGTTGACTATTTCGATAGTTTACCTTAGGAAACACCAAAATCACAGTCAATTTTAAGGATCATAGTTAAGACTGTAAATCGACTAATTATAGGAGTTGGTAAGAACCCAAATGACAATATGATAAATCCAGTGGTGGTGGAATCTCGTGCATCTCAATAGACAACGATGCTCTCGATCAATCTACCTAAAAAAAAGTTTAGAAATTCACTCGAAAAAAGTTTTATAATTTTCAAATAATTTTAAAAATTGTATATATTTCATTTTAAATAGACTTCATAAACACAATAAATGATTACATAATTAATTTTTTATTTTCGTGGAAAAATAATTCTAGTGGTAATAATAATAATTCTCACCAAAACCGGTCACATGCATTGAAGTGTTAACCAATTTTCTCATTCACAACTTACTCTGAAAAGTGAAACTTGGCATGGAACAATTGTAATAAAAAATGTTTTCCCTGCACGTGAATTCCATTTGTTTCCATCTAACCACTCTTTTTGAAGATGAGTAATTGTCTTAAATGATCGCAATTGGGTCTTACCTTACATTAAAATGTTTTAGCATCTAGGGAGGGACAAATCAGAAAAAAAAGTTTTAAAACATAAAATAATAATAATAATAAAAGTTAATGTTTATATCAATTAAAATTGGATTCTACGCAAAAACTAATTTATCTCAGTGGTTAAATGATTCGTTGTTGTTTTTAGAGATTACGGGTTCGAGCATCAGCGACTACAGTAGGGTGATTGAGCGTTTATTAGCATCTGGTCCTTGAAATTAAATTACCAACATATGAGAATGGGTTCCTTTAGCATCTAAAGGAAATTTTGTAGGTGAATTACCCAATTCAATTTAAGAGGCTTGAATGTCTAATCCTAACACATTAATTTGATTTTAGGTGTATTTGCATGACGACACGAAGGAAGGGCCTAATCCTTTATTCATTTCTTTTGTCGCATGCAAGTCACTTTAAGTTCATCACAACCAAAAGTGGTTCAAAAATTTATTCGACCTCCATCGCTATTTTTTTTTTCAACTTACACAATTTTGGGTTCTCCATTAAAACTCATCCAAGTTTTTAGCTGATCAATTTTTTCCCAAAACAAGGGGTAAACTACTTAAATGACCACTTTTATTTCATAAGTGTTTATTTTTGTCATTGAATTTTGAACGTCGTCATTCTCGTCGAAGACGATCATTGGACCCTAAAGTGTTTAATCCAATCCATTTAGGCATCTTGAAAGTGAATCTCATGTCCATTTTATCAACAAAAAAAATCTCGAACTCCATAAATCTAACATATTGATGTAAGGTGATCTACACGCTTTGGTGAAGAGAGTAGATAATCTTATTGTGTCCCGATCTAGGATTGACAAGTACTGATGTCCTTGAATTAATAAGTTTGGGCTGTAATAAAATAAGAAAGAAATATGATTAATGATGGGTTTAAGAAATGGATAATAATATAAGTAATGGAAATGAAAAAGAAATGAAATAAAGATAGGATAGAGATGGCTGCAGAATTGATGGTCTTGATGGATGATGTTGATGGTGTTGATGATGAAATGGAGATGGTGATGATGTTGTATCTCAAGCACGCCAAAGAGGAAACAATGCTAGGAAGCACAATCTCGTTCTTCACAAACTTGCTTGAGGGGTGGTGATAGTGGCTTCAACCTACAAGATATTAATCTAGGAATTTTGGAATCAGGGTGGAAGGAATGACACCACAAGTATAGGAATTATACTTGTTTAATCGATAAAGTTCACAAAGAACTTTGAAGAGAAATTAACTCACAAGAGTAATTTTTATATATGAGATGAGATGATTACAAATGATTGCAGCCTCTCAATTTATAGGAAAAGAGAGGGCTGGCCGAATAATTAGATGTCTATTTGTCTAAATGCATGACTATTTGAAGGTGCATGATGCTTTGGACGAATGGTAAGGTGTTGGTTCGGTCTTAAGGATGCTTTGAATGCATTTGGAAGTTATTTGGTGCCAAAATGAAGTGGTAGGAGTCTTTGGCCGAATAGGAAGCATCCATTGGTGTTTTGGCGCCTATTTGATGTCACATGGAGCGAACATGCTTGAATGATGTACATGGCAGCCTACTTGAATGCACATGGGTCTTCTTGCAATGCTTTGGTGAGGTTGCAACCATAGGATGATGTCTTGAAGTCCTTGGGCAGCCTAGAGATGAACTAGCTTCAAGGTAAGTTAGGTGAGTGTCTTGGTAGCTAACTAGGTGAGCTATATCTTGATGAACTCAAGCTAGTTAGCTTTGGTCTTCTCAGCTCCTCAGCTACTCTCCCAACTACTTCCAGCTACCTTTAGTCCACTTTTCATTAATTTGGTCCAAAGCTCTCCTCCAGCTAAGTTCAGCTACATGCTAGCTCCTCCAACTAAGTTGAAGCTTCTTAAGTGATTAAATGAGCTGCCATAACGTTCATGAGCTAGTGTGAGCTGCTATGTTTTTCCTTTTAGCTTACCAAACTACCATAATATGCCTTGCTTTGTGTTTCACCTATAGGAATCAACAAACAAATAAAGTAAGCAATGTGTGAGCTCATTTAAGGTAAAATGCATGATGTCGTGAAGTGTTTGAGTGATATAAGCTATGAATGATTGTCTAGAAGCTAAGATAACATGTATATAAACTAGATAGAAGGCATAGGACGTTCATGACCTTTAGGAAAACATATATGAGCTAGAAAATAGATGCATGCATGCAAATGAGTTAAAGAAACATGGATTTAAAGCTAGTGAGCTAATGTAAACATAACATGAGCTAGAATAACATGACATGAGTTAATGAATGAATGAATACATGTTGTCATGATATGTAAATGATATGCAAACATAATAAATGAATCTAAAACGTATGTAAACATAATATAAAGCTAAGTAAAGATGTGAAAACATATGTTATGCATGAAAATCATATAGTATGCAAGTGAATGATAACATATGATTATTCAAGCATAGTTTTAGGAGTAAAAGCATGCTTATAACATTATGTGATGCATATAGAAGATAATAAAGGATAAAGTAAGGAATAACTCCCTTAGAACCAGCTTTGAATAACATCCACGGTGTGATCAAGTCATAGAGAAAGTTGGAGCTAGACAGGATCACATCACATATACATATTAAGCCATAGATGTATGTACTCCATAACTTCTGCAATAAACTCCCGTTGAGGTATACACTTTAAGTTCGTAGGGGTCTTGATTTTCCGGTTTCCACCACCCCTTCACGTCCCTTAGGAACTATACTTTGAGCAGTAAAATTGGTAAAATTGCCTTGTGTCTAACCACTTGAACGAACTCTTATAATAATCATAAAAAAACATTAATCCTTCTAATTGGTGATTCAGTAGTAATGCAAACTATGCTATATGGTTTACTTTGGTATTTGTGCTTCATTTTCCTGATGAAAAGTGTTAAAATTGCATTGCTTTTCCTTATTTATATTCTTGACACTTTGTGATTATGCATTGAATTAGGAATTTTGTGCTTCGAATGTAAGTGGTGTAAGTTTATATGTCATTCATCTTAAAAATATGCACATATTCCTGGAGCACCTAGGCAATGGTGGTTTGGTGGTGGAACTGATTTAACTCAAGCTTACATCTCGGAGGAGGATGTCAAGCATTTCCATTCATTAAGTTGAATTTTTCTTGTTAAATCTTGTAGGTTTTGTGGCATTTTCTTTAAGTCCATCGACCGTCAATAAAGCTTGAGACCTTTGCTTTCCGCACGACTGAGGTACCGAGAACCTTAAATTAGTTAAATTAGTTCATATACTGATACTTCGACAAAATAAGTAGCAAAAACGTTATAAAGTAGGGTTTAACATTCGATCGAGTCGAGTCAAAAATTTTGAGTTATTTGAGTTGACGAGTCTTATCTTACAACTCAGACTTGCTTTGAAAATTTTTCAAGTCGATTTTTCGAGTTTCTGTTTAAATTTAATTGTAAATATTTATAATATTATAATATTATTTGATTCCAATTTAAGTGACTTTCTATAACTATATATACAATACAAATATATTTTTTCATATATGATATACATATATCACACAAAGTCCAAGGGTTCGACTTAAACTTGAAAATAAATTACTAAAAATTTCGAGTTATTCGAGTGGCATTTTACAACTCAATTTGAACTTGAAATTTTTTCGAGTCGAATCGAGTTTATGAAATTACAACTCGAAGTTAATTTGAGTCGGAAAATTCAGTTTTTCGAGTCGAGTCTTGCTCACCCCTGTTATAAACCAATAATGGTAAGTGATTAAAATATTACTTTTTAAATTTAGTAACGAAAGATGAACACTTTTAAAACTAAAGTGACCATTTCTATAGTTTATCAAAAAGGAAAGAAAAATGCTAAAGAGAAGGAAAAAAAACACATACATATGACAAGTGACGACAGAGCCAACAAGCATATGATGACTTGAAACAAGACTTGTTTTTGGCAAATCATGACCAGAAGCCGACCAACTCATTGTCAGCTCATGTTTGAAAGAAGAGAACAAATACCACCTTCCTAAACACGATCTTTGACGCAGACAAGCTATGTTTTCTCTTCGGAAAAAAAAAGTCACTTTTTTTGTCTCTTAATTTTTAGTACTGGTACAGTGTTCTTGTTGCTTTTTCCTTTGCTCTGATTTCACATTGAACTCCTCTTTTGTTGGTCCCTTTCAGAATTTTCACTACTCTCTGACTCTTCCTTAAACAAGGCTCTTTGATGTGTTTCTTCTTTGCTTTCTTGTAGATTCAGCTCAAGAGTTTGAAGGGTATGATTACATCTTTCTTACAACTTGTTTGCCTTTTCTTTTAATTCGCTTCAATTATATGAATACTGGGTAATGTATGTCCATTTTCTCTAGAAATTTCTTTTGGCTACTTTTTTTTTTCCCCTTTTGCCTTGGAATGGAAGTGAAATAAAGTCGGTGTTTTTCTTTAATAATTGTATTGTATATGCCTTTCTTCCTATCACTTTACTTTTTTTCTGAGTGTTTATAGAGATCACGAGATTCCTGGTTGGCTCAAAGGTTTCAGCTTTATTTAGATTAATTGGAAAAGATGCATAGTTTGAGTATTTGTTTTTCAAATAAGCCTTTCGTATATGAATTATGAACAGAAGTCTCTTGAAGGTCTTTCTTTGAGCTTCATTTGTGATTTTTGACTGTCTATTCATTAATTCATTTTTTTTCCTTCTTTTTGCAGACATGGTTGCTTTTCTTCAAGTATTTTAGAACAAATGGAATAGCTTGGTGTAATGGATCAATTTTATATGGCTTGCATTCTTGCAGGACTGGAAATGCATCAATGGAAAAACTTGGAGAAGAACTGCTCATCTGATCTGAGTCCCAAGTCCCAACACCGTTGTTTCATGTTGTAAAGGGAATTTGTCGGGGGGAAAGGAGGCTTTTTCGGATATCGGCTTTGTTGCTACCATGCTTCTTGTAACAACATTCCATGTTGATTCATTGGCCAGAAACTACTGCTGAGCTGAACCAAGTTTCTGTAGATCACTGGGAGGAGAAAATTCGAATGAGTGTCTAGTATTGGCACCTCTTTTTCCTTCACAATTGTTGATTCTCTTAGTAATTCAGTAGAAAGAAATCCAGTGATGTATGCCGGCTCGAACCTGAACTCATCATCCATTAGCAGACCTTATTCGGAGTCATGCTCATCAGATGACTTCATAGAAATCTATCTATGTTCAGACAAGAAAGAAAAAATGTTGGGGGAAACTCGAGGGGCAGATAACAAAATGGACATTAGTTTTCAATGTGAACCGGTTGTTAGTCCTTTAGGCTATGGTATGAACCTTGTTGAAAACGATGCAGCTCATAATCCACACAGCTCGCTGTCTGCTAAGATCAAGATGCCTCATTCACCATGTTCCTCTGAAAGTGACTCGATTTCCAGCACCAGCTCAAGGACCAGGTTCACTCCTATTAGAAAAATGTTTGATCCATTCTTGAAATCTAGTTTTATTGAAAATACGAGAAGAAATAAGACTATTCGGAAATCTTTGTTACATGACTTCTCACGTTCACCTCAAAATACTAAATTGGATTCCGACTTTGTTGAGAAAGATAGCGTTCACTCACCGGTTCACCTACATGGTTGTCTCAAGTTGGGAGCTAAACATGGGGTGCCATTTTTTGAGTTCTCAATGAATGAACCAGAAGAAGTTTTTCTGGCCAAAACATCAAAGGCCGATAATGCTTTCAATTGGGTATATACCTTCCACTCGGTCGACAATAAGAAGAAGAGCAGTAGCAGTATACCAGAACTAAGGGATCGCAGCAAAGCTGCTGCTTCAATTGTTGCGCAGATGCAAGTTTCATGCCGTTTGTGCTCAGAAATTAAGGATGGTGAAGATGTCGAAAAATCAATGGTTACAGAGTTTGTTTTGTATGATACCACTCGTTCAAGGCAACATGTCACTGTCTCCGGATCCACTGATGATCGCTCTAATGTGGTGGTGAGGCTTAAAGATCATTTAAACCTTTCATTGGACAATGATGAGGTTGAATTCCTGAATGGAACACCTGCCGATTTGCATCCGAACCTTGAGATTGCGTCCATAGTCATTCAAGTACCATTCAAGAATAGAGAGAGCTTAAGATACAGAAGAGGGTATAAATTTGATGATAAGACGCATTTAGATCAACTAAAAGTCTCTATGATTGAGGAAAGCAAAAGCAAGATACACGACAGAGGGAGCCAAGAGAAGGTGAAGGTCATCATTCCAACTGGAAACCATGGCTTTCCTTGTGCTGAAACCCGGGGTCCTTCGTCATTACTAGATAGGTGGAGGTTCGGCGGAGGCTGCGATTGCGGTGGCTGGGACATGGCCTGTCCTCTTATAGTTTTCGGAAAAACCAATCTACATTGTTTCGAGGATCAACCATTGGTGGATAGCGAGCAGCCATTTGAACTTTTTCTTCAGGTGCAGTTTCAGTTTCATTCCAAAGCAATTTTTTTCTCAAATTTTAGCCTGCATGATGAAAGTTCCACCATATTATTGGATGAGGACAACACTAATTGTAGGAAAGCATTTTGCTTCATGGTACTGCTTCCATTAATGTTAGTTTCTGTAGGCTGGATTACCTTCCCTGTTACTAATACAATTTTAATTACTTTGTAGGGTGTCAAAGATAATGCACCAGCATTGACCATGAAAGCCATTGAAGGAGGGTATGCAATTGATTTTCATGCAAAGTTATCCGCGTTACAAGCATTTTCCATTTGTGTTGCTGTACTGCATTGTACAGAAACCTCTGCTACTGCTCGGGAGACGGAAACCAAATGTTCGCCGCAATACAATTCATTAAAAATGCTTATCGACGAGGAGGTGAAATTCTTAATAAATGCAGTCACGGAGGAGAAGAAAGGCAGCAAGAATGTGGAAGCTGTCCCAGCGTCCTATGTGATTAACCCTCCTTTCTCTCCAGTTGCTCGTGTCTAGACC
Source organism: Hibiscus syriacus (assembly GCF_006381635.1). Lineage (NCBI taxonomy): Eukaryota > Viridiplantae > Streptophyta > Magnoliopsida > Malvales > Malvaceae > Hibiscus > Hibiscus syriacus. Next base: position 1,831,421 of record NW_024062581.1, on the reverse strand, counting down.
TGAAACTATTGCCCTGTTCACTTGAAAATTGCCTATTGGTATGTGTTTCAGAGTCTCTGTAATAAGGTATGGACAGTGTTTCCACTAAAAACGGTGAGTATTCCGCCATTTCCGAGCAAAAGGGATGTTTATGTTCAACGGCATTGATTCCCAGCTTACATTCCTGCCACGAACCGATGGTTACATCGATCGCACAAGAAATTTGTCATCATGCCATTGATTCATTCTTCACTCTGTAAATTAGAATTATAATATAAACACCATAACGTTCATAATTGTAACTTTGATAGCAAGGGGAAGATAGTCATATAGTTATTGAAACTTTTTGGAGATGGAAACCTCTTACTTGTATCATGTTGAGGCTATTGAGTTATAAGATAAAATAAATCATTTAAATTTTTATCTAGGAGTGTTTTCCTTCTAACCTTTTACTATATGTTGATGTTTTGGAGCCAAACCAATAAACATTGTTCAAAAAAATGTTGTATATCATAAATACTTTCATTATTTTTGGTTGCCCTCCCGATTCCCCAGAGCTTAGCCCTTTACTAATTCAAATTAACATGTGTCGCACCTGCACAAGGACTCAAACTCGAGTCCTGCTTAACGATATCAAGCTGCTTATCACTTGAATCAACCGTGTTGGTACTAAAAATTTCATTTTGATCACAAGTTTTTGTTATCAACAATTAAGAAGATAATGAAAAATTAAATGATGATATAGATTGATATGATAATATATTTAGCGTTTAAAATTTATACATTTTATTAATTCGAATCAAAATAATTTACTAAATTTGATTATCTATAATATAAATTTTATCAATTTAATCTCCAAACACATCATCATCATCATCCCTCATCAACTATTGCAAATTTACAAGTAAAAAAAATGAAATGTGAATTGATTAACCCACATCATAAAACGATTGCCACATTTCAAACATTTTTCCATTTTTACGAAGTTCCAGTTAGAATTTCATTGCTCTAATCCATGTTTGATTGGCCTTTGTTTCAAATGGGCGTGTTCAATACTTTCTTACAAGGTGATCTTCATAAGGAAGTTTATATGATACTTTCAGAGGATTTTCAAAATCAAGAGGAGTCTCGGTTTTGTCGGTTGCTTCAGTCCTTGTATGGACTGAAGTAAGCTTTACGTCAATGGAATGTGAAGCTTAGTGAAGCTCTCAGTCTCAATGATTATGTACAGAGTCTATATGATTACTACATGTTTACAAAAAGGGAAGGAAGCAAGATGGTGATATTATACTTGAGCTTAAGAGTATTCTTCATTAGAATTTTAAAACGAAGGATCTAGATATTTCCCTGGCATGAGGTGATTAAGACCAAAGAAGGGATTGTGTTGAATCAATGTAAATATGCCTTGGAGCTTATAGTTAATCCTTGTTTAGGGGGAGCACGTTGTGGATCGACTCCACTTGAACAAAATCAAAAGCTTACTTCAATAGAATACGATATGGCAGTGATAATCACAAACAAATGAAGCCTTAGAGGATGCTGGTGTATATCAAAGGTTACTTGGAGCATTAATCTATTTAACACACATGTCCGGATGTTACAAATGTTGGTCAACATTCATACATGCACCCAAAAAATTTCATTATGAAGAAGCATTGTGCATTGTGAGATATATACAGAAGCATCCAAGACAAGACAATGAATTCTATTTGCAGCAGACAATAAGACACATTTGAATGCTTTTTGATGCGAAGATCGATCACAAACAACTGCATTAAGCTAGGAGATTCGTTAGTATGTTACAACTCAGAAGCAAAGGACAATATCACCATCTTTAGTAGAGGCAAAGTACATGTATGGCTTCAAAAGTGGCTGAGTTGATATGCTTAAAAAGGGATGATTGAAGATTCAAAAGGTCCTTGTAAAAACACATCAGATATCTACTTTGGATCAACAAGCTGATATATTAAATAAGAGTTTAGGAACATTTGATGTCCAAGTTGAGGATGAAAGACATGGATCATCCTCCAACTTAAGGTGAGTATTGAAGATTTGTTAGTTAGTTAGAAGTTGAATCATTGATTATGTAAAACAATGCGTATATAAGCATTAATTTACCTTGTAATTTTGAAGATGCAAAATCGTTCCGAAATTTTTTTCAATATGTAATTCACTAATTCTTACTGTCACAATACACTGGGTTTTGTGGACATCGGCCACCTGTTAACAGACTAATCTTAGCATCAGCTTTGATATCATTTCTGTCACCCATGTCTGTCACTGCCGGTGATTTTTTACTGCACGACAATTTAGCTCCCAAGAAGCCCAGTTGCGAGAACCATTTCTTTCTGGTAAATCATAGCTGCCAGTGATATATTGTTGGGGGTGAAGCCTGTTTCGTCTACTTCACAACTCTACAAGATGCTTTCTGAGCCTCATGAAACTGACCTACACATACACATGCCTACTGTCATGCTTGGAGAAAATGCTGACATGTAATTGATTCAGAGAATTGTGTGGCGTCAAAAAAATCAAATTTAATTAATATTTAGAAGTTAAGTCATATATAATTGGAAGTGGAAATTTACGTAATAAAACGGTAATTTAAAAAAAGAAAGAGTCATGAATCCTAGAGGTACGAGCGTTTAAATAATATCAAGTGGGTGCGAGCTAGGCAATTTTGCCTGTTGTAGGCCATATCTTTGAACCCAGAGGCGGGGGGACACTTGAAGCTCATGGTTTAACAGGTATGGCTGGCTGGAAAACAAGACTCTTCGATCTGGATGATTCTTGTGGGCAATAATTGCTTACGATTTAAGTAACAGATGATGATAAAGAAATCAATGCAGGTCTCCAAAAACAAAAACCTTATTTCTTTGTTACGGTAGTGTGTCCAATTCAAAAAAAAAGTACTAATAATACAAGTAGTTTGCATTATGATCTGATACGAGTATTCTCAGTATGTAATCTTTTTTTTTTTTAGAAACCTACATATTCAATAGTGGAATTTGAAGAGCTTTGAACAGTTGTTTCCCAGAATCTTGCAAGGATCACGAACAGCTCAAGTTTAACAGATGAAATCACGAGAATTAGGCTTGAATTAATATCCACATGAGCTGGAGGAGAAATAAATATATATATACATGTTCAATGATTAAATATTCTCATCAAATATTGATACGGCATAAATTTTTTGCTGAAAAAAAGAAAAAAAGTTTCATGATCATCCGGGAAATGGAAAGTGGATGATAATAACCTTTTTAAGCAGGTGCCCGCTGTGGGATTGACACCCACTTGCTACCTTGTTGACAAAAGAAACACCAAAACCAAAGCAACTTATAAAAAAATTAATATAATTTTAGGTGTTTAAATTATATTTTAAATTAATTTTTGGTATATAAAGATTTTTTATTAAAAATTTATGTCTATTATTTTCTCTATATATTTTTAGGTGTCTATGACATAAAAAAACCTTAAACGACACAGGTCAAATTTTTATTTTTTAAAACCAAAATATTTTTAAAAATAATTGGACGTAATACATGTCACTTAATAATTTTTTTCTAATCAGTGAGCGTCTAAAACTGTAATAGTAAAATATTAGATATTTGAGTTTAATGAAAATTTCTTTAAACATCAAAATTAATTTGAGAATACTTCTTCGACAAATATTTTTCAAAACAAACACACGTACATAAATAATATAAAATTTTAAATAAAATAGATACAAATAAAATTTTATGATAGATATTGTTCATAAAATAAATAAATAATTAATTAAAAAAACTCAAATTTTAAAATGAATACAAAATATTTTAAATAAATATCAGGTTTTTCCTGAAAAATCACCGATGACCTGTATATATACTGATCTAACACCGGTCAGACTATATTTCTTGATCTAACACCTTTAGCAGTAAAGCGCGTCCCTGCACTGTGCTATATACTGATTTGGCGCCACGTGAGGTAAGGCGCACCCCCTGAAGCGCGCCTTATGCTAACATGGATACACGTGTGTAAAACGCAGTCCCTAGGGCGCGCCTTACACCACGTAGTGTATAGCGCGGGACAGGGGTCGCGCCTTGTAACTTTTCCTGGCTATAAATACCCTTCTCCCCGATTAAGTTCTTCATATCTCCTCACATCTCTCATCTCAACTTATAAATTAATACAACAATTCCGTCAACGAGTCAATAATTCTAACAATTTTCTCATATTTTATTCAGAAGTTTGTTCGATTTTTCGTTATAAGGTAATTTTGTGATAAATTTTTTTATAATATTTATTATTTATTATTTATTATGATTATTTGAAAAAAATATTATATTAATTGTTGTAAATTAATTTCTGTGTTTGTAAAATTAGAAAGCGGGAATATACGTCGAAATAGTTTTGCGGTACATGTAATAATATAAAATTATATTATTTAAATTATTTACGTTTATGTGTAAAAATTTATTCTGTTATATTTCCGTTCATATATTCTCATGTGATAGCAGTTTGCTCGCATACACGTCAAGATTATAATCATTTTGTGGATCTCGTATACCTACTATCTAAAGTTTTTAAGGTATACGAATTTGAGTTTCCCCCATAGGTAATGACAAAGACTCCGATGAGGTTCAAGATTGGCTTCCGCTTGTACCAAATCCGAGTTTATTGAGGGTGCGTGGTCGTCCAAAATCCAATCGAATTCATTGCGATATGGATATTCGAGAAAGATCTAGACAAGACAGAAGATGTGGGCATTGTAGAAACACAGGACACACTAGAAAAACATGTCCACTTCTGTTGACATCAAGTAACAATTGATGAGGAAATGATGTATTTGTTTATCAAATAATAATTCTTTTACTTCAATTTGCATTTACTTCAAGTTAATGTTATTCGATAATCGCTAATGAATATTAAAAACCATACAATAATACGAGATTGGACGTTTGCGTTATATGTGATTATAATAAAAAAGATAATAAGTGATAAATTTAAGAAAGTTATCGAACACAATCATTAAATTTTATCAAACTGATAACAATTTGGTATTTCAAAAATAATTTTAAATACAACAAACTTACAATAAGTATTAAATGGTAAATGATAATCAAATTACAATAACTGATATTAAATGATAATAAACAAAATTAACTAAAATACATTAAAAAAGTCAAATTTAAAAAAATAAAGTAACTATTAATGAAAAATAATAAAAAATTACAATTAAAAAGTCTAATAAACTAAATACAAATATAATAAAAACAAAATCTATCGATGCCTACGTGGCGTAAGGCGTGCCCCAGGAGCCGCGCTTTACACACGTGTATCCATATTAGCATAAATTGCGTTTCAGGAGGCGCGTCTTACCCTACGTGGCGCTAAATCAGTATATAGCGCGGTGCAAGAGGCGCGCTTTACTACTTAGGGTGTTAGATCGGGAAATATAGTCTCACCGATGTTATATCAAAAAATATTATCTAATCAATGTTAGATCGATATATATACCGATCATCGATAATTTTTTTTTAAAACAATATGAATATCATCAATAAAATAAATAATTAATTAAAAAATTAAATTTCATTATTTCAAACTATGGCTCCGTAACTGTCTATTCCACTTTACCATTCATTAACCTTCCCTCTTGGATTTCCCAAATAATTCTATTTAAAATAATATTTATTGAACGTAGCAACAGTCATTTACCTTGCTCACCACCACTGTTACTGTTACTGTTACCCCACACAGAGTCGTTGAGCGTCACCCTCACGTGGCTGTCATTTTCCCAACGGTAACACTTCATTTTCATCATCACCTTTTTTTTCTTTTCTCTTTTCCTTGTAATATAATATTCCCCATTCTCTTTCCACCTCTCATTTTCCAGCAACTCAAAAAAAGAATTCCTTTCAAATTAAATCATGAGAGCGAAGCTACACTTTTGCAGAAATCAAATCACAGCCGTCCAAATTTACACTTTTGCACTAACAAAATCTCAACCGTCCAAACGTTGTTTATTTGTAATGTTTTGGGCCCAAAACAGCTAATCAATATCAATATTAAGATAAAAATGGAAACTTTATTTTCAAATATAATAATTGATCCAACAAGAAACCTGTCCCCATCCTCCCCCTCTTTCCAGAACCATCCTCCCAAAATAATATACTCCAATCTCTTTATGAATAAAATTTAATAATGAATTTAAATTAAAAAAATTAAGATATATAATTATTTAATATTTAATAATTATGAATATTTAAATAAATACTATATTGTTTTCATCGTGAATTAATAAATAATGAGATAATATTCTAGGGAAAAAACTTTTAGTATATTACAAATTCTTAAAATAAATTTAATTGATATATTAAAGTTTGTAACTTGAATTTATTTTTGACACGGTTAATTTTTTTGTATTAATTTTAATTAAAAGTAGAAATTTGTATTGAAGAAAATTTTTATAATGTAAGATTTTTTTTCATAAGTAATCAACCTTATAAATGGCTAAACTGCCATGATAATGCAGGGGAATATTTTATTTCCCAAAATAATACTACAATGCTATTATTTCCCTAAATGGGGTGATTTTCACAGTAAAGAGGGATTTCTAGGCGTCTTTAGTAGATTTGAAAATGCAAAATGGTGCTCTAGGCGTCTTTAACACAATTTGCATTCAAACATGGAGGTCTAGGCGTCTTTAACACAACTTCCATTCGAACATGAGGCCTCGGCATCTTTAATACAATTCATGGAGGTCTCAGCGTCTTCTACTTCCCCTCCGAGCTACACTGCATGCTGTTGGGAGTTCTTCATCTGCATGTGGGCCTAGCTGGGAGTGGGAGCTCTGCATGTGGGGCTGGACGTGGGAAATCACGAGGTGAGCAGGAAATTCACGGGGTGAGCAGAGAAAGATGTATGGGGCCTGGATGTCGGGAATAGCAGCACGCATGTGATTAAGTAGAGGATTTCTCGGCGTCTTCTTCACATTGGGGGTGGAATACTCGACGTCTTCTTCAGTTGGGAGGGGATGTATCGGCGTCTTCTTCATAATAATGCATGCACGAGAGTTCGAAACATCTTTATAAGAGTGCTCGGCTCGGCGTCTTTCTTCATTGTGAGATTTCATTACACAAGCAAAGAGAGGGAGAGGGAGGATGTCGATCATCAGAAGTAAAAAGAATGAGAGGATATCCATCATCATCTTCAAAAAAAAATTGAGGTAATTAGCCCTAGATCTAATTTTCTTCTTGTTTTTAAGGTTTAGTGTTTCATATATATGGATCTCATAATTTTAGTTTCATAATTTATTAATTTTGTGATTACATGTAACATAGTTTGAAATAATGATTTATATGTTGTTACATAATTTGAAATAAGCTTTGGACCATTTTGGAACATTGTAAAGTTATAGTGACTGTTTTGCAAAGTTTGAGGAATTTAATGAATAAGATGTAAATTATTAAAAGTTGGTATACTATGTTGGAATTTTGTATTAGTATGCTTAATTGGTTAAATTTGAAAGAATTTATAAATTAAGGGATTATATTGCAAAGTTTATCTTTGAAATTTATTTTTATTTTTTTATTAAAGTAGATAACATGTTGATATTGATTATTTGAATTTTATTTTTGTCTAGATTTGTTGAAACTTGGCAGAAGAAAATGTTCTTTTGAGGCTAGATGGTCAACACATTTCGAGTCATTTGGGAGAACTGGTAATATGATCGACTTATTTTTTTATTCGAGAACGGTTAATTAATTCTAATTACATTGATTAACAAATTGCAGGACGACGAACAACGAGTCCTTCGTCCTCGACTTATCAATTGCGAGATGCCAGATCAACGTATTGTTGATAATTTGAAAATAGTTGGTTTTTATGATGTTGTTTTTGTAAGAGAATTTCAGTTGATCTCTGGTTTGATAAGTGCATTAATTGAATGGTGGAGACCATAAACTCATACTTTTCATATTCCATGTGGTGAATGTACGATCACCTTTGTGGCTTTATAACTTGGGGTTTCTACAAATCGAATGGCAGTGGTGGGAAATACGATCTTGACGTGTTTGCAATATGTGAGCGTTACCTTGGAAAGGTACCAGACAAAGATATAGCAAAAGGGTCACGGTTGAGATTATCCTGGTTGGCAAATGAGTTTAAGCTCGATCCTCATTGTAGTGAGCAAGACATTATATATGCAACTCGAGCATATATATTACGGTTGATCGGTGGAATCTTGATGCCGGATAAATCCAGTAATCTTGTCCATATACAATATCTTCCGTTTTTGGAGAACTTCTTTATGACCCGTCAGTATAGCTGGGGATCAGTAATATTGGCGTTCTTGTATCGCGAGATGTGCAAGGAGTCATTACTTGTAAATGATGTGTATACGACTGAAATCGGTGGATGCACGATGTTATTACAATCGTGGGTGTGGTACAGAATTCCATGGTTAACACCGATTAGCCGAACTGCAGTTGAGTTTCCTTTTGCCGGAAGGTAATTTTATTGATTTAAAAATTTTATCTTAAATTAAATAAAGAATATTTGCAAATGAAAAATAATTACATAATTTTATTTTGATTGGTATACAGATGGAGGTATAAAATAGAAAGAACGGGGTTGGCGTACAATAACGTGAAAGAGTTTAGGTTTAAGATTGACATCAAATGCAAAGTTGAGGTATATATAAAATTAATTAGCAAATTTACTTTTATCTATATAATTTTGTTTTATAGTTTATTTGGAGGTCGTACGATGATCGAGAAATTATGTCGTACTTATCGCAACATGTCTGGGAGGATTGCCAATATTGTGTGTTGTTACACCATTGATCCATTTCATGTTTGTGGAGTTCCAATTTGCCGATAGAGTGTTGAGGCATATCGGCTTCCACCAACCTATTCCAGTCATTCCAGAGAATCATGACGCTCTCCACAAATTAGATGGGCGGGGTAGGGTCGGTGAGGATTGGTCGTTGAGGCATGCCAACCATATCAATAATTGGAACAACAGGGGTTCATACTTGCCAACGCTCACTCCCATACAAGCGGATGACTTTGACTTCAAGAGTTCGGATTACCTGAATTATTTTGGGAACATGGAAAGTCGTTCTTGACAACGATCATAGAAAGGTGACAATTTATAGAGTATACGAAAAAATTTGGTAAACCCGAGAAACCAAGAAGGACTGGGAGTGGGAGTTCTTCTCACCGTAGAGCAAAACAAGAGGCAATGGATAATATCCCACCAGAATCTTTTCATCACACAAGATCATTTAGTTAAGTGGTTGGTGATTGTGGTGTTACGCCCTACACTCCTCAGCATGTTCCTCATCAATCACTCATGTTCTCTCCTATGTTTGGGGCAACAAATGATTTTGATCAGATGACATCTATGATGACAAGTACGAGTGTTTGTCCTCAGATGGGAGAGCATAGTGGTGGTGGGCATATATTTACAACACATGAACCTATGCCCTCGATGAATAAGCAGGTTGGTTATGATGAACAAACTCCTGAACAAGTACAACGACCACAGCGAAACCGACGTGCGCCTCGACATTATTACTCAACAATACCCCGACACCGTCAAGAGTTGTAATCCTTATTTGTATCAAATTAAAGTAATTGAATCGAATATATTTAGTATTATTATATCATTAAATACAAATCATTAAAGTCAATTAATTATTATTGAATCATTAAAGTTAAATCATTAAAGTCAAGTAATTATTATTGAATCATTAAAGTTAAATCATTAAAGTCAAGTAATTATTATTGAATCATTAAAATTAAATCATTAAAGTCAAGTAATTATTATTGAATCATTAAAGTTAAATCATTAAAGTCAAGTAATTATTATTGAATCATTAAAATTAAATCATTAAAGTTAAATAATTATTATTAAATATGTACTCAATAATTGAATATAATAATACAAATTTATAAAATAATAAGATTACTGCTGAGGCTGTATTGTGGAAGGTTTAGACAATTTCTTTTTGAATGACCTTCACCTCTATATAATCCACATCTCTTCGGTTGACCTTTTTCTCTAATATGGATATCCATACTGGTATGAATACGAATAGATTCCGGTCGACCTGTGAGACTTCTACGAAGCAGTGGATTTGGCAACCATTCATCATGATCTCGATTCTCCCAATAAGATTAATTTGAGATTGGTCTGAATTCATGGTTGTATATATTTAATATCCTCTGTAGGTGAAAGCACTCATCAACATAAGTGTATGAATTGATTCCAGTATGCATACATGCAGCGACTGCATTAGCACACGGATATCTCCACGCCTGAAAGCGACCACAATCATACCATCTTTATCATAAATCTACAGTAAATAATTCTCGATCTGCTCCTTCATTGCGACGTATGCATGCGATGACAACAAAAGTATATCCAATTCGATCGAAGTCTTGAACAAACATTGAGGTTGCCATACGCTCATTTGCTTCCATTGCTTCTACCACCATCGGAGCCCAAATTTTACCTCGATTTATCAGACACTCGATCTCTTTCCCTTTATCAGACCAAACTTTAGCCAACCTAAAGTATGTCTCTTTCACCACACTCGCTATTGGGAGATAGCGTATACCTTTTAGTACTGAATTAATGGCTTCAACAAGGTTTATAGTCATGTCCGTATCTCCGACCACCATCGTATGCTTGCGACCACTTCTCCGCTCAATTTTCGTCGCTCAGTTCCAAACACGTTCATCTATGGCCTTCAAATCCTCAAATCTCTTGTCAAAATTTGGTTGGCGTAGTTCATATCCTGTTTTAAAATAGATATTCTGTTAAAGTCAATTTATAAACAAACACATAAATGGGTACAAATGTTGAAAATAAAATTTACCCATGCTGAATATCTCCCTACGAATACGGCCGTTATGAAACTTCTCAATACATTTTTACTAATATGACGGATACAATAAGCAGGATATGCGTGCGAAGGTGTCCAACGACTACCTGGTCGTTCAATTGCTGCCAAAAGGCTGTTCCTCGATCAGATATCAAGGAAACTCCTTCTTCTCGGACGACATACTTACGTAGATTAGTTAGAAAGAAATCCCAAGCCTTTATCGTCTCTCCTTCAACGATGGTGAATGCAATTGGGAATATATTTCGTTGACCATCCTGCGCAACTGCTATCAATAATATATGTCTGTATTGACCGTATAACCATGTACCATCTACTTGGACCATACGTTTACAAAATGGAAAACCTTTTATGCATGACTTGAATACCCAAAAGGGTCTATGGAATATTTTCTTCCCTATGACAAGTTGACCTTCTCGGTTGTATACAGCATGGTCTGAGACTTCACGATGGTTCCAGTTATGAATTGTTTCATAGCTCGTAACAAATCAGGTAACTCGTTATATGATGTATCTCAATCACCATTTATCAACCTCCTTGCCTTCTCCTTCATATGTCAAACGGGTTTGTATTTTACATTATATCTGAACTGGTCTCGAATAGATGTAGCTAACACCGAGAAGGGATCCTTGGATTTTGTTCAACCAAAACCTTCACATATTGACAAATTACATCGGAGTCCAGTAGTCGGTGGTCTTGTTCGATAGAATTTTATAAACATGTGTGTGGACCATTGTACCTTGTGATGACCCAATCATCTTGCCTCTGTATTTTGGACACTTTGATCAGCCACTTACACTCAGGCCCATATTAACACACTTTGCGTACAACATTTTTTGGTTGGACTCTACAACCTTGCAATCTACATGGCCTCTTATGCAATACTCTTTAATCGCTACTGTAGCTTCTTTTTTTTCCTCTATATTGCTTCCCAACTGATAATTCACTAGAATTCTCGGACGATTCAATCATGTTGCCTGAAGTTAAATGTGGCATCTCCGGGAATTCAGGTGCCCTTATTGCTTCATAATCAATCTCCTGCATGTGAGGGGTAGGTTGATATGGTGTCGAATATTCACCAATATTGATATCAGCTTCATCACCATCGAACATGATGTCATCCTCATACAAATAAGGTTCTTTAGTTTCTTCATCTTCATTGGAATCTTAAAGTATTTCTTCCCATCGGTTTTTCGTCATACTGTGCAGCTCCAGATGTTCCACCAACTTCATTTTCACTTTCCAACATCTCCACAAAGCTGTTCATCGACCTATATGTCGGGTTATCGAAATGTCTCTCGAAACACATTTGAGATGAAGTTCCAACCATATTTCTCGATCACTCAGGCACATTAGAAATATTACACAACTCAACAAATAACTCAATAATTGGAATATTTGTTGAGTTATGTAATTCAACCATAGTTATAATATCATCTTCTTCTTCAACTGGTACTGCAGCATACCTGATCGGATTAGAACATACCATAAATTTGTACCTCAAACCATCAACTTTAGAATGGATTTTTGTTTCTATCCTCGCCTTCATCTCTACAAATGTGATGTCCCTTTTAAACATCATATTTATAGGTGCTTCAGAATGAAAAATAACCCCGACCTCATTTTCCATCATATGTCCATTGTAATGGACAATCGTGAAAAATTTGTTGTTCATTTTCTCTACACGTTAAAATAAAGCTATTCAGAATAAATTACATTAATAATTATAATGGATAATTACTAACCTGCAACCACCAACCTACCGGGATGTTAATGAATAATTAATAACCACCAACCACTAACCTACTCATTAACAAAATAAAAAATATAGTTCATTCTTTAAATTCAAAAAAAAAATATCTAATTATTTTCTATTTAAAATAAACATAATGGAACAATTATAAAAATTACATAAACTTACTAAATATTTGATTTATTTATTCATTTCTTCGAACTTTTGCCTCATTTTTTCCCCGAAAGAACTCTCGAACATGCAAACTTTTCTTCTCTTATTTTCTAACTTCTCCCCGAACTCACACTCTCCCTCCCACTATCCTCTATTTATAAATCATCTTCCGTGCATTATTACGATACCATAATTGCTTCACATGCATGCAGTGAACTACATCCCGACCCCATGCAAAATTTTCTCTACATTAGTGCCCATTATCGATGCATTATTGATTAACTTTTCTAAAATGTATTTTTGTTTTTGTTTTTGCTTTGTTTTATGCTATTTGGTGTGCTGTTTTTGATGGATAATTGCCCATTATCACATGCATTATTACCCTTTCTTTTGCTTTTGGTTTATTTTATGTTGTTTTGTGTTCTGTTTTAGATGGATTGTCCATTATCACATGCATTATTACCTTTTCTTTTACTTTTTTTTATTTTGTGCTATTTTATGGGACCGACCTACACTAAAATCATTAACACTCACGATCTTCCTCATTGTTACAATTCATTTCATCGTTTTACTCCACAATGGAAGTCGTCGAGAGATCCAATGAGAATGGAAGCTATGTTGAAGACGTCGAGCCCTCCAAGTTGGAATTTGAAGACGTTGAGACCTCCATATAAGAATGCAATTTGTTTTGAAGATGCCTAGAGATCGATTTTCATGCAAATTCTGCTAAAGACGCCGATAGATCCATGTTTTCTACTAAAGATGCCGATAGATCTATGTTTCCTGTTTAAATCGCCCCATTTTGGGAAATAATCGCATTACAACATTATATTGGGAAATAAAGTTTTCCCATGCATTAACCTAGAAGTTTTGCCCCTTATAAACATATGCTAGGGATTATAGTTATTAATTAAGCCTTAAATGTCATGGTAAGTCTCTTGTAATTTAGATATTATAGTGAATTTCTCTTTTTTACCCTTAATTTCTTTTCTTTCAGAGTTTTGTTTACGATAATAATGTTATTGAAGTATGATATTTTGTTATTGGAACATAACATTTTATTTTCATTATGATGGATAAAGAGGTGAGCAATTCTTGCACATATGAATTTGGATGATACTCTGTTAGAAATTGATCAGATGTCTTCGTCATGGACATTCGATGAGAAGATACACATAGATTAAAAATTATATCGTAAATTCATCTATATATTTCAAATCAGACACTATAGAACATTGATATTACTGTTAATTTCTTAAAAATGAGTGATCAGATGATATGATTTTGACAACCATAATTATGTAATTAAACAAAATCATAAAAATAAATAAGTGAGTAAATACATAATTTATCCTAAAATATCTATAGTTTAGATTTAGTCTTGTTTAATCTCATTCATAATATTTTTTATTTGTACTTAAAATTTGATGGCTTGAGCTTAAAATTCAATTTTTAAAATAAACGAATAATAAAAACGTGAACCTTAAAGATGACGTTATTATATTAAAAACCTTCAAAATTTTATTTTATTTAAGAAATTGCCCCCAAACTAGATTTGTTAGAAAAATACTCCCAAAGTGCATACGTAGGACTAACTCGTGTCCTACGAAAAGCGAGGAAAGTACTCGCTTTGCACATTTGAGCCTATTTGATAAGTGCTTTAATTTAGATAATTTTTGGCTTTTAAATTACTCATTAATCATTGGTTTTTGTGGCTTAATTGTTCATTTTGATTCATTTTCTGTGCAGGATGTCAGATTCTGGAAATTACACAAAAAGGATAGAATTCTGCAGTTTTTTTATTTTCGGAATCAAAGCTGGCTGGAATTCGGATTTGAATTAAACTCAATTTAGGATAATATTTTAAACATTATATTTTATCTTTGTATTTTAATTTAATTAGGTTTTAGTATTTTAATTAAGTTTTAGGATATTATTTTTATATTTTATCTTTGTTTTAGGTATTTTAGTTTAAATAGGTTTTAGTATTTTAATTAGGATTTAGAATATTATTTTAAATATCATTTTTAGGTATTTTAGTTTAAATAGTTTTAAGTGTTTTAATTAGGATTTAAGATGTTTTAGTTTGTTTTTAGGAATTTGAAGGCTATAAATATCCTCCAAGGGTAAGCCTAGAAACATATCTCTCTCATCTAAGAATAAAATCTTCTTTTTCTCTCTAGTTTTCTCTCTATTTTTTGCATACTTTTCAATTATGTTAAGTATGACTTTGGTCATGCATAGCTAATTTTCTTTTAAGCCGTGGGCTAAAGCGAAGACTCAATTCCAAGTGTGAGAATTGTAAGATACTTAAATCACTTCAGATTTTTCTCTTTGTTTTATGAGCTTACTTTTCAAATCAAAATGATTTCGACATTGGTCCGGATGTTGTTATGGTTAACGTTTGAAGAAGGATTTGCTTATTGAAGCATATTCAACTTTCTGAGAACACACTTAGTACAATTGTTTTCTAAGAGAAAATTGAGATTAAGAATGGCAACGGGTTGGGTTCGGGGCGGGTTTTGCTCGCCCCCTCCCCGAACCTGAAATGAATCCCCATCCCCAACCCCGACCCGATCCCTGACGGGTTTTTTATCGGGGCACCCCGTCGGGGATTTTTTTTCCCCGTCCCCGAACCTGACCCGAAATATTATACACAAACCCGAACCCACAAATATTTTATATATAATTAATATAAAATATATAAAATATTATATATATAATTAATATAAAATATATAAAATATTATATATATATATATAATCGGGGTGGGTCGGGGATACCTTTCCCTGAACTCGACCCGAAAAAATCCCCGAACCCGAAACCGACCCGATATCATTCAACCCGACCTCACCCGAACTTGACGGATTTCGGGTTTCCCCGTCGGGTTCGGGTTATATTGCCATCCCTAGCTGAGATCGATATCAATTATTGTTGAAACGACATAATCCAAGTTGACAGTGAAGAATTGTCCTTGTAAGCCGACGTGAATCTTTAAGTAAAAATCTATTTCGATGATCCGAGAAATTTGAGGCAAAACTGAAGTCTGCGGCTACTTTCACTATAAGTTTCTCTTTATCTCAATCTATTTAAATTATTTATTTAATAATTTTCTTTTATTTAATTCTTATCTTTTATTTTAAAAACAACTTTTAAAAATCCATTTTTATCTTTACTACTATTATTTATTATTTTATTATTTTCCTTTTTTTATTATTATTTTTTTATTATTATTTTTTAATTATAATTATTTATTTTATTTTATTATATATTTTTAACTTCATCTGGAATTCTATACTCCTCTAAATCAAAGAGTTTTACTAAATCACAAAAACCATAGTCCCTGTGGATCGACCCTGCTTCTCTATACCACATTTTCCTTTTTATTTAATTAAGAAGACGAAATTATTTTGATAGCAAAACGACGGTTATCATTCTTGTATCACATTTGAAGAGGATGAACAACTTATGGAAGCTAACAAAATACGACTAACCTCATACATACATCACCAACAGGCTCACTCAGGACCATCCAAACTTAGATGTTCACGTGCTTTGTGATGCCTTTATGCCACTGGTCAAAGCAAATCCACGTATAATAATTTCCAGTTGTAATCACATCTCAGTACAGCTACATAGTTAACTACCATAAAGCATGGTATACTAGGTATCATGCTAAAAAAAGTATATGGCCAATGGGAAGAATCGTGCAAAGAGTTTCGACCATGGCTGAAATTGATGAAGAAATATATATGGAGCACGTTTATCAAACTAATAATTATTCTGACGTACGAAAATGATCAAGTCGTACAAGGGGTGTGCCAATTTCACATGCTATTTTGGATATTTCTTTAGTGTGTTAATGTATTTCGGCACTACAAGCCGATGGTTCAAATCGATGACACTTGGTTATACAACAGATACACACAAATAATGTTGTTGGCAGTGGCACAAGACAACAATAAAAAACAATTCTCATCGCATTCGCAATAGTCGAAAATGAAGATATAGACTCTTAGGAATTCTTCTTTAAGTACTTGCATTGATATGTTATATCACATGTTTTACGTATGAGACCATCTTGAAAAGCTCCCCATATTTATCACCGGTACTGTTTATGCCATGTTGCTACAAATTATTTGCAAAAGTTCAGAACGAAGATGAACACTTAATGGTATTTCGAACGGGTATGTCTTTCATTGTTTTGGATTCAGATATACTCTCATTTATTATTTATAATTAACTATTGTATTTTTAATGGGTAGGCCACTCGTATTCTGTATATGAGGTTGACAAGCTGTTTGAAAAATTGAGACACATGAATCAAGAAGGCTAAAACTACCTTGCTAAAATCCCGAGAGAGAAATGGCTTCGGTCATTTGATGGGGGCAGATGATATAGTCACATGAAATCGAACTTGGCTGAGGTAATCAATTCATCATTGAATGGAGTACGACATTTATCTATCACTTCTGCTGTCAAAGCGACATATTATCAGTTGGCAACCCTATTTGCAACCTTAGGAAGACAGTGAGTTGACTGGATTGCAAGTGGTCACATAATCCACCCAGACATCCATATAAAATTACAAACCTTTCTGCAGTACTCAAACGCGATGAGTGTGATATACGTCTGTCGCGAACAAAATATATTTTATGTTTCAAAATATTCGAGGCCATTCAAAGGCATATAACACAACACATACGTCGTTAATATGCGTGACAAAACATGCGACTGTGGAGTATTCCAAACATCCAAATACTCGTGTCTACATGCCATTGCTACTTATTCTTCTATACGTATTGACTATAATATAATTCGTTGATCGCGTGTTCTTATTGGAAACCGTATTCAATATGTATCAGTATGAGTTTCCTCCCATTGGAAAGAAAATAGATTCAAATGCAATTGATGATGAACCTACAATACAACCAACTTTTACACTACAACGCCAATGAGGATTTACTGCGATAAGGATCTAGTCTATCATCGAGAAAGAACCGGACAACCGAAGCTATGTAGTATTTGTAGGAATCCCAGACACTCGAAGAACAAATATCCTAATCGATCACGCCCTCGTATCGATTAGTTTGTTTTAAAACGAACACATTTTTATGTTTTAAATATATAATCCAACGAATATAATGTTAAAATTTGTTTAACTTATTAATTAAGTTTTAATTATTAATTTGTTTAAGTTATCATTCAACAATATGATTTTCACCCCGCCCCGAACATGCCTGTCAAGCCATGTTAACATCTTCTTCATGTAAAAAATAAAGTTTTGAAACCATTTTGAACGCGATTTTTACCCCAATTACAATGTCTCGTATGTGCTGATATTACTTTCAATTGACAGACAATTTACAATACTACGCCTATACTTTTATAAATTATGTAATTTTTCAGATTAACTACCTGAAAAACCCTCGAATGTGCCTACCAAACCATATTAGCATTTTCTTCATGCACAAAAAAGCTTTGGAACCATTTTCAAGGTGATTTTTAACCCACTTACAATATCTCGTATGTTTCAATATTAACCTTAATTGAAAGATAAATTCCAATAATACGTGTATAATCTTATAAATTAAAAAAATAAGATTAAATACCCTAACATGCCTACAAGCACTTGTGATTTGGGCTGGAAAACAACATACCTCGCTATTTGGGAAACACGAAGTATGTTGAATACCACTCGTAATAAAATTCTCAGGCAATTCAATATCTAAAAATATAGCATTATGCGTAACGCGAAGTATTTAATATCAATATTAAATTGTACTCCAAAAAAAAATGTACCCATGTAGGACGTATCTTGTGTATTGTGCAAAGCGAGTACTTTCCTCGTGTTTTGTAGGATACAAGTTAATCCTATGCGTGTACTTTAGGGTATTTTTCTAACAAATCATATTTAAGAGTATTTCTCAGAAAAATGTTTTTTTTAGTGTTTTTAATATAATAACACCCTTAAAGACGTACTTCCTAAAACACGTCTTTTTGTTTCATCAATGAAATATGGGTATTGATAATTTGTATCATATAAGGTTGATTAGACATGTTATTATAGTGCATAAAATGAAATTATTTTAAGAATTAATCATAAAATTTATTACATTTAAAAAATAATTTTTTAAGGGAAAAATCTCCGTTGAAAAGCCAATGATTCCATTATAGTCACTACATTATCCCATCTATAAAGGCATCGTATTCTTCAGCTTATCTTATTTGCGCAACTTTGGCTTGGGATTCTTTTGAGAGAGAGAGAGAGAGAGAGAGAGAGAGAGCTTCAATCTTTGGTTATTGAGTGGTGAAAGAAGATGGAGGGGAAAGAGGAGGATGTAAAGTTAGGAGCAAACAAGTTTTCAGAGAGACAACCAATTGGGACATCAGCCCAGACAGACAAGGATTACAAGGAACCACCACCGGCACCTTTGTTTGAGCCTGGTGAACTCAAGTCATGGTCTTTCTACAGAGCTGGTATTGCGGAGTTCATGGCCACCTTCTTGTTTCTTTACATCACCATCTTGACTGTAATGGGTGTGTCCCAGTCCAAGACCAAGTGTACTACCGTCGGCATTCAAGGCATAGCTTGGGCCTTTGGGGGCATGATCTTTGCTCTTGTCTACTGCACTGCTGGCATTTCAGGTCACATTCCTTTCAATTTTTATTTTTTACTTTGCTGTTATAGATTTTAGCTTTGTTTTTCTTTGGCCAAGCACAAAATTTGAACATGTTCTCGCATGTTAAATGTGTTTAATAACCAGATCTGGGTGTTTTTTGAACTTCAGGTGGGCACATCAACCCAGCTGTGACCTTTGGGCTGTTACTGGCAAGGAAACTGTCCCTTACAAGGGCGGTGTTTTACATGGTCATGCAGTGCCTTGGTGCCGTATGTGGAGCCGGTGTAGTAAAGGGGTTCCAAGGAAACAGTCGATATCAGATGTTGGGTGGTGGAGCTAACGTTGTTGCCCATGGCTACACCAAGGGATCAGGTCTTGGTGCTGAGATCATCGGTACTTTTGTTCTTGTCTATACTGTTTTCTCTGCTACTGATGCCAAGAGAAACGCCAGAGACTCTCATGTTCCTGTATGTGTTGTTTTCTTTCCTTTTGAGTGCATGCTAATATTGGTGTTTAGTTAGATCTTCAAAGTGTAATGGAGTAACGCATTACTAATGAATTTCTTGCCACTGCACTGCAGATTTTGGCTCCCCTTCCCATAGGGTTCGCGGTATTCTTGGTACATTTAGCCACCATTCCCATCACCGGTACTGGTATCAACCCAGCCAGGAGTCTTGGAGTTGCCATAATATACAACAGAGACCACGCATGGGATGACCATGTTAGTATCGTTCTTCATTCCCCAATCTTTCATCGTAGTGTTTGCATTGTTAGAGATGGACTAAAATTTATGCGTTTGGTTGCAGTGGATCTTCTGGGTTGGCCCCTTCATTGGAGCTGCTCTTGCTGCAATTTACCACCAGATAATTATCAGGGCTATTCCTTTCAAGACCAGAGCTTGAAATGATCACTGATCGTGGATCTTCTACTTGCTTCTCTTTTCGTGTCCTACTTTGCCTTGTTTGGTTTGCATTTTGGGTTAATGTGCGTAAATTACGCTAGAGTTGTGCTGTATTTCCTTTTATTTGTCAGTGAAGGATTCTTTTTTTAATTATATATTCTCTCCCAAATCTAAGGCGTTTTTACCGAAATATAACTCTTAGACTCAATAATTAATGTCATGTACCCTTTAGCTTAATATTACCGATTTAATCTTTTCTAATACGGTGCCAATAAAACGTAAATTGTCAGTCGTGATTTTACGGAGTTCTATCCTAACTGGGGTTATGTAAGGAAAGGCACAAATGCATGATCCGCTCCTTTCCTTTAATTCCTCATCCATTCTCCTACATTGATTATCACACGTCTTTCCCCTCATCTTTTCCTATAAATACCACACTCAACATAATCTTCAAACTACACTCAAATCTTAAATTCTCTTACTTTTCCTATTATCAACCTTTTATTAAGAACATAAAATATTTTTATTATATTATAATTATTTATTAATTTATTAAATTTTATTATATGATTTTTTTATTATTTTTTGTAATTATAAAATGGAAGTTGCGTTGTTACGTTTAGATGAGAATTATATCTCGATGTATTTTTTTAATATGGTAATAATTTTAAATTGAGTTATTATTTTAATTATTGTGAATGTTATTTATTTAATTTTTTAGTATTATTTTATATTTTAATTTGTTTACTATTTATTAAATTATGAGAGAGATTGTATATTAGATTCATTCATTCGTAAAGTTAAGTTAGAGATACATACTCGTGTTTGGCCGTATTTAGACGAAGTTGAATTTCGTTACATAGAGAAAAGGTACTGTAACCTTGAACTCAACCTTATTTCTGCACTGGTTGAGAGGTGGAGACTAGAGACACACACATTTCATCTTCCGTGTGGAGAGTATACTATTACACTAGAGGATATTTCCATACATTTGAGGCTTCCGGTAGATGGGATGTGATTTATGGGATGGCGGATGTTAACTGACATTCTTTGTGCGATGAGTATCTTGGAGGTGTCCTACCTAATTTCAACGGTCGTCGAATATCGTTAAATTGGTTGGATACAACTTTTAAACATTTAAGTCACGATGCCTCTGAGGAACAAGTTAAAATGCATGCACAAGCTTGCATATTACAGCTCATAGGAGGATCATGATGCCCGAAAAATTGCGTAACCAAGTTCATTGTATGTGGTTGCATTACCTCGCAGATTTTCACGTTGTCGGCACACTTAGTTGATACTTCGTAGTTTTGGCATTTCTGTATAGGGAAATGTGTCGAGCAACTGATTGTCGAAAAAATGCTATCGGCGAATGTCTTATTCTTCTCCAGTCTTAGGCGTGGTATCGCATGCTCTTTTTTATGTCCAATAGTGAAACAACTGTTGGTCTTCTCGCTATTGTTGAGTAATTTCAATACTGAATTCGTATATAAATAATTTTGTTGAGTATATAATGAAATTTTCTTCATTGAATAGGTGGTCAAGTGCAAGAAAAGATCATCGAGATTTACCGGATGAATTGGAAGAAATTCGGCTACTCATTGATCAGAAGGCTGGTACAAAGGTATGTATTTAAATTTTATTATTATTTTAATTATCATTATATAATTAGAATATTATTTTGATAAGAATTATATATATGTATGTTTAGTTTCAATGAGCTCCTTATTCTACTGAAGAAATGAGGATTGACATCCCACATCACTTGAGAGGACCACTAGATGTATGGATGGTAGTGGTCCCTCTGATATTTATGCTATTGTTGAGTGGCATCCTACTGATCGTGTACTCCACCAATTTTCTTTTGTACAATATATTCTAGAAGCACCTAAGAATCTCGATGATATGTATATCATCGATAGACGAGACAAAAAAGAAGTTGAATGGTTGTTGAAACACATCGAGTGGGTAATGATATGAGAGGATCGACGTGGACGCATTACCCGTACGTAACCCATTTATGTGAATCATTATTCGATTGCGGATGATTATTATGAGTAGTTCAACATGAACGGGAAATTGTTTCTACTTTTCGAGGAAGCACGAGGCGAGAGCATTCATTGACGTTGACAAAGACGTCCACCGTCTCAGAGGAAAAAAAGTTTCAGAGGAAAATTTTTTAAGAATATGTATCTCCTCCTTCAACAAGGGCAAAATTTTCTTGTATTTTCCATATAAGAATGTCTCATAAAGTTAGTTATAATATGTGTCCCACTCACCGTGAAGTTTTTTAATGGCATTCTACTTTGCCTTCCATGTTTTCCTATGAGACGGTGTACCCATATTGCGACTGTATAGCTGAAATTAGCACCGCAATAACTATATGGGAGTTTGCTTTGACCATGGGCATGATGACTAGCAGATAATGCTAGAGCCCAAGTTGGGATGATCCTAGTTGATTCATCCAGCACAGCATGTGTAAGGACTATTGTATATTGTTAGTTCCCACGTATTGTTTTTCCTCTTTCTCTTCGATACATGAACCATCTAGTTGCATCTGTTATCACGTTGCACACAATGGCAGACATAGTTTTTGGT
The DNA here is from genome assembly GCF_006381635.1 of Hibiscus syriacus. NCBI lineage: Eukaryota > Viridiplantae > Streptophyta > Magnoliopsida > Malvales > Malvaceae > Hibiscus > Hibiscus syriacus. The sequence continues at coordinate 1,808,520 of NW_024062581.1, read as the reverse complement.
GGTGGAACGGTCGAATCTGGACTAAACAAAATCATGTATGTTGTAATTCTTAATTGTCATCATCACTTCTTCTTTGGATGGAAACTCCATTCCTTTATATAACTCACTATCACTGACTGATGAGTTAAATCTGTAGTCGCCAACATTAGGCATATCCGTAAATTTTGGCCCGTACATTGCACCACAGTCAGTTTCATACATGTGTGTTGAAGGTTCGGTGTATATCATATTTGTTGGATCTTCATCTACATCGTCATCATCGGAGTCCATGTTGAATTATGGTGATTCTGGCTGAACGACTAGTCTAGTCTCAACACCATCCGCACCTGGCTCACAAAGTGGTTCTTCTGGCGGAGATGAGGGTTCCTCTATGATGCCAACATTTAGGTTGAACAAGCTGGTAGTTGAAAGCCTTCCCTTTGAACTTTACGGCATCTTGACATTGAGGTCGAAGAAGCTCGCAGATGAATGACTCCCCCTAGAACTTGAAGGCATCGTGTCAAATGGGTACTGCACAGATTGTTGCGTTGAGGGTATTTCCATATTCAGGTCAAAAATATTGGCAGATGAATGTCTTCCCCTTGAACTGGAAGCGATGTTGCCATACGGATTGTTTGTGGAGCCACCTCGGTATAGATCGTAACAAGTTGTTGATGAATGTCTCCCCATTGAACTTGATGGGATGTCATCATGATGTGGATTTCTCATTAACAAGTTAAAATCATTCCACATTACTTGAGTTGGACTGCCAACTTGATCAGCTTGTTGAGCCAGCCCACAGTGAGAGCATAATGACATACCACAAACCATAAACACTTCAACAAATATTGCATACATCTGTGTATCAGCGTCTGAATATTGATTTTGAGAATCAACCATCATAGCAACATTGTCGTCGTTGGAGAGTTCGAACGCTGTATAAATTAACGAAAATACTACGGTTAGAAATCTATACTGAAGTGGTGACAGTCTTCTAGTACTTCCAACATGAACCTTCCTTGAAATTTTAGTGATAAGCTCCTCAAGAGTGATGTTTCTTTTGAATGATATTCTGACAGGATGATTTGATGCGAAGAGGATGCCGGTTTAATCTTCTCGAATTTCTCCATCATAGTAGACAATAGTTGAAATACGCATCATTATGAGATTTTGAAAGATTTAAAGTCTTATATCTGCAAAACAATAGCTGAAATACGCCTAATTAAATAAATAGTGTATGAATTAAAATATAAACTAATCCAATTTTTTTTTAAAAAATTCACAATAATTTAAATGACAATTTCATATTGTTACCGTATCGGCAAAATGTCTCGAGGTATGATCCCGCTTTCCAATTTTACAATCGCAAAAAATAATACAAAATAATTAGTACAATAAAATTTGTTCAAATAATTAAATATAAAATAAATATAATATAATAAAAATAATTTTACCTTGTAAAAATAATAACAAAATCTACTTAGCCTTATAGAAGGAATTGATAGAAGTGAGAACAATGAAGTAATTTTGGTGTGGTGATGTTTGTATTCAGAGGGGTTGTTATTTATAGGAGAGGGGGAGCGTTTTAAAGCCGAGTTTTCAGGCTCATGTAATAATGTAGTATTAATAATTCAACGTACATAATGGATCTGCGCCTTCCGTACGTGTCAGAGGTTCAGCGAAGTTGAGGATGGTGATCCTCTCATTTCCTTACGTGACGCCAGCTCGGACAGAACCCGGCAAAGACGCGGCTGACGATCTGTGCTTTATTGCCACCATGTTAGAAAGGATACTATATCGGTAATATTAAGGGATAGGGTACCTGACGGGTAATTATTAGGTGTAAGGGTGATATTTCAGTAAAAGCGTGCAAATCTAATATTGATGAGATAAATTTACACATTTAGGCTATGTTTGATGGATGGAAGTTGGGATGTCTTTGGTAGGAAAATTGGAAAGGATGTTCATTTTTTATTCTTTAGGTAAAAATTACGTTAATAGGGATAATATTATAATTTAAATAATGATTTACTTATAAATTATCTAAGGGTGAGAGGAAATAAGATTGAATAAAAAAAAAATCGATACCACGTTTATAACCTAAAAACATCAGACATCTGCCAAATCAAATTTTCAACATACTTCATTTCCTAATGTTAGGATGTAAATACAAGTCAAATTAACAAAATGCTGGCAGTGATATATCAATATCAGCAGTCACAACCAAGTTTTTGGCTGAGTTGCTACATAGAAAGCTAAAATTACAAAGGCCAGTCTCAGCTAATTTCCACAAGTCTTGACAAAAGCCTAGTATTGGGTTTTTGTTCCCCCACCTTCTGTACAAAAACTTTAATCCCCAACCACTGTTCATCAACCTGTAAAAAATGTAGAGGGAAAAATTGCAAATGAAAAGCTCTCTCTGTGTTCCTTGGGTGTAATAAATGTACAGTTTACACTAGCAGACGATCTTCGTTGAAACTGCTTAGGTCGATCTCTAGAGGAGAGTTTGGTTTTGAACTTACTTCGCGGTCTACTCTCAAATGACAATAGATTGCCTACTATGATGGTGAAACACGTACCAAAAGAGTCTTCGACACCATTGGCAATGTTTTGAATGCAGTTAATATCCATTCCCCAGCACCGAAAAGCATGTATTATCTCCGAGGAAATTTGAACATGTAACCAAATTTTTAGGAAATAAATCACCCCTAGCACCGAAAAGCATGTAAATTGCCTGGAGGCCCTTCCCTGACAGATTTCTGGAGCAAACTAGATTCTTCCATTACAGCCTGGCATTGATGGACCTCGATTAAGGTCCAGAGATGGTTTCAACTTCAAATGGTCCCTCAAAAGTTGCTGAGACACATGATCAGCCAGGACTGGCTGTCCATCATAGAATTCCCTATGATCCCCATGCCCAGGCCATCCATACTGTTTTCCAAAAGCTCCGGTATCTGATGAAATCATTTCTTGAGAAGCATTAGAATCTTGTAGTTGTGAAATCCCTCGAAACATGTCAGGCTTGGGTTCTTGATAAGGGTTGCTAGCATTTGTATACAAATTATTTTGGGACCTTGGGATTATTCCAATACCTTCATGCAAGTAGGTAATTGGTTGTTTTTGGTGATGAAATGGAATGGCACCACTACCACCTGTCACAGGAGTGGATGAAACAGAGAGAGCATGAGGGCTAGATATAGGAGAGGGGGACATCCTTCCCCTAAAATTTTGTGGAGACCTTGCATGTAGTAGAGGGCTGCCACTGGGAGAAACTGGGCATGACATGTTCCTTGGTGTATGAACATCACTGCAATGGAGCATAAATAATTATACGATATAAATCATGATGACACTGAAAGATAATGATCAAATATAGATCAGAGCAGATATTGTTGGCATGTCAAAATCTTGGTAGCAGCGACATTTTCTCTAAATGCAATTGTGAAAGTAGATACAATTCAATACACCAAGAATCCAGGGGAGCACGGTATTGAGACCAAAGGATTTGGCAGAAAAAAAAGGCCTTAATTACATGTCATCAATCTATAATCATTCATGAATACATAATACAGCATCTAATAACAACTTACATTATAATGATATGAAATATTGTTAGAATCAAGTTAAAAAATCTGTTCTATATATTGATTGGATGTTGAACCATCTATGACTGCTATCCTGTCACTACCATGGAAGTGATAGCTGAAAAAACGGTTTATTATGTTTAATTTTTCCCCTTATAGGCCAACAACATCATTGTTCTCATTGTTCAAGAAATTTATATCACATCTCAGTAATTTTGCTAGTTCTTTTAAAAGTTGAGCTATTTTAAGCTCAAAGCAGCATAACTACTCATATGCCCATTTTAGGCATCCATGTCTAAGTTGCACCTACAAGTACCAGCTGTTTACATGTGTGAACAAGTGCATCCATGTTAGAGAGAGAGAGAGAGACCTGGATCCTGATACTGTTTTTAAAGCTCTGCATGGAAGGCCAGCCGCACCCTCTGAATCTATGTATGGAAAATTTCTAGCATTTCCTATTCCCTAATGAGATATTGAAAAGCAGGATGCAGCAGTCAGCAGTGTCGGTAAAAACCTGAACTGATGATAATGATCAACAAAATCAAATAAACATAACTCTTAATTGTCTATACCAGTGTTTTCATTGCATTTGTAACTGCATGTGATGGATCTGATGCATCAGCACTGAAAATGGGTCTCTCCAGCGGCATCACATTTTTCACAAAAGGATGCTCTAGAAGCCAAGTTGCTGTAGGGCGATGTAATGGATTCCTTTGTAAACACTGCCTCACAAAGTCCTTTCCCTCATTCGAAAGACTATCCGGAATTGTTGGAAGTTCTTTACTGTTGCCAATTTTGAACATTGCAGCAACCTTTGAAGCAGTACAAAAAAACAGTCAAAAAGCAAAAATGCTTTGCTGTATTAATGATGACACTTTTCACAGCATCAGGAAAATTCCAAATTCATGCCTGTGTGTATCAAAATTCACCTACCCCTTCATAATGGCTCCAAGGTGGTTTTGTGGTAGCCATCTCCAACACAGTGCACCCAAGGCTCCATATATCAACAGCTAAGTTGCATCCATTTGAGTTCTTTATAACCTGGAGCAGGATATGGAAATAAAAACATTAATAAAAATCAACAAAGAAATAATGACATTGGAATAGACTCTATTAAACCATGTAGACCTCAGGTGCCATCCAATAGGGGCTTCCTTTGAACGATAGTGGACAAGACGACCCTGTAATCTGCAAATTATGCCAGATAACCAATATAAGCATCTAGAGACAAGCGATATGTGCAATCGTGCATTAAGCATCCTATCTAATAAGCAGTAAAATACAGGAATTACTTTTTCTTACAAGGATTAGGATAGTAGGATTTATTTTAATAAAATGACTCAGGAATTCAAACTACTTAAGATAATATCAGAAGCGAGGATCTATTTTGGTTGAACAAAACAGCATATGCATGACTTGTTTTTTATTTTGTAGGTAAAACCAATAATTATGAAATCATAGATAAAATGCTCTTACGTGCTTTGCCATCCCAAAATCAGCCAGTTTCACACGTCCATTGGGGTCAACCAGTATATTTGCACCTTTTATGTCTCTGAAGATATTGCACAAAATAGAAAATGATACTCCAACATGATTGACACATTGGATTTATTCCCAACGTAAAATCCCAAGAATAACCAGAAAATAAACTCACCTATGAACAGTTTTTTTAGCATGCAAGTAAGCCAATCCAGACAAAATTTGTTGAGTATAATTTCGAATGGCACTTTCACCAAAAGGGCCATACTCTTGAAGAAGTTTATAGATGGAGCCACCAGAAACGTACTCCAAGTATATGTAAAGTTTATCATCTACCTGTTCATGAAATAAAAAGGTATACTATGGAATTAGAATAAATCAACTGCTCGAATTGATCTATTTATATTGAATGCGAACTAACGATGACAAAACAGTTACAGGAATGACCCTTTCACAAAAGAAGACTCACAGTTTCATATCCATAATATTGCACAATATTTGAATGCCGTAAGTGGCTAAGCAGCATAATTTCCTGCCAAAACACTGTCCATAAGTATAAAGATCACCTAAAATTATTAACACCAAAATAAAAAAAAACTTAATGAATATTAAGGAAAATATTCCTGTTCTTAAAACCATAATTTCCAGCAAATGTCTTTTTAACAAAAAAAAAAAAAAAAAAAGGCATGCCTGTCCCAACTGCTGTACACTTTCCTTTGATTTGGCATCATCAGAAAACAAGGTAACTTCCTTCATTGCACACATCTCCCCGCTTTCACTAATGCAGAAAAAGAAGGGGAGAAAGGATGAAAAAGAGAGAAAACAATTGAAACATGAAAATAGCAATAAAAATTTGCAAGAGTTTGAGTGTGTTGTGCGTTTGTAAACCGCCGCTTGGGAAATTAAAAAGATCAATAACCTTGAACCAGGAGCGCCCGCATTCAAATTTGATGATAATGTTAACAATCATTTATCTAATCTCAGATGTTATAATTTAAAACAAAAAGCTGGGAGCAATCTCACATAAAGATAAAGTTGCCACAATCAATAACCCCTTTGACACACCTGTTAAAACCAAGATAGACATGTCCAAATGTACCCCTCCCGAGCAATCGTCCTTTCTTCCAGCGGAAGCAAGGGCTTGTTGGGTTTTCTGCCCTACCAGGACTTCGGGGTAACGATGGAGATGTTGCTGCAGAATACCCAGGAGAAAAAGGACAAGTGTTAGATATTGTTATTGGGGGTAGAGGCAACCTATGGCTTTTCTGTTTCCCATCATCGGGTCGGCTTGTAGGTGACTCAGTGGCAGCCCCTGCTGTTCGTGGATGCAAAGGGGTGACAGCACCACTGTGTATTCTAGAGCTGGGACCAGGGCTTGTCATTCTGGGACTAGGTATAGGAGAACACTCAGGGCTACACCTGCTTTGTGGCCAAAGCAACTGTCCAGACATATCTCCACCCACAGAATTATGGCCTGAACCTGGACTAGAGCAGTGTCCAGATCCCAGGAAAACTATATCAGAGAAAGGCTTTCCAATGCCATGACCAGAGTTCCAAACTTGCTCAAGACCAAATGCTCTAATTGGACTTCTTGAAGGACTTGACATTGAGCTGTCCGGAGCACTAGAGAAAGCACCACGTTGAGGAATCTGTAAATTCAGCACATGACTGTTCGCCAGTCCTCGCTTAGGTGATGGGTATAGGTACTGATTATTAAATAATACATTAGCTGGTTTCAGTATCTCCTTGGAGTCCTGCTGATTGACATCAAGCAACTGATCCATGTGCTTTGTGCTACATAAAAATTAAAATGATAATTGATCAAGGATGACATATAAGATCTGAAAGGACAGTTCACAAACACTATAAGTTTAAATGATATCAAATTAGTTACTCACCCAGATGGACTGTTCACTGCAGTCCTTTGTCCATTCTCATAATCAGAAGTCAGGGCGCTACGGGAATCAGATGGGTCATCACTATCAATAGAACTATCACTAGAAACCGAAGCAGTAGCAAAATCTCCCTCAGCATCAGCACGATCCAGTTTCTTAGGAAATTCCACAGGTTTTGGCAAGGGTAAAAACAGTAATGGCTTAGAACCTCTTTCGATTCCTGGTCTTATTGATGCACTAATTCCAGAATTGACTCGTAAAACATTAGCATGATGCCCTGCAGGAAGAGGAAGTGGTTGGGCATGAGGCCTTTCAGAAAAACTTTGACAGCGTGATACTTGCACAGAGGGTGATGGTGATCGTGACGGGACTCGAGAGAGAGATCCCCTTTCCAAAACAGCACAGCTCCTTCGAGAACCCCCTGATCTGCTAGTGGATTTTCCATCAGATGTGATCTTAAGCTTACGATTATTAGCATCAATTAAACTCTCCTTGCTTGCTTTCTTTTTCTTTTCTTTGGATGAAGACTTTCCCCACCATGGAGGCATATTGACGTAATACACAGAAAATTCAGAGTGCAAGATCCCCTTCTTAATTACAATTGTCACCAACTTAGACACCAATGATCATTTCAATTGCCGCCAACTTTGACACCAGTGATCATACTTGCTGCTGACACATTAAACTTCAACCAAGTCCATTGGCTTTTTGCTTAACATGATTGTGTTACAAGCACAAAGGCGAGACATAAATTTGGGATTGCCAATTAAAGCATGTTGCAGTCTCTAAAGATACATTATCCTGCAAGTACTCGCATACAAGCTTCATCATGAACCTCTATGGAAGGATGTACCAAAAGTTACTAAAACATAAACAAGAATTAAACTAGATATACAGCTAGGAAAATAATGATAACATAGAAGCAGTACACAGACAGCATAATTTCAGAATCATGTTGGACCGCAAAAATCATTGGACGTTTGAAAATTTCCCTCCTTAAAAAGCATCCATACAAGCTGCATTAATTTCAATTTCACATCTAAAAGTCATAACTTTGAATTTATTGCCTAACTAATCATTGGTCCACATCCCTAGATATATCATTTAGTCCAAAACTACTTCTAAAGTTCTAATTAATCAACATGGCATTCCAGCTCAACTTTACAGCTAAAGATAGTGCAGCTATTGAACTATTTGGACAAACAAACAGGGGACCTTGTCACTCAATTTATTACACTATCAAAACAGATCCAAAATTCAGATACCATTTTTGCACATAAAGTGACAAACTCAATCTCAAAAACCCAAAACACAGTCTTCCAAGCTGGATCTAAAATTAACCAATTCATATATCCAAATAAGTGGAGGAAGCAAACGAATTCAAAAGGTAAGGAACTCGAAATCTAACAATTTGTACAAAAAAAAAAACAATTGAAATCAAAATCCTTTCTCTAAATACTTCACAACCTAAAATGAAAGAAAAAAACATAGCCATGAGTTAATATAATAAAAAGTGGTTAAAACAAAGAAAAAAAGAGGCTCAAATTACAGTCTACACTCTAGAAACAGAGTAACCCTCACTTCAGCAGTTCCAAGCTTGAACAGAATAAACAAATCAAATCATCCGAAATCATCAAGACACTCCAAATGTTCAGCTCAAAACGCCCAAAAGAAGAAGCTTAAAAATAAAAACATGATAAAGGAGGAAAAAAGCATTACTTACAAGTGAAGTGTAAGTATAGCCCATCTAAGTAAAGTGTCAGTTTTCAGAGAGACGGCAAAGAAGCTCAAAAAGGCTCTAAAATGAATGACAGAAGAGAACGAGAGATCATTTTATTAAATCTAATTTCACTAAGGGTAAATTATATTTATGACCACTTAATTATTAACTTTCTTCATTTTAAATATAAATCTTTTAATTTTATCAATTAGATCATTTAGTTATTTAAATGTTATCAATAAAGCTGCCGACATTTAACAAAACATGATTGTTAAAAATTGATATTATTAAAAATTTAGTTCTTAATATTTATATATTCTATTAATTTAATATGAATTTAATTTAATTAAATAAATTTAATCTCTAATTAGGCCTAAATTAAATTAAATTTATGATTGAATTCATAGAGTATATAAATATTAAGGATTAAATATATAATGAAACCAATATTTACTAGTCATGTCACCTCCTCTCTTAAAAATTAGGTCACTTAATTGATAACATTTAAATAGTTAAATGATCTTATTGATAAAATTAAAAAATTGGTAGTCAAAATAAAAAGATACAATAATTAAGTGGTTATAGTCTTGTAGATATAGTTTATTTACATTTTTCTTAATAAACGTAGGATAAAGTACACAAATGGTCCGTTGATTATAGGGTATTGTTCTATTAAATTCTTCGACTATTAAAAGTTACAAGATAATCCTTCAAATATAGAATGTTGATTGGTTAAGTTCCTTAACTATTATAAATTACAAAATGATCATTCGACTATTCATTATTTTTCGAACCCGTCCTTCTATGAGATAAAAAAGAATCTCAAGAAATGAACTTCAGAAAACAACCCATTCATTAACCAAACTCATTACAAATATTTATACAAGAATCGTTAAGCCTTATAACAGAAGGCCATTTATAACAGAAAGCCATTGCAAGCTTCACTACTTAACAGACACAACGCCACAACTCTAACATACTTCCTATCTTTCTTCTTCTTCCTCTTCTTGATAATGAAAAACAGCAGTGTGAACTGGTTGTAATCGCAAGTCGTCTGCTGAGATAACATGAAGTTGTTCCCTAAGCCGAACGAAAAAATAAGTAGACAACGGCTAGGTAAAAACACCTGCAATCTGGTCCAGTGCAGGCACATAGTTAATCTGAAACGATCCGTCCATAACTTTCTCCCTAACAACGGCTCATATTGCGGCAGTAGCCCCGAAAGGATGATAGATATATGCACAATCTCTGACAACGGATGTCCACACGCCGCAAGATTGTCACAAATGTCTTGACCTTGAGCAAGATACTCCTTCATACTTTGGTCGCACTTACGCAAAGTTTTTAAAGAACAATGAAGATGCATAATCTTGGTGGTGGAAGAAACAGAAAAAGATTGCTGAATATTCTCCCAAATCTCCATTGCAGTTCTGCAACTTACCAAAGAAGGAAGAATTGATGAACTAATTGAAGAAAGCAACCAAGAACAAAGAGCAATGCCCTGTTGCTTATACGCCACATAATCTTCATTAAAGATCTTGACACCACCTTCGACGATATACTAAGGAGGAACCGACAAAGTCCCGTCAATATGATTGACAAGGGCCAAGCTCTCCAAAGCAAACAAAACCTGTTGCCGCCAAAGAATATAGTTTGAATCATCAAGACGAATGGAGATGGACTTGTTTCGTAAAAGGCTTCGAAACTTCTGCCATAGTTGGAAACTTCTGATACCATGTGAGATAAAGAAGAATCTCAAGAAATGAACCTCAGAAAACAACCCATTCTTTAACCAAACTCATTAAAATATTTATACTAGAATCGCTAAGCCTTATAACAGATGGCCATTTATAACATAAAGCCGTTGCAAGCTTAATTACTTAACAGACACAACGCCACAACTCTAACACCTTCTCTATTAAAAATTGTCGGTCTTTTAAGTTGAATGTTAACATGATGATTAAGATATGATAGTCCTTTGAGATTCTATGATTAAATTTTATCTTATTACAATCATCATGATAAAATTCAGCTCAAAATACCATTAATTTTTAACGGAAAATAACAACTTTAGAACATAATGAATAGTCAGATAATCATTTTGTAACTTTTAATAGTCGAACGACTCAACAAAGCAACATTATATAATCAAAAGATCATTTTATAACTTTTAATAATCGAAAGACTTAATAAAATAATACCCTATAGCCAAGAGACCTATCCGTGTATTTACCCATAAATGTCTTATTTTTTTCTTTTTAAGTGAGCAAAATAATAGAGTGCTGTCTTTGTGCGTTTAAATAAGGACCGGAAAGTTAAATTATTTAAACAAGTATGAATCTTCCTGTATAAAAGTTACATTCCAACATATATGGATGTATAATATTGATCGTTAGATTTACCTTTGTTGATAACAAGTTCATAATTTCAATCAAGCTCTCGATGTAGAAATGGGGTGTACTGTAGCTACTGTGGTAACGGATGCGTTGGAGTGATTGCCCTCAGTTTTTTTTCCATTTATTTAACCGCAGCTTACTTAAAAGTATCCCGATTATCATTTTTCACATATGCTTTACGCAATTAGGTGTCTTTTTATATTTTGTTTTTCTATTGAAGATCCCTTTGTCGTTTTGTTCAATACATATTTTAAAATCAATTCAATACATGTGCTAAAAATAAATCCAGTTTAAAGATTTAAAAACAATTAAATCAACTTTATAAATATTTTAAATTAAATTAACTAATAAAGAAAAATAAGATTGAATCGAATTTAAATAAAAAAATATATATATTTTAGATCAGGTTAAATCGAATGAAAGTTAAATATTTCACAGTCAATTCCCGTTAACTGAAAATTTGATACAAACAGCACTGTTACCATTACTGAATCAAAAAAGTAAATGACAATGATAGAATTTTTATCTTATAATAAAAAATAGGATGAAAGTATTTGTATTATAAAAATAATATTATATTATATTATGTATTTGATTTTAATTAATATATTTATTCGAAATTAAAATCGTTCAAAATTTTAATCAATATATTAAATAAATTTAAAATATAAACTCAATCCTTATAACAGAATATGTTATACAAAAATCTAAAAATAATAACTACCTTAGCAGTAGAATCGTTGTTGTTAGTAGAGGACACATGTTCGAGCACTAGCGACTATAGTATAGTGATTGAATGTTCATAGTTAAATGGTTGAGAGTATTTAGAACATATACTACTTTATAATTACCTTAGCTTAATAAAAAATAATTTATTAAATAGTTTAATATAGAAATAAGTACGTAAACTATATTTTTCTCCATTTAGATTCTTAAACTATTTTCCTGTCAATTCATGTATCCAACGTTTTCAACTTTTCACTTTTAGTTGTTTGATCCTTCATGGACGTTAAATTCTGTCGTTAAATTACCCATATCACATTTATAAATTTATAAATATTTTATTTTAAAAAGCTTAAATTTTTATTTTAAAACACATTTTTTAAAATTATAAAATCCCAAAATCTTTTAAAACCGCAATTTCAATTTCTTTGTCACTATCAATCACCACCAATGTCGTCAATGGCCGAACACCTAACAACAATGTAAATGCAAGATTTAGTTTTAAATATTCAAATCCCTAAAAAAATCCTTAAATTCATCGTGATAGTCAACCATTTGGATGGTTGTGGCAGTCGACCGTTTTTTCGTTTGGTCAACCATGGCAGTGGACCCTTTAACTCTCATTGGCCTTTGGTCATTTGAGAAAGTTGTTGGAAGAACACGTGATGAGTGAGAGGGGAGAAGGGATGATGGGGAAGTTTTTTTTTAATAATATATTTATTTAAAAAAAATTAAAAGTTTTAAAGAAATTTTGACTATGTATGAAAACTCTTCGGAACAAAAGATTAATTTTGACAGTCCATGATTTACTTCAATCCAAACACCGATAAAGAGCACGAAAGAGAAATTCTTGGCATTATTAGAGTGCATAAACAGGAAGAACCAGGATCCAATCTTTGCGGTTGGTAGAAACAAGACCAGAGTCTTTGATTTTGCCAAGGATAAGGCAAACTCGAGGATACAAAGGTGGACAAAGAACTCCCCTAATGAAGTTAGACGCCTTGAAGAGATATGACTCTGTATGAAAACTCTTTGGGACAAAAGATTATTTTTGACAAGTCCATATTTACTTCAGTCATAACACCAACAGGGAGCACATAAGAGAAATCTTTGGCATTATTAGAGTGCATGAACAGGAAGAATCGAGATCCTATCTTGGTTTGCCACTTACGGTTGGTAGAAACAAGACCGAAGTCTTCGATTTTATCAAGGATAAGGCAAACTCAAGGACACAATGGTGGACAAAGAATTTGCTCTCTTTTGGAGATGGGAAGATTTTTCTCAAATCGGTTATTCAAGCCCTCTCAACTTATGCGATGTATTGCTACCTCCTTTCGAATGTTGTCTTTAATGAGATTACCTCTAGCATACGCTTCTTTTGGTGGTAAGGGAAGCATGCAACCAGAAAATGACCATGTCTTTCTTGGGAAAATGTGTAGAGTTAAAAGGAATGGGAGAATGCATTTTCGAGACCTTTAATTATTCAATCTCGCGTTGTTGGGGAACAAAGTGTGAAAATTCATTCAAGACCCAAAGTTCCTTCTCTTTAAGGTCTTCAAAGCCAAGTATTTCCCCAATAATTCCTTTTGGATACTAAACTTGGATAAAAAGCATCTTATTCGTGGACCAACCTTCATAAGGCGAAAGAAGCATTGACTGACAGTTAATTCTAGATAATTGGTTTCAATGGTAAAGATAGAGTACATTTTGATAGACAAGGGCTCATCTCTGGTGGTTTTCTCTTCAAACTATATGGATAACGTAAATTCATCTATTCATTGAATTGACCTCATGTTGTAGGGCTTTCCTAAGTGGGACAAACAAAAGGTCACTACGATTTTGCCAGCCGATGAAGCAGAAGTTATCCTCTCTACTCTTATTGCCCCTTCTCCATACAATCGTCTCATTTGGGAGATAATAGTTCTGGTTGCTACTAGGCCAAATCCGGATACAAAATCCTTATGGAGAAAGATATATTTACCCTCCCAAAAATCAAAATTTTTGAATAGGGGTGTTGCAACGAGGCTCTACCCATGGGATCAAAGTTAGTTGCTAGTAGAATTAGCGATGAATTGTGCTCTTTATGTCTCTCGGAATATGAGTCCACTATTCATGTTCAAAAGAGTTGTCTGAAGACTCATTCCATCATCCTTCTCTTAGGTTTAACCATTTAAATTGTGGACTAGAACGACTCATTGTGCAAAGATTGAATGAAAATGACAGCTTCTTCCGTAGACCTCTCAGATTTCACTAGGTTGTTGGTTCTGCTTTGGAACATTTGAAACAAAAGGAATAAATAGGTGCATGGTGAAGAGTTTATTGAAGATCGTGCAATGTTCATTGCTGATTGGGAGTTGTTGTCTTAGTATGTCAAAGATATAAGTGATCGGGGACCTGTAGATGCTCTTCTACCTCTTGACTGAACTGAAGCTGTACTAAACCCATGGTGGGAAACATTAAGATTAATGTTGATAGCGTTTTGTAACAACCCGAAAATTTGAAAATATTATTTAAATGAAATTTGAGGTTTTAATTTTTGTAAATTGGTAAATTTTGGGACTAAATTGAAAGTTTTTAAAATTTGTAGCCTATTTTAGAGTTAAAAAAAATTCAGGGACCAAACACTGAATTTACCCCTGAAGTGTCGGCAGGCTCTGGTGTATTTAGACGTGCAATTGGTTTCTGCAGAAACCAATTGCTCAAACTTCTTCTTTTTTTCACACAACTTCCAAACCCGATTCCGACGCCATTCGACTCCGATCGTCGTTTTGAAACCATCATTGCGTTCATCATCGAGCGAGGAACAAACCACTTAAATTAATTGAAGCGAAACACTGCCAAACGCCGGGAATTTTCAGTCAAAGTCTCGACGTTTTTTTTAGCACAATCACCGAGAAAATCTTAAACTCATCGCCGATCGTTGCTCCGTTTACGACACCTCCCGCACCATCGTGTTCCTTGTGCCGTTCCGAGTCCGCCGGTGTCATCCTTGGTCTCCGTAGACGGCGGCGCGTGGGGAGGTGAAGCGGTCAAAGTTTCCGATTTGTTGAAATCGAGCTCTCCGCTGTTCAAAAATTTGAACTGAGCTTTGTAAGTATCTCGAAATCGTTTAAAATAATTTTTAGAAATTTTTCCGTGAATTATAGGACACCGTAGGATGTCACACACGCCACCACTGCGCGTGGGGAAGCTTCGGCAGCAGCTTGAAACCGGTTTGACCCGACACGACCTGACCCGTTGACCGTTGACCTCCTTTGACCGGGCATTAAACGACCTTTGATTTTGACCGAGTATACCTATCCTGACATTTTTCGACGTTCCAAATCCAAATCCGAAGTCCGTTTCACCAAATTCAAACCCGAAAGTCTCCAAATTGTTAGTCAAACCCTTTGACTTTGACTTTGACCAAGAATTTAAATATCCGGAAGGTCATACTTTATGTTTTTCGACATCCTGAATCTGATTCCGAAGTATGTTTTGCCAAATTCTGACCCGAAATTCCTGAATCGAGCATGTGAACCCAAAAAGGCTTAGTATTTTAATATTTTGATTATTTAATTGAGTTTTGGTTAAGGAATTGATTCAATAAAATATTTTATGAAGGTACTGGTGTTTCAACTGAGAGAGGATCAGTTAGGTCCGGAATTGTTCGTTCGTCAGATCAGCCCAAACCGCGTACTACGAGAATTACCCGTAGGTTTCCGTATATTATTTAAATAAATATTAAGATTATTTATATTAGGATTCCAATATGGATTTTTCCAATTCGTAGGATCTAGCGCTGCAGCAGAGCTTAATCGATAAACCCAGTAGTAGGCTTCCCTATCTGATTTCTCATACTGTTACAGGTGTGTTTCCTGATAGTGTTATATTATTGTTTTAAAGTATATAAATATCTGAATACTGTGTATCTGATTTCTGATTTACTGCATATTTCTGATATGATTTCTGGTTACGGTATTTTATACCATTTTCTAAATACTGATTACCCAACATCTGAATTACCATACATTACTGATTTGATTTTTGATTCCTGTATTTTTGTTTATGGTTTTCAAGCTTGAAACATTCTTATGTTTTTTAAAAAAATTATTCATTGTTTTACGCGAATACATTCATGTTAATTACTATCATTGGGGGGAATATTATTAGAGGAAGATTATCTGCAGGCTCCTCGGCTGTGTGCTCAGGGCCTTACTGGTTGTGCGGGGTGTATGGTTATGGGGAACCTACACAAACAGATTGTAAAAGGATGGGGGTAGTGTTCATGTTTTCAAAACATGTTGCATAAACAAATTTTATTATAATATTTTGTTAATATGTTTTTATACACTGTATGGAGCACACTGGACTTTTTAGCTCATTCTGTAGTTTTTACATTTTTCAGATAACAACAGACCGTAAGCTAGCAGATTTGGCATCAGGAGAGATCAACTACTTATTTTGTATGAACATATATCTCTATATGTTTTTCGGTTATATTTGGTGACATGTATTTGCTATTGTTTTGGATATATCTGTATTATTAGTATTTTGTTCTATTTTATATTTAATGTTCTATAAGTTGTAAAAAAAAACCTCTGAATGGGACATGTGACCAGTTAGGTTTGGGTCTAACTTATAGACCGGGTCTGGGGGGGGTTACATTTGGTGGTATCAGAGCTTTCGGTTTTAAACACTCGGACTGTATATGGGTCCTAAATTTTGGATTTTTAAGAAATAAAAAAAATGTCACTTTATTTTATGATTTAAAATTTTCTCGAGATCCCTGATGCTAATCTGACATATGTTTCAAATTCTTTCTGTAGAGCCTTATAGATCCAACGATGAGTGCTGCTAGAGATCGTAGGAAAGGACGTGGACGTGGTCTAGGGAGAGTTACTCGACCTTCTGTTACGATTGACGATTCGATGTCTCCACGTGATCCTCCTATTCCGCAAGTAGATCCGACCCTTTCTCATGATGATCAGTTTACTCCCCGTGAGAGACCCTCCCGTCACTAGAGATGAGGATATTGATGTGAATGAAGACGTCATTAATAGAGCTATATTCCGTATGTTTCAGAGAGGTGCCAGAGCCCCTAGTAATATGACTGCGGTTGAGATTTCAAATTCTTTGATCGCTGCTGGTGTAGTTCCATTCGAGGGTATTATTGGTGGACCCCTAACAGACGCTGAGTATTGGCTGGAGGACACAAAGAGGATTATGGATGAGATGGACCTCGGACCTGAGTAGAAGTTGAAGGGGGGCCTAACTATGATGAAGAAAGAGAGCTTTAGATGGTGGCAATCAATTTCTGGTAGTATTCCGAGAAATCAGTTAACATGGATCTTTTTAAGACTCGTTTCCGGAGTCGCTACATCGGAGATAGATACTTGCAGGAGCGACGTCAGGAGTTTCAGGTTCTGTAGCAGGGTAATATGTCTGTTATGGACTACGAGGTTGAGTTCATCCGATTGAGCCGTTATGCTCCTGGACTTATTGGCTCAGAGACAGATAAATGATTGAGATTCGAAAATGGACTCCGATATGTGATCAGGAGTCGAGTCGCTACCCACCGGGAGAGGAATTTTGATGCATTGGTTGAGATAGCCAAGACTGCTGAGGAAATAGAGCGATTGGGTATGGAGCACAAGAGAGATAGTGATCGAGCCCAAAATCGATTCAGGAGGCCTTCTGGTTCTGTTGATTCTTCTACATACCCTAGCAAGAGAGGCAGGGGTGAGTCATTTCAGATAGGCGGTGCGAGTGTCAGACCTGTTGCATCTGGTTCTTCAACTTTTCAGCCTTCTAGACATGGTGGATCTTCTGGGTCGCAATCCTTGCAGTCATGTAATTATTGTGGAAAACCTCATTATGGGGAATGCATGAAGAAATTGGGTACATGTTTTAGATGTGGTTCAGGTGACCATATTGTAAAGGATTGTCCAGAGTTAACTTATTCAGTTCAGACACCAGCTCGTACTCCCGCTCGTACTCAGAGTACTGTTCAGAATCCTGCGGGTGGTCGTACTCAGGAGAGATTATCCGGATCGACTAGTAAAGGTCGTGTATCTCAAAATAGGGGTCCAGTCAGATCTGAGGCCAGACAACCTACATTGGTTTACACTGCTAGACTTCGACAGGATCGCGATGGGCCTAATGTGATTTCAGGTACTGTTATTATTCATTCGGTTCCCTACTTTGCATTGTTTGATAGTGGTTCTACAAATTCCTATATATCGCATTCCGTTTCTAAGGGTCTAAATATTCTTGTTGAGAATACTAAGCATCCGGTGATAGTTCAAAGTCCCTTAGGCAATTCCATAATGTTGAATCGTATTTTTAGAGAATATCCTATAGAGATCAATGGGGAAATTTTTCTGGCCAACCTGATGGAGTTACCTTTGGAAGAGTTTGATTTGATTCTCGACGTAGATTAGTTGGATAAACATCGAGTAAATATTGATTTTGAGACCAAGAGAGCTGTTCTGAAGACCCCAGATAATCGAAAGATTGTAATGATCAGGGAACGCCGTGGATTTCTGACGAATGTTGTGCCTGCTTTGGTAGCTGAGAAGATGATCAAGAAAGGTTTCGAGGCATTTCTTGCTTATATATTGGATACTAGGAGTTCTCAGTCTGATATTGAAGGTATCCGGATTGTCAAGAAATTTCCCGATGTTTTTCCCGAGGAGTTGCCTGGATTATCGCCGGATAGAGAGGTTGAGTTTGAAATTGAAGTATATTCTGGTTCTACTCCGGTTTCAATGGCTCCTTATCGTATGGCCCCAAAGGAGCTTAAGGAACTAAAAGTTCAACTCCAGGAGTTGTTGGACAGGGGATTTATCCGACCCAGTATATCACCGTGGGGAGCCCCAATTCTCTTTGTCAAGAAGAAAGATGGAACATTGAGACTCTGTATTGATTATAGGAAGCTGAACAAGCTCACAGTTAAAAACAAATATCCTCTACCCAGGATCGATGATATATTTGACCAATTTCGAGGGGCTTCTATCTTTTCAAAAATAGACTTGAGGTCTGGTTATTATCAACTCAAAGTGAAAGACTCGGATATTCCGAAGACTGTTTTCCGTACCCGGTATGGGCATTATGAGTTTTTAGTGATGTCATTCGGGTTAACAAATGCCCCTACTGCTTTTATGGATCTGATGCATAGGGTGTTTCGACCTTATTTGGACCAGTTTGTAGTTGTGTTCATTGATGACATACTGGCATATTCTAGAAGTGAAGCAGAGCATGAGGAGCATTTAAGGATTGTTCTACAGACTCTAAGGGAGAATAAGCTATACGCTAAGTTGAGCAAGTGTGAGTTTTGGCTCAGCGAAGTGACTTTTCTTGGACATATCGTTTCTGTTGATGGTATTCGGGTAGATCCAAGCAAAGTGGAGGCTATTCTGAACTGGAAGCAACCCAGGAACGTTTCTGAGATCCGTAGTTTCTTGGGCTTAGCTGGTTACTACCGTCGTTTCGTTGAGGGGTTCTCCCTTATTGCAGCTCCTCTAACGAAACTATTGAGGAAAGATGTTCTATTTGTCTGGTCTGAGAACCAACAAGCTAGCTTTGAGAAATTGAAGACTGTTCTAACTCAAGCCCCAGTGCTGATTCAGCCTGAATCTGGAAAAGATTTTTCTGTCTACAGTGATGCTTCTCACTCTGGATTAGGATGTGTTTTGATGCAAGATGAGAAGGTTGTCGCTTATGCTTCGCGTCAGTTAAAGCCGCATGAGCGTAACTATCCTATTCACGATCTAGAGTTAGATGCCGTGGTTTTTACTTTAAAGATCTGGAGGCACTACCTATATGGAGAAAAATGTTATATTTATACTGATCATAAGAGTCTAAAGTATTTGCTTACTCAGAAAGAACTGAATTTGAGACAGCGTCGCTAGTTGGAGCTTCTAAAGGACTATGATTTAGAGATAGAATATCATCCAGGGAAGGCTAATGTAGTGGCGGACGCCTTGAGCCGTAAGGCTATATCAGATCTCAGAGCCTTATTCGCCAACTTGAGTTTATTTGATGATAACAGTTTATTAGCAGAGTTGCAGGTTAAACCTACTCTGGCCGATGAGATTAAGACCAAACAACTTCTGGATAGCTCACTGCTTCCCATTATTGAGCAAGTTAAGCAAGGATCGAGTTCAGAATATACTGTGGATCAGGATGGTATTTTGTGTTTTCACGGTCATTATTGTGCTCCTAAAGATGATGAGTTGAGACGGGTTATTCTTCAGGAGGCTCATAGTAGTTCTTATGTTATGCATCCTGGTGGGGACAAAATATACAATAATCTCAAAGAGTGTTATTTTTGGACTGGTATGAAAAAGAATATTTTAGATTTTGTGGCGAGTTGTTTGACTTGTCAGCAGGTTAAAGAAGAACACCAGCATCCATCTGGATTGTTACAGTCAATTAAGATTCCTGAGTGGAAATGGGAGTGCATTACGATGGACTTCGTTACTGGTCTTCCTCTAACTCATTCCAAAAAGGATTCTATCTGGGTGATTGTTGATCGACTCACCAAGTCAGCGCACTTTATCCCTATTCGGGTTAATTATTCTTTGGATAAACTGGCTAAGTTGTACATTTCTGAGATCGTTAGACTTCATGGTGTTCCGTTGTCTATCATATCTGATCGAGATCCGAGATTCACTTCCAGGTTCTGGAAAGTTTTGCACGAGGCTCTGGGTACTTATTTGAATTTCAGTACAACTTTTCATCCTCAGACTGATGGACAGTCTGAGCGAGTGATTCAGGTATTGGAGGACATGTTACGAGGTTGTGTGATTGATTTCCGTGGTAGTTGGGAAGATTTATTGTCGTTAGCTGAGTTTGCTTACAATAATAGTTATCAGATGAGTATTCACATGGCACCGTACAAGGCTCTGTATGGACATAGATATCGTACTCCTATATGTTAGACAAAGTTACATGATAGAAAAACTTTGGGTCCAGACTTGGCTCGAGAGACTGAAGATACGGTCAGATTGATCCGTGATCGCTTAAAAGAGGCATTTGATAGGCATAAATCATACGCAGATAAGCGACGTAAGGATATCGAGTTTGAGGTTAGAGATCAGGTTTTTCTCAAGGTATCCCCATGGAAGAAGGTATTGAGATTTGGACGTAAGGGCAAACTGAGTCCGCGATTTATTGGACCGTATCATATTTTGAAGAAAGTTGGACCTGTAGCTTATCAGCTTGAGTTACCTCCCCAGCTCAATCGTATTCATGATGTTTTTTCATGTATCTATGTTGAGGCGATATCGTCCAGATCCGGATCACATCATTCAGGTTGATGAGGTAGAACTGAGACCTGATTTATCATATGAGGATGAGCCTTTTCAGGTTTTAGAGAGGGATAAGCGAGTTCTTCGGAATAGGCGTATTCCAATGGTCAAAGTTCAGTGGAGTAATCGTAGCCCATCAGAAGCTACTTGGGAGACATTGAAGTCAATGGAGGTTCAATTTTCGCATCTATTTTCATAAGGTAAATTTCGAGGACAAAATTTCTTGTAGAGGGGGAGAATTGTAACAACCCGGAAATTTGAAAATATTATTTAAATGAAATTTGAGGTTTTAATTTTTGTAAATTGGTAAATTTTGGGGACTAAATTAAAAGTTTTTAAAACTTGTAGCATGTTTTAGAGTTAAAGAAAATTCAAGAACCAAGCCCTAAATTTACCCTTGAAGTGTCGGCAGGCTCTGGTGTATTTAGACGTGCAATTGGTTTCTGCAGAAACCAATTGCTCAAATTTCTTCTTTTTTTCACACAACTTCCAAACCCGATTCTGACGCCATCCGACCTCCGATCAACGTTTTGAAACCATCATCGTGTTCATAATCGAGCTAGGAACAAACCTCTTAAATTAATTAAAGCGAAACGCTGCCAAACGCCGGGAATTTCCAGTCAAAGTCTCGACGTTTTTTTTTAGCACAATCGCCGAAAAAATCTTAAATTCATCGCCGATCGTTGCTCCGTTTACGACACCTCCCGCTCTATCGTGTTCCTTGTGCCGTTCCGAGTCCACCGGTGTCATCCTTGGTCTCCGTAGACGGCGGCGCGTGGGGAGGTGAAGCGGTCAAAGTTTCCGATTTGTTGAAATCGAGCTCTCCGCCGTTCAAAAATTTGAACCGAGCTTTGTAAGTATCTCGAAATCGCTCAAAATAATTTTTAGAAAATTTTCCGTGAATTATAGGACACCGTAGGACGTCACACGCGCCGCCACTTCACGTGGGGAAGCTTCGGTAGTAGCTTGAAACCGGTTTGACCCGACCCGTTGACCATTGACCGTTGACCGTTGACCTCCTTTGACCAGAACTTTGACCGGGCATTAAACGACATTTGATTTTGACCGAGTATACCTATCCTGACATTTTTCGACGTTCCAAATCCGAATCCGAAGTCCGTTTCACCAAATTCGAACATGAAAGTCTCCAAATTGTCAGTCAAACCCTTTGACTTTGACCAAAAATTTAAATATCCGGAAGGTCATACTTTATGTTTTTCGACATCCTAAATCTGATTCCGAAGTTTGTTTTGCCAAATTTTGACCCGAAATTCCTGAATCGAGCATGTGAACCCAAAAAGGCTTAGTATTTTAATATTTTGATTATTTAATTGAGTTTTGGTTAAGGAATTGATTCAATAAAATATTTTATGAAGGTACTGGTGTTTCAACTGAGAGAGGATCAATTAAGTCCGGAATTGTTCATTTGTCAGATCAGCCCGAACCGCGTACTACGAGAATTACCCGTAGGTTTCCGTATATTATTTAAATAAATATTAAGATTATTTATATTAGGATTCCAATATGGATTTTTCCAATTCGTAGGATCTAGCGCTGCAGCAGAGCTTAATCGACAAACCCAGTAGTAGGCTTCCCTATCTGATTTCTCAGACTGTTACAGGTGTGTTTCCTGATAGTGTTATATTATTGTTTTAAAGTATATAAATATCTGAATATTGTGTATCTGATTTCTGATTTACTGCATATTTCTGATATAATTTCTGGTTACGGTATTTTATACCATTTTCTGAATATTGATTACCCAACATCTGAATTACCATACATTATTGATTTGATTTTTGATTCATGTATTTCTGTTTATGGTTTTCAAGCTTGAAACATTCTTATGTTTTTAAAAAAAATTATTCATTGTTTTACGCGAATACATTCATGTTAATTACTATCATTGGGGGGAATATTATTGGAGGAAGATTATCTGCAGGCTCCTCGGCTGTGTACTTAGGGCCTTACTGGTTGTGCGGGGTGTATGGTTATGGGGAACCTACACAAACAGATTGTGAAAGGATGGGGGTAGTGTTCGCATAAACAAATTTTATTATAATATTTTGTTAATATATTTTTATACACTGTATGGAGCACACTGAGCTTTTTAGCTAATTATGTACTTTTTACCTTTTTCAGATAACAACAGACCGTAAGTTAGCAGATTTGGCATCAGGAGAGATCAACTACTTATTTTGTATGAACATATATCTCTATATGTTTTTCGGTTATATTTGGTGACATGTATTTGCTATTGTTTTGGATATATTTGTATTATTATTATTTTGTTTTATATTATATTTAATATTCTATAAGTTGTAAAAAAAAAACCTCTGAATGGAATATATGACCACTTAAATTTATGTCTAACTTATAAACCGAGTATGGAGGGTTACACGTTTTTCTTCATAGCTCAAGTAAAGTTGTAATAGGGGTGATTGTTCGTTACCATAATGGGTTAGTTATTAAAGGGCTGACA
This sequence comes from Hibiscus syriacus, assembly GCF_006381635.1. Lineage (NCBI taxonomy): Eukaryota > Viridiplantae > Streptophyta > Magnoliopsida > Malvales > Malvaceae > Hibiscus > Hibiscus syriacus. Next base: position 1,784,969 of record NW_024062581.1, on the reverse strand, counting down.
CGTTGATTGGATCCGCCTCACTCTACTGAGACAACTGAGGCTATGGCTTTCATACATGGACTCCGCTTTACGATTGAAATCCAGTGAACATAGGTCATCATTAAAGCTAACGCAATTACCATTGTTAATAGACTTGCTAATCGAATACAGGACATTTCGATCATGGGAACGAGGCACACAAAATTCTAGCAAAAAATATAGACTTCAATGTTCTCTACATAAATCGTGATTTGAATACGGCAATACATAATGTTAGAGTTTGACTCGAATTAAAAGTGACACAAATTAATTAATATTTAAATTTGGGAAAGTAAGAATCCTAGTTTGATTAATAGTAGATAACTTTATTAAAGTAGATTTCTACTTTGTTTAGTTTTCCTTTATAATCAAGTATCTTTCCATATAAATAGATACTAAGGGTAAAGGGTTAGATATCAAGGTTTTTCTTTCTCCAAATGCTCTTATATTTTTTTTCCTTTATATTAACAAAATTTTTCTCCTCTACCTGTAGTTTTTCTTTTAGGGTTTTTCACGTAAATCTTGGTGTTCTTTGTTTTGTTTTCTTTTTTATAGTGTTTATTTGTTTGTCGATAATCATTATGATATTATCAAAAATTGATATTAGAGCTTCAAGTTTAAGAGTATGAAAACAATGAAGTATGATATTTCGCTGTTGGATCGAAACACCAGGTCCTCGCTATGGCAGGTGAAGATTCGGGATGTTGTTGTATAGTTAGATCTTGACGATGCAATAGAAGAATTTGATAAGAAACCAGTAACAAAATAGATGAATGAGAAAAAAACGTAAGGATCGTAAAACCCTTTCTCAGATTCGTTTACATTTATCAAATCAAATTTTGCAGGGTGTGTTGAAAGAAAAATAATTGATTCTTTATGGGCGAAATTGGAGCAACTATACATGCAAAAATCGTTAACTGGCAACTTACACTTAAAGAAACGTCTTTATCTGCTCAAGTTGGTGGAAGGTTCGTTTCTTGAAGAGCACCTGACCGCATTCAAGGAAACTATCTCTAATCTAGAGACTTTAGAAGTGAAGTATAACTAAGAAGACTTAAGATTGACCCTTCTATGTTTGCTACCTCATTTCTACTCATCTTTTAGAGGCATAATCATGTACAGTCGTGAAACACTCACTCTTTAATATGTGTACAATGGCATGCACTCGTTTGGAAAGATGAAACATCTTGTATATGGTTTTGAGCCCCAGATAGATCGTCTCGTAGTGTATGGATCGACTAGCTCAGATCATGAAAGAAAAAATAGGCATTCTTTTGGTAGTAAAAGAAAAGACATATCAAAATCTTCAAATTGAGATAAAATTTGTCACTTTTGTAAAAGGATATGTCATATTAATTGGAAGTGTTACAAGTTACAGAATAAAATCCAAAGAGAAGCTGAAGAACAGAACTCTGGAAAATCTAGTGAAGCCAGTACAGTAGAGGAGTGCGATGACGAAGAACTCTTAGTTGTGGTTGATGATAATACTATAACAAGTGATGAGTAGATACTTGACTCTGGTAGCAATTTTCATATGAGTCCTAATCATGAATAGTTTATGATGTATAAATTTGCATATATAGATGATATATTTTTGGGAAATAATGTCTCTTGTAAAGTCGTAGGTATTGGCACAATCAATATTAAGGTGTTCGATAGGATTGTTTGAACACTTGGTAATATGATACATGTTCCAGATTTGATTAGAAATCTAATTTTACTAGGACTCTAGATTTAAAAGGGTATAAAATTCTCCGGTGATGGTGGAGCTATGAAAATTTGCAAGGGCTCTCTTGTTGTGATGAAAGAGCAGAAAAAGATTGTCAAGTTTTATGTTCTATAAGGTTTAACAGTTTTAGATAATGCAGCTGATGTTTCATCCCCTATGCCAAATAACGATGTTACTAGTGAAAACGTCTTGTTTAAATTAAGCAAAAGAAGTTTTTGTTAAACAAGATAACCGTGGGTAGAATGGTTATGTTAACCGTGGGCAGAATAATTATGTAAAGCAGAAAAGAGTTCAATTTCTTGAGCATAACGAATTTGAAGATAGAATTATCATTGATGATCGGGATCATTTTTTGCATGATATTACTTGTGGTGATACATTATTTTTTTGCAAAATTGACACTTACGATAACCATGTCGATGTGAATATTAAATCCAATCTTAAATTACCCCTTAGAGGGGTATTGTGGAAGAGGTGGAGAACTTGTTCGTTGAAGTGAAGAATTTTTTTTGTTGAGTTTGAGTGCCTCATCGAATTTGGGTGTTTTGTCTTGAAACCTTTGCACTTCCAAAATTCATGTCAAAGTGGAGATTTATTAGAGTTTGACTCAAATTCAAAGTGGCACAAATTAATTGATATTTAAATTTGGGAAAGTAAGAATCCTAATTTGATTAAAAGTAGATAACTTTATTAAATTAGATTTCTACTTCATTTACTTTCTCTTTTTTAATCAAGTATTTATCCCTATAAATAAATACTAAGGGTAAGGGGGTTAGATATCAAGGTTTTCTCTCTTTCTCCAAAATCCTCTTGCATTTTCTTCCTTTATATTAGTTAAATTCTTTTCCTTTGCCTGTGGTCTTTCCCCCTTTGGATTTTCCACGTAAATGTTGGTGTCCTTTTTTTCTTTTTCAATATGCTTATTTATTTTATGATAATCGTTTTGATATTATAACACATAACTTATAACATCGGGCCTTATCGAGGACCAATCCTTTGTAGTTCTATATGAATGAACACGATTGTATTAAAGACGTAATTTTGGATGCCATTGGCTCTTAATGAAATCTATTATCTTTCAAAAAAATTCTATAAATGTGGCATGTGTCGTTTAACGGCAGTAGAGGTCCAAACACCTAAAAATATAACATTAAAAACATTAGACATCTAAATTGACCGAAAATAATTTAAACAATTCAATAAAAAGGTTATAATTTGGACATTTATTTTATATTAATCCTTATAAAATATCACCTTAATGTCCAAACCCCAAAGTTGAATTTCTCCCCCAAACACAATTACAATTAACAATACCTAACAATTTCTTCAAAGATTTCAGGTTATATCAGCATAAAAGCAAAAACTAAAAGGAAACAAAAGCTGCCAAAGTTTCAAAATTTTTGACTATTTCTTTTGTAATGCTTCATTATATTGGGCTAATAGTATTTCTTTTTTTGGGTGCTTCTCCTTCTTCTACTCTCTATTAGAATAAAAGCTTCAGACTAAGGATGACAACTTTTACATTTGCTCCAACTCTCCCTACAAAGCCAAGACCTTCTGTGTATTAAAAAAATAACTTTTTTTATTTACAAAAGAAGATCTAAGAAAAAGAACCTGCTTATCTTTCATTCTTTTTCTGAAAACTGGAAGATTATATATTAATATGATGGGTTGAATCAAAGCTCAAGTTTTTATTTTTAGGAGTTGATGAGAAATAGAACCCAGGGTTTTGGGTGTTGGTCTCACTATGTGGGAAAACCCACTCACCCGTTGAACTCATTTAAATGGGTGGTTGTCATATTTTTTATCTGTTTTGAAAGTCTACCGCATTTAATGTTTCCTTTGACTTTGGTAAAAATCTATTTTACTTTTGGTTTTGTGTGTTTTTGGGGGCTGTAATTTCAGTAAAAATCAAATTTGATTTTTAGAGAGGGAAACTCACGTTGGAGAGAAATAAAACAGGACAAACACAATTTTGTTAAGTTTGCACATCAGTGATCAACTCTTTGATCAAATGAACACCCATGGTTCGATTGAGCTGATTTTTTTACAGCAACTACACTACTTAAGGTTCTTGAGTCTGTACGGTCAGATTTTTTATCTGAGTTCTATAGTGACGAGAAACACCAAAATTTAGCAGCTGCATTTTTGGGTGATGTGCTCCATTTTTCTCTCTTTTGCTAAAGATTACTAGTTGTTAACCTTGTTGGAGTTGAATGCTTGTTATAGGCTTAATATTGTAGTATTTTAGCTGAACATTTAATGATAGTGAAGCTTTTGATCAGACTATAAAGTTCTGTGGTTTTTACCCTTGATTTAGAGGGTTTTCCACATAAAAATATCGATGTCTCTAATTATTTATGTTGTGGTTGCATTGGTTGGTTTGTGGTTGACTAGTGTTGTTAGAGAACATATATTATGTTATTATGCTTGACATAATTTTTTTACAAGAGTTATTGGGGGAGAAAGAACACCGGTTGTGCTTCTGCTTGTGTTCGGTTGTTCATTTTTTCCCCAACAAACTATTATCAGAGCTTGGTTATTGTGCCAGATAATTATAAAAATTAATATGAGCAAGATGATTATGTTGAATGGCATGAATTATCAACTTTAGCGGAATAAAATGAAAGACTTGATATATTTGTGAAGGCTTTGAATATTTTGATCTTTGCTATTCAAAAACCCTATTCTAAAAGTGATGATGAATATAAATTTGAGCATGAAAAATGTGTGGCTTTATTTGACAATTTTTTGAATTGATCAAGAGACACATGCTCGCACATTATGAGAAAAGTTTGAAAGCTTGTATGCTTCGAGGTCAAGCAATAACATGTTGTTTTTGCTAAAGAAGATGACGGCGTTGAAATACACAGAAAGAATGTCTATAGCTGACCATGTTAGTGAATTTTAGAGTGTGATGAACCAGTTGCTTGGTATGAGTGTCAAATTTGATGGTGAGATTTTAAGGCTTTGGTTGCTTGCTACTCTACCAGACTCTTGAGAGACTTTTTGGGTCTCACTCATTAATTCTGCTCTACAGGATATTATTACTTTGGATTTGGCTAAAAGTGGAGTCTTGAATGAAAAGGTTAGAAGAAGATCTCATGGTTCTACATCACAATCCGAGGTGTTGGTTACCGAGAATATGGGAGATACAGAGACAAAGATGGAAAAGGTAGAGATAAAAACTTAAGCAAGTCAAGATCAAGATACAAAAATCTTGAGTGTCATCATTGTGGTAAGAAATGTCATATCAAGAAATATTACTTTAAATGAAAGAAAGAGAACAAATGTGGTAGTGATAAACACGATCGGAAAGATGATGAAAAATTTAAGCGTGTTGCTACAGTTACTCGTGATGATCTATTGGTTATTTATGATTTGAATTTGGTTAACCTAGCATGCGACGAGAGTAGTTGGGTGATTGATACTAATGTTTTACTTCATGTCACGTCGAGGAGGGATTTTTTCACATCTTATACTCCTAGTGATTTTGGGATATTGAAGATGGGTAATAACGATTTGGTTCTGGTTATTGGCATGTGGGATGTTAGCTTGGTGAGTAACAATGGTGCAAAGTTAACTCTCAAGGGTGTCAGACATGCACCAGACAACCGTTTGAATTTGATTTCTGCATGAAAACTTGACGATGAGGGATTTTGTTTCACCTTCAGTGAGGGGCAGTGAAAGCTGACTAAAGGCTTCTTGGTTGTGGCACGAGAAAAGAAGAGCTCGAATTTATACTTGATGCAGGCTTCAACTTCTCGAGAAACTGTGAATGTGACAATGAATGACAACTCAACTGAGTTGTGGTACAAACGACTTAGTCACATGAGTGAGCAGGGGCTTAATTGTTTAGCCAAGAAGAATCAACTTTCGAGTTTGAAGAATGCTACACTAAAGAATTGTGCTCATTGTCTAGCGGGGAAGCAGAGAAGAGATTCTTTTAGAAGTCGTCCTCTTTATAGAAGATCATAGTTGCTAGAGTTTTTTCATTTAGATGTTTGTGGTCTGATAAAGGTAAGGTCATATGGTGGTGCACTTTATTTTTGTGATTTTCATTGATGAATATTTAAGAAAACTGTGAGTCTACACCTTGAAGTCGAAAGACCAAGTTTTTGAGGTATTTAAACAGTTTCAAGCATCAGTTGAAAATGAAACATGAAAGAAGTTGAAGTGCATTTGTACAGATAATGGTGGCGAGTACACAAAGTCATTTCATAAATATTGTCTGTGACAAGGAATCATACAACAGAGGACACCAGTGAAGACTCCATATTTGAATGGTTTAGCTGAAAGAATGACCCGAACAATATGCTTTTTGTTAGATGCAAAGTTGCCAATATCATTTTGGGTTGAAGCTTTGAATACAATGACATATCTAATTAATCTGTCTCCTAGTGTTCCTTTGCGAGGTGATGTACCAGATAGAGTTTGGTTTGGTATATACGTGTCATATGATCACCTTTGTATGTTCAGTTGTAAAATATTTGTTCATGTTCCAAAGAATGAAAAAACCAAGTTGGATGCCAAGACTCAACAATCCATCTTCATAGGTTATGGTCTAGATGGTGAGTTCAATTATAGACTTTACGATCTAGTTCAGAAGAAACTCGTGAGAAGCTGAGATGTTATCTTCATTGAGGATCAGACTATTGATGACATTGATAAGATGGAGAAAGTGGATTCACAAGATAATAGTGACTTGATTGACGTGAATCTTATTTCCCTAGACCCTTCACTAGATCCTATTCAGGATAATGTGCACGGTGATGTTCTTGATGATGTGTACGATGATTTTCATGATAACCAACAAGGTATAGGTGACTTTAATTCTCTCATGGATGATGTTTTGAATGATCAACTACAAACACCTATAGCTCCACCAGCAGTTCCAATTTAGAGGTCTTCAAGAGATTGACGATCTTTTGTCATATATTCTTCTGATGACTATTTTCTTTTGACTGACGGGGGAGAACCTGAATGTTATGAAGATGTTATGGAGAGTGAATGCAAAGATCAGTGGGTTGAAAAAAATGAAAGATGAACTTCAATCCTTGCATGAAAACCATACCTTTGAGTTAGTGAAATTGCCTAAGGGCAAGAAAGCTTTGAAGAATCGATGGGTTTATGAAGCAAGAAAAGATGTCTTCATCTCCACGATACAAAGCTAGATTAGTCATCAAGGGTTATACTCAGAAAAAAATGGATTGATTTTGAAAACAATATTTTCTTCTGTTGTGAAGATGTCCTCTATTAGAACTATACTGAGTTTAGCAACTTGTTATGACTTAGAGATTGAACAAATGAACGTGGAAACTGCTTTTCTTCATGGTGATTTGGAGGAAGAGCTTTTCATGGAGCAACCAGAGGGATTTTTTGTACAAGGGAAATATGAGTGTGTATGTTGAAGAAGAGCTTGTACGATTTGAAGCAAGCTCCTAGGCAATAGTACAAGAAGTTTGAGTTTGTTATGGAAGAGCAAGGCTACAAGAAGACTACTTCTGATCATTGTGTGTTTGTTAAGAGATTCTCTGGTGATGATTTCATTATCTTTTTGCTCTATGTTGATGATATGCTTATTGTTGGTCGTAATGCTTCTAGAATTGACAAGTTGAAGCAAGAGTTGAGTAAATCCTTTGCAATGAAGGATTTGGGACCAACAAAGCAAATTCTTGGCATAAGGTTGACACATGATAGAAAGGCCAAGAAATTATGGTTATCACATGAGAGGTACATTGATAAAGTACTTCAGAGATTCAATATGGACAAAACTAAAATGGTGGATACTCTTTTTGCTACACGCTTCAGATTGAGTGTTAAGCATAGTTCATTCCTCATAAAAAGAGAGGGAAGAGATGCAAAAAGTTCCTTACTCTTCAACCGTGGGTAATTTGATGTATGCAATGGTATGCACGAGAACAGACTTGGCTTATGCAATTGGTACAATTAGTCAGTTTCTTTCTAATCTATGTAAAGAGCATTGGAATGCAGTGAAGTGGATTATAAGATATCTTCATGGCACTTCCAACATGCAACTTTGTTTCGGCAATGAGAAATATGTTCTTGTTGGATATATAGATTCAGACATGGCCGGAGATATTGACTCTAGGAGATTTACTTCAGGTTACTTGATCACTTATGTAGGGGGATCTGTGGCATGGTAATCAAGATTGCAAACGTGTATTGTGTTTTCCAAAACCGAATCAAAGTTCATTGCAGTGACCGAAGCGTGCAAGGAGATGTTTTGGATGAAAACGTTTGTGCATGAACTTGGTTTTACTCAGGAGAGGTATGTCTTGTATTGTGATAACCAGAGCGCGATTCATCTTGGTGAGAACTCAACTTTTCATGTTAGATCAAAGCATATTGATGTGAGGTACCATTGGATACGAGATGTTCTTCAAGCTAAATTGTTAGAGCTTGAGAAGATTCACATTGATGATAATGGTACTGATATGTTGACAAAGGCGCAACCAATAGAGAAGTTTGAAGCATGCTGCTTGATCGTTGACATTGAGTTTTCCCCCACATAGTTAGAGGGGGAGATTTATTAGGTGTGGGTCTCACTATGTAGGAAAATCCACTCACGCGTGTAACCCATTTAAATGGGTGGTTGTCATTTTTTTATTTGTTTTAAAAGTATGCCACATTTAATGCTTCATTTTACTTTGAAAAAACCTATTTTACTTTTGGTTTTTGTGTGTGTTTTGGGCTGTAATTTCAACAAAAAAAATCAGATTTGATTTTTAGAGAGGAAGCTCACGTTGGAGAGAAATAAAGGGGGGAGAAAAATAATTTTTGTGAAGTTTGCACAATAGTGATCAACTCTTCGATCGGAGGTCTATTCGAGGTTCGATTGAGCTAATTTTTTGAGAGAAAGTAGAAAACTTGGTGTTCTTGAGTTTATGGTCGGTTTTTTAATCCGAGTCCTGTAGCAACGAGAATCTCTAATTTTCAGTAGTTGCGTTTTCGGGTGATGTTTTCCATTTTTCTCTCTTTTGCTAAAGATTACTAGTTGTTAGCCAGGTTGGAGTTGAATGCTTGTTGTAAGCTTAATATTGTAGTCTTGTAGCTGAACATTTGATGATAGTGGAGCTTTTATTCAGACTCAAAACCCATTGTTTTTACCCTTGATTTAGAGGGGTTTTCCACGTAAAAAAATCGGTGTCTTTATTTATTTGCATTGTGGTTGCATTGTTGGTTTGTGGTTGATAGTGTTGCTAGAGAACATATAGTGTGTCATTGTGCTTGTCATAATTTTTTATAGGAGTTATTGGGAGAGAAAGAACACCGGTTGTGTTTCCACTTGTGTTTGGTTTCTTCCCAACACAAAGAAGCTTCCCAAAATTTACACACTTAGGCATAGTGATATAACATCAAAACTTACCTTGGCAATCTCACAAACCATTAACAACTCTCAGGTAAATCACCGAGGTGGTTTAATAGGTTCAAGAACCGGGCATTTGTATAGGTAAATATGGGGTTTGATTGTAGTTGCAGGGATGGGCCAACAAATTTTAAAGAGATGAAGTGGTGGAGGAATGGAAGAAAGTGGATGGAAAAATGTCTTTGCAAGTCCATTGTCACATAAGCGGGGGCCATTTCCTCTTAGACTGGTGTGCTAGACTTAGATGCTTCATCTTCCGCAAAGAACTACCTGTGTGTGGTACGTTACTTAATTAATCATTTCTCCATCAACAAATGAATTCACGTATTGAATCTTCTAGAAAGTAAACCCCTTTTTTCATATTAAAAAAAAAACAAAGGTACTGAAGGCGTTTGTCCATGGAGATGGGAATTTGTTGAAAAACTATCCGAAATTACAGGAAGCAATTGGGTCAGGACGATTGTGAGTTCTGCTTTCCACCGTTGAGCTCCATCACATGGCCACAAGAGGTTCCCCGGCAGAATGAAAAACATGGAATGAATTGGCATTTAATTACAAATATGAATGATTGGTGACCCACAATTCATGGTAATTTGTGAACGAAAACAAAAAGATGTGAATACAAAGTCTAATTTCTTAAAACCGTTCCCATTTAAAACACAAGACATCCCATACAGATGTTTCAAGGTCCCAGAAAGCGATGCTGCGCTATACGTTTAAACGTGTATAACATCCGACTCAGTCCCAGTGGTAGCAATTCTTACATCACTTCTTTTGGTTAGAGGCGCCTACGCTTCACTATAATTTTTATCAACCTCCCATTTTTGTATTTATCCTCATCGCATAATCTTATATTAAGAAGGTAAATTTATAAAATTTTAAGTCGAATTAATTTAAAAGAAATTAGAAAATGAAACTAGATTATCAATAAAAATTATGAATATATTTAAAACATATGGGAATTTGAAATTTCAGTGAGAGTCCCCCTTCTATCTATCCCTTGTTTCAAGAAATTTTTATTATATTTGGAAAGATAGTGTGAATAGCGATGCTTATCGAGCCAGTCGATCACTGTTTGAGCAGTGTTGACTCGACTCGAAAACTGTTCAACTCATGCTCAACTCGATTCGTTGTTCGTTTAGCTCGTAAGAATGTCATATTTTTTTTAGTATATGTAAGATAGTAATATTATATTTCTTAATATAAACATAAACCAACAAAACCAAAAGAATAATTAAAATAGTGTGTGAAACAATTTCAAAGTATAAACTTCAAAGCAACAATCCACAAATACACCAAACTAACATATCATAATCAAAGTAATAATCCACTAATATATCAAACTAACATATTACAACCATTCTTGAAGAAAAAAAAGTTTAACAATACATAATTAATCTTAAAAATAAGACAATCAACATCCTAAAAATTATTTAAAAAATTAACGAGCTACTCCCGAACTTGTCGAGTCCAGTTAGATCTTACTCGACTTGATTCGTTAAGGTTTCGAGTGGAACTCGAATTTGAGTTGAGTAAACTTGAGTCGAGTGTTAATCAAGTTTTAACCAAGTCGAACTCGAATTGTTCAACTCAATAACACCCCTAAGCTACTTCAATGGTTTTGGAAGATTTAAACTTCAAGAATTTTTCTAAATCATTTCCATTTTATTTGTATGTTCTAAATCTATAGCTTTACTCCTCTTATTCTCATGTTTGATGCACGAGTCAATTTCATATTTGTTTGAATAGCAAAAGAAGTTGGCGAAAAAATTAGAACCCAAACGAAATGAGAAAATGATGAAAAGTTAGCAAAAGAGCTCCCTTTGTTGGAGAGTATTAAGGTGGATCACTTTTAACTCCAAAATACTACTTGAAATTCATAAATATGAATTGTTTTCCACTTTTATTCTCCATTTTCGCAGCACCAAGAATTTTTAGTTATATAATAATATTTCCGGAAGCAGTAGATGGAGAATAAAATACTGGTATAACACTTGTTATTCGTAAGGATTAGAGGTTCCCTAGTGGCTCAATGATGACTACTATTAGAAAATGGGTAAAAGCGGTAGAAAACTAACAGTCTTGAAAGCGTGAAGGGACTGGCCCAGCATGAAAATCATGGAGGATTGTTGATAAACGAGACATTAGGTTGACCAAATTATATTGAATTGGTGGTCGTAATAATCTTTGAAAATAAGGTTATGATGCAACGTTTAAATGGAATATTAATGGATATTAGGTATTAAATTGCTTTTGAAAACAAGACCTATTTTGCATGGAGAAAGAATTGACTTTGATTTTGCATAACCATATATCTTAATGGTTGTGTCAGTCGGTTATATGTATTACAGACTGAAAACTCTGGTTATGTACTGTGGAACCCAACCATCTGTGGTCCCTGACCCTGAGAAAAAGCGCCCACCAACTCTGTTCTCCCTTAAACAGCTCTTATAAATTTCAATGGTTTCGGCTCGTAGTTGGGTTTTGACCCACCAAGCATCTAGTCTAGTGTTTGCAAAAAGTATCCACCAGACTTAACAACTTATCTTCTACAACTACAAGCTTACAAAAAAACCAAAACCAGTATCCAACGTTTTACATGCAACTGCAACCTTTGTTGATCTCATCTCAGGCATGTTGGTGGGAGTGGGTCAATGTAGCACTTTGGGTTTCTTTTGTCCTTTATTGTCACTGAAAGGTGCAATCATTTTTAGAAGAAAATAAACAAACTCGAAAGCTCATGGTCATCGCTTTTTTGACTGATAAAGAATTGAAAAACCCCTTCCCATTTATGATATTTGAAATCCCAATTTCAAATGAACAATCGCCTATCTGTTTCTTACAACTCCGGGATGATTTCCAACCTACAGCTCTTCAACCATAAAAATCTTTAAACAAAGTTTTCGTTTAGCATCCTTCGAGTACAAGCCTCCGAGTCAAATGTAATGCACAAATATGACATCTGATATGATCACGTGATTAATTATAACAAAACCTAGATTCGACGATCAGATCTATTTAATTTGTTGGTCTAGAAATAAATATAATTAGCCCATGACTGACACTCCTAGTTAAGGATCTCTAAAATAACTTAATCAAGATTGAGAATGAATCGAACCTTCAGCAATCTAGAGAAATACACCAACGATCTGACTACGACTCTTCATCTACTTTAGAATAGGTGAATCGCCAACGGCCAACAAAACCAATTTATTTTCAATAACACCCTTAAATATGTGCTTATGAATCATGGAAGAATACCCTTTGTTAAAAATCGAAAGTAAAAGAACAGTTGGGTTGTTATTTTCCTAGACATTGAGCCAGGAAGTTATGGAAAAGGGAATAATGAAATGAAGTGAACCTTAACATATTCTTGAAAATCAGAGTTGTTCTGTTCCAAGATAGTGAACATAAGAATCGATTCTATTTGGGAGACATATAGAGCTAAACTTGAAAAAATAATGATCATACATGAAAAAAGAAAAGAAAAAGAAGCCATAGTTACCATTTACAAGATGATGTTAAGTTGCAGGCAATGTTCGAGCCCTTATATGTCCAACCATGGAAACCTGAAGAGCCTCCTCTTCATATGCTCTCCTCGTCAACTCCTCCATTCTTGCTTTTTTCTTCACTTTAACAAACATCGCCACTAAAAGCAGCCCCAGAAGGAAAGCCCCCAAAGCAGCTCCCACAGAGCATCCCACCACCAGTTTCCATTTGCTAATCTTCTTCCTCACAGCCGCCGGCGCCGACGACGATGACTGAGGCGACTTCACCACCAAACCAAAATGGCCATGCCTGCTTGCCACACAAACGTTGGGTGATACTTGGTTCTTCAATGTTACTTTTCCATTTCCTTCAAAACTAGCACACAATGGCAAGAATCCTGTGATGTTGGATGCCTTTGTAACGTTGCTGAAATCGATTTTAATAGGTTTGTCAATGGCAAGAATCCCAAGCTCGAAAGGGCTACCAAAACTCAGATCACTGTTGGCATTATAAGCGAGGAGGCCTAATATTGGTGACACCAGCTGGTAACCTGATAGATCGTAGTTAGCATAATATATGGATGACCAATTATAACCCAAGTTTTGTCTAACTACCATCACTCTCTCCGCACAAGGCTGAACAATCACACCACTTCTAAGATGAAATTCCTTAACCTGTGCACCATATCTGTGGAGACTCCCACATCTGAACCTTACCGTATTGACACCGATGCTGGAGAAGTTTTCCGGTAAATTTACAGTGTGTACAATACCAGTTCTCAGGTCCCTGTCAAGGGATTTCACCGTGTAGTCCCTAATGAGAAGATCGAGAAGGCGAGCTGATTTGATCCCTTCGGCTTCAGCTTCCGTTGAGACCAATGATCCCCATGAAAGTGTTAACAACATGAGATAGTAGAGATCAAGTCCCATGAGAGGATCTTAGGGTCTCTTCTGGATGTGACAGGTTATGAGGTTTTTGTACTGTTTGGGGATGTTTAGAGCGATACAGGCTTTGAATTGCAGAGAAAAGGAGGTACTAGTGGGAACATAGAAATAAAAAGTTGTTTTCTTTTGCAATATATGGTGTCGAAGGTAGAATCTGAGAGCATTGACACTTTTGCATGATGTGGGGGCAGGGCAACATACATTTTATCTGCAGTTTCTCCAATGGTTGAATCTAACAACAATGACACTTCTTTTCATTTTTCTAACAATGGGATTCTCCCCATCACCTTAGAGAAATCAAGTCTCCTTTTTTGTACCAGCAACAGGCACACTAAGTATTGTACTTTTAGACAGGCAACCGAATGGTTGGGGTATATACATTAAAAAGTTGCCTTTTTTGCTTTGTGGCATGGGAAAGAAACTTTTGCGGAGCCAGGGTAAGGGGGAGAAATGATTTGGGGGATGGGTTGATGATGATGACCCACCCCTCCTATGAAAAAGGAAGGTGGCGTGCTGAGTGATCGCAATGAGGGCAGATTACCCTATTTAGGGGGACCTTACCACTCCAATTGTGTTTCTAACATGTTCCCCACTCCTAATGAATTCGTTGGTCTCATTGTTAGCTATCCATATGGCATCCCATCACAATTCTTCTTACCCCTCTGATTTGGTCCCCAGACACACATGCATTCATTACTGTCATCGTATGCCTTTTTATTCTTAGGCTAATTTAGGTTTCTAGCCAAGCCCAAGTATAATATCTCGACGTTTGATTGAATAGTTATTTTAGTATTTATTCTTTTTAGAACATTTTAGTTCTCAGTGTTACGTTTTAAGATAAAATGATTTATAGTTGGATGAAAATCGTTAATTGACTTATTATCAACGTTTACCGACGACATGACAACTCTTATGTGTCTAAAATGATGACATAACACAAATCACATGTGCATGAGTTAATATATGGCACATGCCAAGCGAATATAAGTAATGACATAACACATATCACGTATATATAAATAATGTTATGACATGGCATCATTTTAGAAACATGAAATTTATCACATCAACAACAAACATTTATCATTTGTTATTAACTGTTTTCATCCGATTAGAGGACATTTTACTTCAAAATGATATGTTGAGGTGATTAAAGTGGTCATTTTATCAAATATTAGAATGAATTTTTGTATTATGGAAATTAAATAATAGAAAAAGGTTCTATTTCTTTTATCTCGTATCCTGGTGAAATAAATAGTACTATGCATAAAAAAATTGAAGATCATAATCCTTCTTGGTGGGTATTTGCGGTTGGAACGTTTTTCCTTCCAAAATCATGTTTTTCTGACTGTGTGACAAACTGCAAACCGCCAACATTTAAGAAGCTATAGATAATTGCCCATATTTCAGGAATCTTACCCAGATCTTGGTCAAGCAATTAGTTAATGTTACCGAGGATTTTTAGACTTTCTAGAGAAAGCAAACTCCAAGGATAAGGTAAAACAAAAAAACCAAAGTACAATAGAAGAAAAAGGCCAAAACAATTTTGAAGATAATAGTTCTCCAAGCCAATGCCAAAAAAAGAAAAAAAAATATTGTGAAGTGATGGATTAGTGGAAGTTGACATCAGTGGTGTATGTCGATCCTACATTCCAATTTTGAGGTGTAACATTCCAGGCAATGATAGTTTCCTTGGAAGTGTATGAAGTGAGCTTAAAGGAAAGTGATTGGCCTCCAAGAGCTGCAAATGCCTGGTATGTTGCTCCCCAGTTATGGCTCATGCGTATCCACCCTGTTATTTTGCTTCCTTTCACCCACATTTGGGCTATGTCGTCCCCGCCTCCGACATTCATCACGTACACCAACAGCCAGTACCCGTTTCCTTGGAAATAAAATTGGATCCCCCTCGCGTTTCACACAGAACCCTGCAAGCATCGGAATCCATACAAGTTGATCATGATCAATCTGAAAATTTTAAACTATTATGTGATTTTGTCATTCTGAGCATGTTACACACCTTCTATACACGACGGGGACAATGCCGGCTTTCCATTGAGCCATTTTCATGAAAGCGGGCTTGGACATGTCAAAGTGGACTCTAGGAGGGTTGCACCAGCCACCATTGTTTGAGTCTTGGGCCCAATTTGGAGGGAAAATGTTGGTAGCAGTCACTGTGGTATATGGAACACCAGGGTAGCACCAAGGTGACTGAACACACTTTATCTGGTAACATGTCCCGCAAGCAAAGCCATCGTTGAACAATGTTGCACTCACAGCAGCCGAGTCGGTACCATAACCATTGCTAAACAAATCCCGATAACCACAAGCTCCTCCTGTTAGAGAAACAAATCAAAATATGCACTTCATCAATTGTCTATCCTGATGAATATTACAAAGGTTTCAAAACAATGATTAGCTATACGAAGGTGTGTATATGAAGAACATACCCATGGTCCCGGAGGTTTCGTCCCCGTAAAAGGTGGCATGGGCAAGGGACCAAGGGCTTGGATGCAACACGACTGGTAATGGATCAGCAACAGAAAAATTTGCTGATCATTACTAGTGCCATTGAAAAGAACTTGAACCTCCATGAATCAAAAGAAGCCATGGTTTACTCTTTATTCTAAGACAAATAGGAAGAATTCCTGTGGACTAATGTACATGTAATTTTTCTTTATATATAGTTCGGAAACCATCTGCAGAATGATCAAAAACCAAATTTTTGGGTTCGTGACACTCACGAAGATAAGTTCTGTCAAGTCAAACTCAATTTGGAAGTAGTTAGGGTGTAGTGCTTCTTCCTTCATTTCATATTGTTTGTCATGCATGTATATTTTAATGATCTTCAACGTGCGTGCAACTTCTATTTGTGCCCTTTAGTTTTGTTAATTTTGTACACCCGAAAGATGGAGTGAACTTGGTGGTATTGCTCTTCTCTCAACTCAAACAACACTAAAAAGAGAGGAGTGTTTCAAAGCAAATGTTTGCTTGGGATATTTGAAAGTAAATGAAATTGCCCACTATTTATAGGCTAAATAGTGAGGGCAAAATAGTCACTTGCAAAGCACAATTTAATTCTATTAAACATAGAATTAAAAGTCTTTAAAAGACAGTTACAAATTGAGCATTACCAACACTCCACCACTAATGCGAAATAATTCTTTCGTAAAGATGAGAGCAATGAAGTTAAAAAACGATAAGAGCAATAGCCAGATAAGTTGCTTAAGCACTAGTGAACGTATCTTAAACTAGTACATAGTGATAATGAGCAATCTTTTTCTTAGATAAGTGAAACTAGTCTTGAATTTTCTAGATAAGGGTAAACTCATAACACAAAAGTAACCCCTTCATCCATCAAAGTCCTCGATGTGTCTACAAAGAGTATATACAAAAGTGTATATATGTTTAACCTTCTTTCCTCAGGATTCTAATAAGTGTACTAGAAAAATGACCCAACGTTTTTCATAGAAAGTGATTATTCCTTCTCACTTATGTAGGTTATTTCATTCGGTCTATCTCAACGTAAACCACTCAAACTGAGTTATGAAATAATTAAGAGCTTTTACAACAGCTCAACCTCACAATAAGTAAAGTGAATTTCTTCAAGTTCATTTTTAAATGAACCACCCAAACTCTAGGATAAGAAATCATTAAGAATAAATATTCAACCTCATTATTCGGAGAATTCAACATGTCATTTTCACTAGGAACTCCCATTCAATATGTCATTCTCACTAGGAACTTGACGAGCGTCGTTTTTCGTGTCAAATTAATTCCTTCTTCTCAATTAATAAATAAAAGAAATTTAATGTAGTAAAAGAGAAGTAAGGGTCGATCTCACATAGAAGTAAGGGTCGATCTCACAGAGACTAAGGTAGCTTCCTGATTTATTCGTTCTTTATTTAATCTTTGAGCCAAGAAGTGGATGAAGTAGAATTTGAGTAATGGTGAGGATTTATAGATGAAGATAAATAAAATAGAAGAAAGAAAAATAAAAAGATTTCAAAGAAGATTAAAAAAAATTAAAAGAAAATTCAATATGGTAAAATCAACCTTAGGATTTCTTTTTGACTCAATTTTCTTCGGATCATCGAATTATATTTTCCCTTTGAGATTCACGTCGGTTACTTTGTCTACAAGGGCAATCCTCGTGACTTTTCTTTGTATGCGGAATACCCAAGGCAATCTTTGATTCCAGCTTCAGAAATTGATCTGATCAACATCAATTGTCGTAGAACAATAACCGTTTAAGTTCGTGAAGACCTACGCGGATTGTTGTATACCAAATTCATGCACACTGTTCCAACCTTGATTCTATAACAAAAAGTGCACTTTTCAGGCCTTTTAAGAACATTTTTCAAAAGACATTTCCCTGCACAGAAATCATGTAAAATACCTAAATCAACAATAATTATGAGCAAATGAGGAGTATTTAATCATAAAAAAGTAGCACAAAATAAACACTAGTCAAAATTTTGACATGAGTCGTTATTATGTCAAAATAAATAGCCTTAATCTCAATAAAATAAATAATAATAGGTAGAATAGTGAGAGTAAGGGTCGATCTATAGGGATTAGGAGTTTAACGATTTTCTCGCTTTTGATCTTGCTTCAAGCGTGATTTGCAAAAGAAATTAGAGGGGAGATTTTAGAGAGTTGAAGTGAAGTAATAAAAATGATTGAAATAAAATAAAATAGTAAATTAAGAAAATGAAATTCGATTAGTAAAAATCAGCCTTCGGCTAAAGCTTTTGCCTCAATTTTAATCGATAATTGAATAGGATTTTACCTCTGGGCTCATGCCGGTTACAGTCTACAGGGCCCAACCCCTGTAACTTGTTTTTCTATCAAATGAATCGAGAATATAAAATTATTTCAAATCTCAACTCTTTGTGAGTTAATAGCGACAATCGCTTATTAATTTAACACTTTTAAATTCTGGAAAAACCCAATTCATATTCTATCGTCTCAATTGAGAATCTAACCCGATTTCAGTTTCCCTTAGCGGACCATCGCTAAGTGTGTTCACAGAAAGTCGAATGTTCCATAGGTTGATCCTGCCTCTTAACTATTAATCGAAACCAAAATTCGATTCCAACGTGCACTTTTTGAATTAAAATCGCTTTGATTGTAAAAGGATGGTCGATTATCGATCATTGATTTCTGAAAACTGAAAATGTAACCCTTGAGGGTATCAAGTGCTTTTCAATTTTCACGACTTAGAATCGAGTCATTGCTTTAGCCCTTGGCTATAGAAAACTTAGCTAAGCATGGTAGAAACCATACTTAACATTTTGAAAGAAAAATGAAACTTGAAATTAAAATGAAAGGAAATAAAATCTTCTATAAATCTAAAGAAAGAAAGAAACAAGAGAGTATGAAAATGATTGAGTGATCAAGTGATGGGTTGAATTATCCTTTGAGGCTTACCCTCAATAGGGTATTTATAGTACTCAAAAACCCTAAAAATTAATATTCAAAACAAAAGATAATTTCTAAAAATAAAAATAATATAAATTATAATTTGAATTTAAAATTTTGGCTAAGTCTCATTTTCCACACCACTGCTGATTGGATCTTCTAAAAGCTGCTGATTAGGCCTTCTAGAAGTTGTTGACTGGGTGCCATGTCACCTACTACGTCGACTACCATGTCATTACCACGTCAGTTGCCACATCAGCCCCTGATTAGATGTCATGTCTGATGTGTCAATTCCAAAGCACAATTTAATTCTATTAAACATAGAATTAAAAGCCTTTAAAAGACAGTTATAAATTGAGCATTACCAACATTCTATTGGTTGTGTTTTGACAAAATCTAATCCCAAACTCTCAAACGACTATCATATCTCAGTTAATATATTAACATCTAACTCATACCGCCATCAACTGTTTTAACAAAAAAAGGGTGAATTTGAAATATATGAAGAGTCAGGTGACCATTTTGTAACTTTTATTATTTGAGCGACTCAACAAAACAAAATCCTATAATCAAGTGATTATTTTATAATTTTTAATAGTCGGAAGACTCAACAAAGTAACACCATCTAGTCAGATAACCATTTACCCTTTTTTTTTTTGGTCCGAGATAACTAAAAAGAAATTTACTTAAAATAGAGTTAAAAATGGGGATCTGTGATTGTAGATAGATAAGTATAACTTGTATAACTCTCCACTTTTCCTTTTAGGAGTTAATGAAGAGTAGGAAACTTTGTTTGAGTAGATTTATTTTATACAAGTTTTCTTCATAAATAAGAAACTTATTTCTGTAAATAGATACCAGAGACGAGAGTTTTGAAGTAAGTTGATTAAATCCTAAATCGTGTTTAGAAAGCAAGTCTTCTTGTACTCTTTTTTGACATGGTGAATTTTCTCCTCTTATGTTCGTGATTTTTTGTCGAAATGATTTTTCCAATTAGATCTCAATATTCTTTATTTATTTTGTGATTGTTTTACATTTATTATTATCATGCTTACATTATTACAAGTTTTATGAGCTAATGCTCATTCAGAGCAATCCATGTAGAGTATGGTTTTCATTGAATTAAAGACTTTCACAACTCACAACTTTCCTCTCCTCTTCTTGTCAACATGCCTGTTTAGGTATAAATATATTACATGTTTAATTACAAATACAGTGTTCCACATATAACACAACAGATACATGTTTTACAACGCAACACATCAAAATTTCCGCTCTGTGCTGCACACAATTACCCACCAGGATTGAACATATGACACTCTTCACTCCAGCTTTATCAGTCAGTACGTGGCATCTTGATGTGGATCTCTGAAAGTAATTCCTCCTGCAACCGTTACCGTATCTGTTAAAACACCGAAATAACACTTCTCGAGAAAAGAGACTCGTAGTGTACTGTTCGTATCATTTTCATATTTGAAACTATAAGTACAGGCAAGGCTGACCTGCACTGCAACTTCGGAGCACTGGAGACTCAAATTATTAGGTGAGTTATTGATATTGCCAAGTTATAGAAGGAAGGATTCTAGCTATAAGTATGATGTATACCTCCAATCAAGCTTCGCTTCCTTCCGGCAATGTAATCAACCTCGTTTTCGAGTTGTACTCCAATGTGGTTCCACAACTGAAGTGAAAGAAGAGTTGGGAACTTGAAATTTTGCAGCAATGTTATTATGTGAAAGGAAACTCAAAGTTTATGGTTAACTATTTTTGTTCCTCTTGAAGGAAAAAAAATACTTACTTCAAACATTTAAGAATGTTGGTGGTTCCACCGTTCGAAATCGAAAGTATGGTGCCGAAGAAGGAGATATTCTCAGTAGCACAGTTTGGGCAGGGGCCCTAGAAGGAATGTTACAAATTAGTTTCCATGGTTTATAGAACATTATGAGGCTGTTCATGATGGGGAGGGATGAAAAAAAAGAGTTTTTACCTTTAGGATCAGAGAGTCTTTCACGACCACTTTCGTAAGGGATGTAGCTAAATAAACTATCAAGGGCACAGCAGCAAACCAAGTGAAAATAAAACTGAATGGTTCCGGAAGCTGCAATTTAACAATTTCACTAAAAAGTTCAAGTACAAAAATAAATGTAGAGAACATTTTTGAGGGGAAAGAACAAAATAATATATTATCCATCGCATGCATTACTTAAAGCAACAGAACAGATGTAATAAGGTTTACCTCCAAAAGATATGTGATTTCGAATCCAGTGAGATCATCTAGGAAGAAAAACCTGGCAGGATCAGACCATAGATCGAGTGATTTATAGGGGTAAATTGATAACTACAGACGAAAAAGAAAACCAACTAGCTAGACTTCAGGATAACAAGCATGGAATTCAGATGAAAGCATATGTCGTGAGAGACGAGTGAGACAAAGAAACATACAGTCCTAGTGCAACCACAGTCGCCGGGACGTTTAAGAGGAACATCTTCAAATAGTCAACAGATAGGTCACTGTAAACCTATGTGAATAAAGATGATTAGATGAGTATGAATTGAACCATACCATAGGCTTACTAAAGGAAAATTCCTTGTGCTTTTGAAGTTCAAGAAAGATATGGCAGAAGATAGTCAAAACTTTATTGAAAATGGCTGGAATATATGCAGTGATCACCGATAAACATGCTTAGTTCAGAATTATTCATCGGTTATTCATAAATACACTAACAACAGATAATAGTGTAAGACTATACCTTTCTACTTCGGAGACTGCATCGAGGACCCTCAGCCACGATCTCACTTCCTTCCATCTAGACAATAGTTATGAAGAAAATTAAACAATATTAAAAGAAAATGTCACATTCCTAGTTTAAGAATTGAAATCAGATGCCCTATGTTTCATCATTCAAACCAATATCGAACAGGATATTGTATTCAATAGGAACAACAGTAAACAGAGGTTAGGTCATGAAGCAATGAATACTCCGCCAGTTAATGTTTTCAATATTTGATATCATTTCCGAGATTGAGACGTGAAGATCATTTTATGTCATCTGAAAAAGAGAAAAAGGCGGTACAAACCTTTAGCCTCCGCTTTAACTCATCGAACTCTTCGTCGCTCATAATTGGCTTCCCGGACACATAAGCCATTGAGGCTTCTAGAAATTTCTGCTCATCAGAACCTGCAAAATAGTGGAAAACAAGAAATTTATGGCACCTTCAATTAGACTAATGTCATGATTCATGACCTTATTGGTTGAACAAAGGCTTGATAGGAAATTGGACTGTACTTAGCATGACAACACTACTGCCTTCCCACATTAGTTCTTCCTTGAGATTATCGAATTCCTCGTTTGACATGATAGCTTTTCCCTCGTAATAGAATGCCTGCAGAAAACGAGAGGAAGCAAAATTTTTGTCATCCAAACTCAACAGCCATTTGAATTTAAGTGGTCAGGCAGTTTTCCTAGTTAAGACCGCCGTTGATCCATTCTTTGCCTATGTTACCTGGCCTCAAGTCAGCATAAGCCAAGTATGTATCCAACATAATTATACTCTTATTTTCAAAATTTTTTCTATATATTAGGACGATCATAGTCATTCTTCTATCTTATAGAATTTTTGGGACGAAAACAAGTTATCAATAAAGAAAGAAAGAAAGAAAGAAAATATTTAAATTAGATTAGAATTTGAAATTTTCAGGGGTGTCCGTCAGCCCCTCGATCCAGCCCTGCTGTCAAATGCAAATACTTTTGAGAAATATAATTCTTGGGTAGAATTGAGCAAGCTTACTTGTAGGGCTTGAAGAAACTCTTGCTCCATTTCACCCAAAGACTTCTTCTCTTTCTTGTCTATACTACAGTAGGGAAGAATTTTACCATCAACAACTTCATCTTCTTCGACCTGACCTGCAAATGATGTTAGAATCACCTACGATTCTTCGGCAAGTCCAAATGGAAAACGAGTCCTACTTACATAGATAAATCATGGGTGCTCAAATTTCCCCCCTAAGAACCCACTAGTTATGAAAAGACAAAAAGAAAAAGAAGCTAAATTAAGGAGCCTAATCATTTTAAAGAATATATTTCAAATATTCTTGCAAATTTAGAAGTAAATAAACACAAGGAACATAAAAAAGGGGTTTGTGGCCATGAAACTATGATGGAAACCTGGTTGATCAGCAGTAGCCTTGAAGGGTAGTAAGAACAATCTGCGTCGAACAAATAGCTGCTTTCCATCGGATTGAACCCTGGTAGAGGAAGAAGAAGAGAAACAAATCAAGGGTTTTTGAATAGTGGCAGTGAAGAAACGAGGAGGAAGCGAAGTGAAGGCCAGTTTGGTAGCCATTGCTGATGAATATGGCATAACCAAGTAGTGGATTATTTTGGGTGAGATATTTGTAATTATGAGAATGGCTTTTGTTTTTGTTGGAGGGAAGGAGAGACCAAAGATAAGGCAGGAGAGCAACGTGTGGAGGGAAATGCAACGGTCTTTGCTCTCTTGCCTTGCCTTCAAAGGATAACCCATTTTTTATCTTGCAAAATCTGCCACGTCTCCTTCCATGCTCCTTTCCTAGAATGTCTTGGTCCACGTCACTTCTGTGGTGTTTCATTTAGGTAAATTACATAATAGTCGCTCAAGTATTAGTAAGTTTCTCTTTTCCTCGTCAAAATTTTGAAAGTAACATAATGATCACTACTGGTATCGAAAAGTAACACAAGTGTTATTGTGCCATTAAGCATCGTTATCTCTATCACAGAAAACTAACTTAGCATATTTGGGCTATTGAGCTTTTGACTTCCTAGAATGCATTGCTATGCTTTTTGATGTTTTCAAATATTATACTAATGTATTCAATTTGTTTTGTGATAATTGACATTAATATGTAAATATGCTAATTTGACATATTTGAAGTGTAAAAATGAGCTAAATACTTTGTTCAATAGTGATAGTGAGTTATATGCTAATTTGATAATGTAAATGTTAAATTTTCTGTAATTGGCAGTATATTAAAATGAGCCTCTGGCATGCCATTGCATGTATATATATTGTTCACAAATTTTTAAAAACTTTGATCTTGATGAGGCGGAAAGATGTTGATCATTAGGACTATGTGTCCCAACAAGGTGTTGTGATGAATATTATGTTTGTACCATATTGATACTTGATAAGGAGGTGAGATCTGAATATTCCTAGACTACCAATAAACCAATTGGGCTAAACTCAATGAAATACCAATGAATTCTTTCTGTAATCACCATTTTTGTTTTTACCTTAACATTCTAGCAGCTTCCACTCAACGCCGACAACAACCCATGGTTACCTTTTTTTAAGTTTCAGCAGCTTCCGGTAAGAACAATTGCCCCCTCCACGTTTTAACAAACACCAACAGCTCCCAAACCCCTCCATCCAGTAACTTCCAGCAAGCAACCCAGCTGTCCCTTCACATTCCAGTAATTTTCGGCAGCTCCACCCGTGGACTCCTGAGCACCGTCCACGTCCTAGCATCCACATCAACAAATCAGAAAACAACAACTAATTTAGATTTTTATTTTCATAATTGTAAAGGGTTATAAAAACCCAAATCACAATGTAAGAAAGGGCTCTTCTTCTCTCAGCCACCATTTTTCGAAGAGAACAAATATGTAACAGAGGGATCCTCCTCCTTTTTTTTCCTTTTCGAAGCAATATACCAAATATAACAGTGAGCATTTTTTTTACTTTCTATATACTTATTTTCAGCAATTTTCGAATAAAAAAATATAATAAAAGAGAAGAATACGTTTACCTTAGCTCGAGTCATATCTTCGCCGGAGTTGGTGTCGTAGAGATCTATATGGATTCGGGTTAGTGGTTACGAGGTTTTGCATGTGGATTAGAGGTCTTGTTTTTGAGTTTAGTGTTAAAAGAGAGAAAGTTCGAGGGTCATAGGGGGTTTGTCTAAGTAGTCCGACCACCGGTGATGGTGGTCGGAGAGCGTTTGGTGCCGACGTTGGTGGGCTGTGTTGGGAGCGGCTGCTGCGTGAGGAAGACCCATGAATTTTTAGGTGGGTTTGAAAGTGAAACAGAATGGAAATGGGGGGTTTAATATAAATTTTGGGGAAACTCGCAAGTTAGTCCTCCTTGTTTAGTCTCCTTTTGCGTTCTGATAACTACTTTTGGTCTAACCATCACTTAGGTCCCCGTACTTTAGCCATGAACTTCCATTTTGGTCACTCTTGCACTTTATTTTATTTTAATTTTGGACATGCGGATTTATTTGTTTACATTCCAGTCATATTTGCATTTTGTTATATTTTAATTTTACATGTTTTTTTTGTTGATTATATTTTGGTCATTCATGTTTTTGTTATTTATTTCTAATACAATTTGGTGCTATTTTTATTTATTTCTTTCAATTTAGTCCTTTACTGAATGCTTTAATTTTAACTTTGTATTTTTTATTTATTTTAATTTAGTCTTTTTATATTCAATAATTATTTTTAATTTTTGACTTTTATTTTAATTTCTTTAAAGTTAATCCTTTGATTATTGTACTTTATTTTTTATTCATTTCATTTTAGTCACATGATAATATATACGAAAGACTCATAAGTATAATTTAACCAATTTCATAATTTGATATAATAATTATTTATTTTTAAATATTAAAGAAAGGGGCTGTCTTAAAGCAACTAGAAGTCATTTTCTGATATTTCTAAGTAAATAAATATCTTAATTATAAAAATATAAAAAAATATATATTTATAAAAATTAATATATTTTCTTGGAATTATACTAATAAATTTGAAATAACAGGATTATGAATTAAATATATTTTTGAATTCTTAAATTTCTAATAATAGAGATAATTTATAATTAATGGGTACCAATTTTGGGTGTTATAGGGGTGTTAATCCTTCTCTAAACGTAACCGACCACGAATCCCTTTTTATTACTAAAATTTTTTGTTATACGCAGACTAGTTTATATTTTAAATTATGTTTTCTTAAAAACTCTTTTAAAAGATTGTTTTTAGGTACTTGACCTACCTAATCCAAAAATGTCAATGGCTACTCCCAAAACATTTTTAAAATAAAAATAATTTATTTATTCATTTTACTTTTCCCGCCAAATAAAAATTCGTACCCGAGCGAAATCGGTTACGACAGCTTCGCGACTCCACTGGGACCCTGGTCAAACCTAAGTCGATTATATATTATCTCTATAATTAGAAATTGAGAATCCAATTTTATTTAATTTATGATTCTTTTTAGTTCTTTCAATTTATTTTATACTGTTGTATATTAATATTTAATTTTATTTTTAGTTATTAATTTCTGTGTGAACATTTCTCCTCACACACAACACTTGCATTGCATAACATCAACTTTATTGTAACACCCTCAACCCGTACCCGACCCGGATCCGAGTCCGAGGTGTCACATTGACTTTTCAAACTTTGGCTCTTGACAAAATTCAAAGAAAATTTAAAACTTTAATTAAAGTAAAAGCAGTTTATTTACATAACTTGACCACAATAACTAAAATTAATCAGAGCATATTAACTCAATCCTGTAGTATATGCCAATTATATTCAAAATAACCAAAATTATTTAAATCGTCTATTTTTTGATATGAAATTTGTAAGGGATATGCTGGCCTGTCTTGCTCTCATAGCTTTTCTTCTAGCTTTCTGGAACCTACGTGTGAAACACTCACACGCTAAGTCGATGACTTAGTGAGGCAAATAAAACTTATAATGCACTTAATAACATTTAACAATGCATGCATGTTTCATTCTATCATGCTATACTAAATCACCTTATTTCATCATAGCATACAAAATCATATCAGATTACTTAACAAAATATACTTACATACACATAAAGCATCATTAACAGTTTATCTTTTAATCACATACTTTTATACTTAAACCCCTTAATCAAACAATATACACATATACAACATCATATCATTTCTACAACATTTATCGTATCACAAACATATATTTGTTATTATCTCATGATTAGCCCATGGACATATGTGAGAACTATAGGTATGTGAGTCTATAGAGGTTGTGCACTAATGCTGTCACCATAGCTCGTATAATTGCACCGAAGTGCCGCGTAGAATTTGCACCGTAGTGCCATATAAGATTGTCTATAAGGACCACATATAAATTCCTTAAGAACCATATACATATACCAAGGATCACGTAAGTGTCTCAAAAGACCTCATACATGCTCCAAAGAATACATATACGTCCCGAAGGACCACGTAGAAAATTCCTCAAGAATCATATACATATGCTAAAGACCAAATACGTGTCTCAAAGGACCTCATAGATGTTCCATATGATACCTATATGTTCCGAAGGACCGCGTAGACCCTCGACTCTTGGCATGCCAACTATACCCCAAAGCTCTCAAGACACATAACATGGGCACTATATTTTATATCCTTGCACATATTCATGTAAACATATCACATATTCATATAAGCTCGTAGCTTCATTCACACATACATGTAATCACGTAGTTCATATCAATTCTCATATGATTTCATATTCATATAATCACGTAATTCACTTACACATAGCACATTTTTATGTAATTCATATATATCCCTTAGCTTAATCACGTAGTTCATGTCAATTCTCATATGATTTCATATTCATATAATCACGTAATTCACTTACACATATCACATTTTCATGTAATTCACATATATCCCTTAGCTTAATCACGTAGTTCATGTCAATTGTCATATGATTTCATATTCATATAATCACGTAATTCACTTACACATAGCACATTTTCATGTAATTCACAGATATCCCTTAGTTTAATCACGTAGTTCATGTCAATTCTCATATGATTTCATATTCATATAATCACGTAATTCACTTACACATAGCATATTTTCATGTAATTCACAGATATCCCTTAACTTATATCTCTTGATCATTTAATCACAACTTCTTACCACATATCTCATAGTCATGTTTTCATATATTCATTTCATCACACAGGCTCATAGTTTCTGATCATATCATTCACATTCTCTGACTTATCTCTTATGCTCTGGTAATCACTACACTTATTTCATATAACTTATTCCCGTATAATTCACATATAAACACCGAGATCACTTTCACATAGCTTATATAAGTTTTTTGAATCCTTTCATATTACCTGATAAGATATATCATATAGGTATATAATAACTTATCTCATTTCGTCTACTT
The DNA here is from genome assembly GCF_006381635.1 of Hibiscus syriacus. Lineage (NCBI taxonomy): Eukaryota > Viridiplantae > Streptophyta > Magnoliopsida > Malvales > Malvaceae > Hibiscus > Hibiscus syriacus. Next base: position 1,756,752 of record NW_024062581.1, on the reverse strand, counting down.
TATGCTTTATTTCTTTGTATTACCTTAGATTATATAACTTATGTCGTATTTCTAAACATATACACTTAATAGTATTTTATTTATATACTACTTTAATCCATTTAATTAATTCAATTTCATATATTCCTTATAACCTTTTCATATAACTCCATAGATCATTAGCATATAATTTATCCTATATATATACATATCATCGCTTTATATTCAAGTTCCCTAATTGATATATTATTCACATTTCATTCTATAATTCTATCTTATTTAGTTTCCTCAATTCTCATTAAATCAAATACCTCTATTTTACTAATTCTCATAACCATGTATTCACATAGTCTTATATTTCATTATCATATTACTTATATTTATTCTCCTATGATTCTTCATAAACCTCTATTTCCATTTCCCTACATCTCTTGACTTATCTTCTATATTCATATAATTTCATAACTTATTTGATATTCTCTCATTAACACTTAATAGTGTTTGTATATAAACCACATAGCACATACAAAACATATCAATTCATATAATCAAGCATACATACACTCATATTTAACTCATGCCTTTAATCATGAATTCATATGTAACGCTTCAGGAAATAGACTCATCGCAAATCTTCTTCCCATCACACATCATATACTATTGAATATGCACTCACCTGGCTTCACTAGTCAATTTCAATCTCTCATCTTTCCCTTTGATCGATCTTACTTGACAATGATTCTGGAACTCGTTTAGGCTCTGAATCTACATAATTATACATTTTAAGGCAATTATTAGATACCTACACCTTGTAATTTGATACTAGAAACTTAACCGAACTCATTAAACCAATAATCATTTTTTCTTTTAGGGGGAATCGGTTCCCTACTGTGGGGGAATCGGTTCCCCAAAGATATTCTGGAATTTCTGGTTCGGTTGAGGGGGTATCGATTACCCTTTGAATGAGTACCGATTCCCCCTTGAATGGGTACCGATTCCCCTAGCCCAGAAATCTTGTTTTGAGCTCGAAAATCACTTTATTTTCAGCTCCACACTTCTTATTTCACTTCCTTTAATATTCTTAACTCAAATATACATACTTAAACTAATTTATACCCATTAATTTCATCTTAAACCTCAAAATTCTATTATCCATATAGAAATCAATAATCATACCAAATTTTCCATGTTACCCAAACTTAATTCTAACACTTCTAGCTTCTTATTCTCATAGATGACAAGTCAAATTCATCCTCTAAATTCATATAAACCTTCTTATTCAAAATTTCACTTAAAAACTCCAATTCTTCAATCTCCTCTAACTCATTTATCTTTTGATTTTAAGATAACTTAAGATTTCCTTAAGCTTAGTTATCATCTAATGATCAAAACTAACTCATAAAATCAACAATTAATTGCTTAACCAGAAAACTCACCTTTGCCTTGGAGCCTTCACGGGAGGACAAGAAGAAGAAGAAAGAGGAAAGAGTTTCCAGATAACTCTTTTCCCCACCCCCCACGTGATTCATATTTATTAAGGGAAAAAATATCTTTCTTGTCAAATGACCATTTTGCCCTTTAATTCTCTTAATAATTACTAACAACTTTAAGGAAATATCTATACATAAATCATTGAACTATTCAACTATCCTACTTTTATCCCCAAATTATGAAATTTTACAATTTAATCACCAACCCGGTATTGAGGATGTTACATTTATAATCAAGATTTTCCCTTTTTAAATGGAAGTGAAAGCGACGTCTTTGTGAGAATTTATTCTCCGTGTTAGACCAAGCAAGTAACTTTCAGGGTTCATATGCTCTATATCTTTGTGAGAATTTATTCTTTGTGTCAGACATAGGGAAATGTGTCCCTTCGAATTGAACTCGGTCCGCTTAAGTCTGTGATGGATTAGGATTGAGGGTTTGGCAGCCCAAGGGGGCACCAACAAGGACAATTAAAGTACATTTTCTCCTAGAACTGAAACCCTGTATATAATAAACCCTAGAAATTCTCCTGATCTAAGACAATATTAAAACCCTATCCGTAGGTGAACACAAAGGAGAAATAAGCTTTAGCTTTTAATTTATTTTATTTTTAATGATTTTTTTACATGAATAAATGCATGTGAACTAGAAATCATGCAGTTAGGCTAATTTTTCCAAACAAAGCATGGAACTATAAATCATGAGGTTAGGATTTTTATATCATGATAGATAGGAGATTTTCTTTCCATTAATTGGTACTAACCAATTTATTTTTTCCTTTCTCATTTTTATTTTTTCATACATTTTGTTTTGCTCTAACTTGTTTATATTGATTTCTTTTGTTTGCATTGCATGATCATAGCATAACCCAAAAGGTGTTGATTTGAAAGATTGTTCATCAAATTGGAAAGTTTTCATAAATGGACAAAAAGTTTTATGATCAAGCAAACTATGACATAACCAAGGAAAGACATCCTGAGGAAACTCTGAGGATAGAAGAGAGCTATGCACACAAAGATCCTGTTATATTGATACCAAAAGTATTCCACAAAGATCATGTTAGATTGATACCAAAAGTATTCTACGATAAGAGTATCAGTCGGGGCACTCAGAATAAATGAGGTTTTTATGAAGCTCAAGCATGCTATTTGAAGGATCAAAACAAGAAATTGAGCACAGAAATGGAAACCATGCATGAAGATTTCCAAAAGATCAGTCAAGCCTTTCGAAATGCTGGTATAGGAAACACCCCATAAGAGTAGATAACAGGGGTCACCAAACTGAAAAAGAACTGCAACATATATGAAGATCTTGTCCAAGAACTTCTTGGACTCAAAGGTTCTCTTACAATGGATAATGAGCAACATTCCCTACAACTCCGAAGGTTGACACAGAAGATGAAGGAAAAAGATAATGTCATGGAAGAAGTTGCAGTCCAGACAAGCAATATGGCCCATAAGCTTATAGACTTAGCTGACTTCACAAGGAATTGAAGTAGACTGATAATTCAACTGTTGAGCATGAGTGGAAGTTAATTTGGTTTTTAAGGGAAATAGAGAAATTAGGAGTGAAAGTTATCCCCTACATGTAAAAGTTTTGTTCGATGCACCGAAACTTTTGTGTTCAATGAAATCTGTTTTAAGATGATTACTCTTGAGTAACACCTTTTCATACATGGATTTGCATTTTGCATTTGTACTTTTATGTTTGCTTTTGTATTGCACAATTTGCATTCTTATTTTTGTATTTCTACATTTTTTGCATATTCATTATTGCATTTGCATCTTTGCATTTTTACGTTTGTATTTACATTTTCATTTTTGCATTTTCATTTTTGCATAATTACATTTTGTTTCAAACTATTTTACAAACATTTAATCATATAAATATGAGAATAATTCGAGGAGGATTCCATGACAGAATTTCTGAAATCAAATTGGAGTTAACTTGGTCTTCCTAAAGAAGGATAAGAGCCATGAATGAAATTTTAGCAAGGTTTGGTAGAATCGAGAAACTGCAAGTGCAACTTATCAAGACTAAACAAGAAATGACTGATCATGCAAAAAAGTTTCAGGCTGATTCAAAAGAACAAATGACCACGTTAATGGACATGATGAATGATATGATCCATGGAGAGAAATCCTTAGAAGATCCTGTTGTAACAGGTTTGGATGGGAGGATGAATGCTAGTAGTATATCTGAAGTAATGAAAACAAATGACCTGGTCCAACATAACTCCCTCGATCACAAAAGAGCAATTAGTCGTTCAGAACGATCACAGAAAGTGAAAGTATCTCGATCAAGAAAAACTCTGAAGGTGTTTCAAGAATCTAACTCAGATATGTACCCTCATTTGGTTAAAGGTCAATACATTACACCAAGATTGGTGAAAGTGTCACCAAAGCCTTATGCTCATTGCTATGATCAAAATAGTTTCTGTAATTTTCACTTGGGGGGTAAAGGGGCATTCAACAAGGAATTGTTGGCCACTGTTAAAAGAAATAGAGACGCTCGTTGACAAAGGAGTCTTGACACAAGAAATGATCAAGAAATGGAGGGCAAATAAGGATGAAAATCCTGGGCCAACTACACACCCAACATTCGAGGAATGATAGAGCAAGCTAAATAAACAAGTGGATGTTGTTATCTACCACTGTAGTACTTTCTACTTTCAGCATCTTGTTTGAACATGTTTTTATTCCTTTCTCTGTCTTGTTGTGATAAATAATTTTTTGTTTCTATTATGGTTATGAGCAAGGAATTAAATTCTAATCTTGAAATTTTTGAGTATCAAGTAGATTAAATATTCTTTTTTCAAGAATTATAGATCTTTGGCAAGTGGTAAAATTATACATTCCATATCCTATACAATGCCAATTACTTGACCCTTACTAAAACCAAATCTTGACCATACATTTATCTGAGACTCTGAAGTAATGTCTCTACCTGTTTTTGAGACACCAAATCCAAATGTTTACCTTATTGGGTAGAGTTGATTGGTTTATAACATTCCACCATATACATGACTTCAAAAGTCACACATTTGTCCTTCCAAATACAAAACCATCATAAACCAAAAGACCTCAAAGAACCAAACTTTCAATTATCCGTGAGTCTTCCTGCAAGAAGAGACGAGATGAGGCATCATGGACCAACTTATCGAAGATAATTTCGAGTGATTGGGGGATACTCAAAGAAGAAGAAGAAAGATTGATTTAGATAAATATAACACTCATTAATTACATTATTTTCATGTAAATAAAGATTAATCTTGAATATTCATCCCCCTGGGGATACCTCTTTTTACAAAGGCTTCTGTGTATGAGATGACGAATGGCATTGTTTCATTTATCATTCACAAAAGGAGAAAAATATATCCCTTGTTGTCACCTTTTGAGCCTATAATATTTTTTTCTGATTCAACCTTAATCAAGGATCACCCTCCACATTGGGGGGCAAGAAGAAGGATATCTGCTCACATGAATAAAAATTGTCAATTACGAAGGCAAATCTTCATGAAATGAAGAGAGTTTTGAACTACAAGGTAGATCAAATATAAAGTGCTTGAAGATCAATCCATTCAAGAATAACAAAATAATTTCCAAAATGCAAGAGGAAAAAGAGGTGCTCAAAGCAATTGAAGTCATATACTCATTAAAAAAACAAAAAAAATTGAATCAAGATTGGTGACTCATTAAGCCTCAAGCTACAAAGTTGATCAAGTGCAATTAGTTCAAAGATTCATATTCAACAAGAAGCACAAGAGAATTAATCTTATGGAAAAATCTCCAGCAAAATAGATCCAAGTCAAGCAAGGCAAGAGTGAAGACATCAGAATTAATTGATCCTTGGTTTAATTACCCTTAAACACTTGTTTGGGCCTTTTTATCCCTTTCTTTCATAACCATGAGCCTTGGCCTAAGTTACGTACTTGAAAAGTCCATTCTAATCATACATGGATTTCTATGTGAAATAGACTATCTTCATATTTCATTTCACTTCGCAGGATTGATTTTTATTTACAAAAATTGGTTTTTAAAATCTTTAATGTATGATATAAAAAATGATAAAAGGGGGGTTCAAGATGTAAATTTTTAAATAACATCTTGGAACCAAATGAGGATTCGAGTTGAAAACCTGAAAAGGCGGCTTGAATATCGAATGGTGCAACAACGACATAAGAGACGATCTTAAGCTCTTGATGAAGCACCACACATCCCAAATATGTTCCTGAGATTCTGGAATCAAGAAGTATCTCTATGAGATGAATACAACAACCATTTCTTTAAGTTAGTGAAAGTTCAAAGAGACATATATGCTGGACCAACCTGAGAGACCTTACTTTACCAGAATCAACCTACACCTTAAATCAGTCAATAATTTTGACATTTGCCATAGGATTATGATTTTTTGATTTAAAAGTGTAGTTAATTTATTTGATATTTATTAAACTCGTGTTTTATGATTTGATTCTTTTGAGAACCTGTAAGAAGCAATACTTTACAAAATTCTTTCATTCTTTGATGAAGAAATGAGGAAAAACATTTTCAAACAGGACAGTCTCAAATGAGGAAAGTCCTTGAAGCAAGTTGTTGCCTATTCTACCTCTATTGAAGAAAAAGAATGAACGAGTCCAGAATAATGAAGCATTTCACTTTCTTGAAGGCAAGGGGTCTAAGAGTCCTGAAAATCTGTAGAATTGAACTTGTGACGCTCTCCTGTGACATTATTAGTAATTCATCAAGAAAGATTATCCTATTCAAAAGGAATATTTATCTCATACTGATGGCAATAAACATCACCAGACAAATTACTTCCCAGCCATCAATCCATGTCTCCTAACAGATCCTCCAATCACAGTGCCATAAGTCTCATTAGGTGTATTATGGGAATGAACAAGTCCACCACCTGCACTCTGGTTATACCGAGACACTGGTTCAAGTCTTGATACATCATTGCTACTTCTTCCATGCTGATCATTTTCTTTGTTAGGATTATATCCATTATGTCCTTCAGAAGATTGCTGAACTTGAATTTGAGGACTTATGGCACAAAATAAGACATGGGAACAGATTCTAGACTTGTAGGCCTTACAGGATTCCAAAAGTAGAGATAACTATTTTTACCATCAACTAAACCTTTCCATGGTTTGGGAAGAGTGGGATATGGTAGTGTGTATCTTGGAACAACAAAAAAAGTAGTCAATGTAGCCATTGCAAGAAAAGACACCAACAAAAATCCTCGAGTCCATCCCGATGATGTTTATATCTTCTAGTAAGGTTGTTACATAGGATGCTACTTACAACAATGTCAAATCCGCCAAATCTACTCATCAATTGCTCCAACCGATCATCATTCAGTTCTTGCACATCTGCTTTCAAAGGTATGTCGAGCCGGTAAAGGGCAACCTCTGTAACAACAATCCCAGAGAAAAAAGACAGAACATTTGTACCCTTGGGGAACACGTTTCTTAAGACTAAAAGATGATAAGCCACTGTGTCGGTTTGGAATGTATTACCAAGCGATTTATACCACTTTGTCCGACTAGATCCCTACAGATCTAAAAATGGGCACCTCATTCAGAAAAGACCCACATCTCAGACATTTCCGTCAGAATGATTGATTACTTCTTAAGTTTATGACAACATGAAGAAACCTTCAAGTTACTAAACAACATTGTTTTTTAGTGACACCCAAATGAGAGCATTCAAGATTAACATATTTGGGAACAAATAGAGCCATGAGTACCCACAATGGGGTATTAACAAAGTTGGACCTCTTGGAAATCATGAGATTCAAAGCCAATAAACATTGAGAGTCAGCCTTACGGTTTAGAATGTTGGGACATCTTGAAGGTCATTTCAACTAGAAATAATGAGAGGCATTTCGAAGGCCCATATTATCTATGATTGAGACATTTTTACCAGAAATTGAATGTTGAGGCATTTTGAAGGCCCAATTCAGACAAAAATGATCCATGTGGGGCATTTTGAAGGGTCACATCAGTTTGAATATTTGGGTATTTTGAAGGCTCATTCCAGATAGAAATGATCCATGTAGGGTATTTTGAAGTCTCACAGCAATATGAATATTTGGGCATTCTTGGAGGCTCATCTCAGCAAGAAGCAATGTTGAGCACGCTTTTAACATCTGTATCAATAAATGTTGGGGCATTTTAAAGGTTACTTCAGACAGATCCATGTGGGGCATGCTGAAAGCCCATTTCAATCAGAAATTGGAATATTGACGCATTTTGAACGTTTATATCAGCAAATATTGGGGCATGTTGAAAGCCCATTTTAATCATAATCAGGAATGTTGGTGCATTTTGAACGTCTGTATCAACAAATATTGGGGCATGCTGAAGGCCCATATCATCATGTGTCAAGATCATTAACTTGAGCAAATATTTCCAATGAGACAGAAAGTTATGAATAATGAAAATAGTGAAACAGTGACATTGGAGCTGACTATACATAATTACTTTATTTATCAGGCAGTTGCATTAGGGTCCTGGTGTTGAACAAATATTTACTCAGCAAGTATGATTTCAAATACCCAATCTTCTTAACCATGTATTACATGACAGCATGTTCATTATGAAGTTACATCACGGTTGCATGGATAGAGATGGTCCTTATGCAGACCATTCGATCCAGGGTTCAGTTCCTCAAGATCTCGGCTTTGAATTTTGAATTTTATGTCTCGGTGATGATTAGAAATATTTCTTTGAGGTTCCTGGCGGTTAGTTTTAATCATACTGTTGGGGTTACGAAGCCGTTTTTCATAACAATTTTCGCCTACTTGATGACATTAAAGAGAGAAGCTCGAGATTATGTATATTACCCTTATTCACATTGGTAATGGGGTTATCATTACCAGTCAGGATGAACTGAGTTTTCATATATTTAGTTTATCATGTGTGTTTCATCTACAGTAGCAAGAATCCCATGGACCTCTTTCTGTACATGGCTCCCATAGCTGATGTGTTTCTACTTCCTACAACACTCATTATGGAAGAAAACATGATCGGTATCACCTTTTCTCTTGATTGAGATGATATTAATATCAGTTGGTATCTCTTATTCAATTCGGCACTAACATATTTTGTGAATTTGACCAACGTTTTGGTCATGAAACACACCAGCATCCCATTTGTATTCCCACTGAGTTTTGTTCTCAAGTGGTCTTGTGGCATCATACAAAAGCTTTGAACACTATGCAAGGAGCTTCAATGATTTAGAACATCTGAGAAGAAGCCATAGGAAAGAATGAATGTGTTGTCAAATGTTTTACGGAACATCTGTGCAGAAGCCACAGGAAAGGATAAATGTGTTGTCAAATGTTTTACGGAACATCTGTGTAGAAGCCACAGGAAAGGATAAATGTGTTGTCAAATGTTTTACGGAACATATGTGCAGAAGCCACAGAAAATGATAAATGTGTTTTCAAATGTTTTATGAATATCTAAGCAGAATCCACAGGAAAGTGTGAATGTGTTGTCAAATGTTTTATGAACATCTGAGCATAAGCCACAGGAAAGGATGAATGTGTTGTCAAATGTTTTACGAACCAGTGATTATGGTGCTGAACCAATGTTGCAATCATATGGTATGTCCATTTATTGATCCAAGATGAAGTTTGACTTCTTCAACCCCAAGGTTAGAAGTGAGATACGATGAAGATTTTTTTCCACAGAAGGGAAGCTGAAATTTTAACAACAAGAAACTAGTGGAGCCGACTAAAATTGAACAATAGATTGTTGTTAAACATCTCGACATGATATGGTTTGAATGGCTTTGTTCGAGATCCAATTAGATGTAGAGACATGAAAGGAATTAGGATAAATCCTCCTTATGATGTGTTTCAAGAGTCAAATCAGAACAGACACTACTCTCCTAATTAATCTCTGCTGAGTTTGGCATATCAACATCTACATTCTTCAAAGATGATAGATTCTCTCTTCAAAGATGATATATTCTCTTTTCGAAGATGAAGGCTTTATTGGATTTATACACAAGTCCAAGCAAAGAAAGTTGGTTTTATCCAAGACAAAATAGGGACATCAAGGTCATAATTCTGATTACAGCAAGAGTTCATAAATGAAACATTTCTTTTGAGACTTTAATGAAACAAATAAGACATAAATATACAAGTGGATCAGATGGTTCATCAGAAATGCAGCTTGAAATGACATTTTGATTAAGTGAAGGAAGACCGAGTTCGCTACTTTGAAGTCACATGAAGATTGCATCAACATTTATGCATTCATAAGAACATCATTTGCATAAAAGAAAATGCATTACATTGATACATTTGATTGCATTCAAACATAATTTTTTTCAGATCTTCGTATGAAAAAGAATATTCATGATGAAAAACACCTTACAAGAAGAATGTAGAATTCAAAACCTCAAATACAGGAATCACGCAAACATCTGAAGAATTGATGGACATAATCCACAGAAGAAACATTATTTTTAAATGGGGCATGTTACCCAATCAACAAGTTATTTTGAAAAATGAGAAAACGAATTCCAAAGTTTCTCATTCAATCTTTTCTGAAAATGAAATTGTTGAATAGTAAGAAAACGATTTCCAAAGTTTCTTACTTAGTAAACTATTTTCCAAATTTATAAGTCCTACGGGCCATCCATAAGACCTTCAGTGCAAGATGTTTTCAAATAGCAATTTATCTCACTTGAGATTGTTTTTCTTAAAACAAACTGTTTCTCCCTAGAGAAAGTTTCAATTGAAATAACAATTTATCTCACTTGAGATTGTTTTTCTTAAAACAAACTGTTTCTCGCTTGAGAAAGTTTCAATTGAAATAACAATTTATCTCACTTGAGATTGTTTTTCTTAAAACAAACTATTTCTCTCTAGAGAAAGATTCACTTGAAATATCCATTTATCTCACTTGCGATTGTTTTTCTTAAACAAACTATTTCTCTCTAGAGAAAGTTTCAATTGAAATAGCAATTTATCTCACTTGAGATTGTTTTTCTTAAAACAAACTATTTCTCTCTAGAGAAAGTTTCACTTGAAATATCCATTTATCTCACTTGCGATTGTTTTTCTTAAACAAACTATTTCTCTCTAGAGGAAGTTTCACTTGAAATATCCATTTATCTCATTTGAGATTGTTTTTCTTAAAGCATTGCCAGAAAGAGTTCATAATGAGAAGAACTCATCTGAAGAAGGAAGAATAAGTTCATAATGAGAAGAACTTGTTCAACCTTTTGCTCGAATCCATCACCCGATGGATCAACATTATCAGGTAGAGTTCATAATGAGAAGAACTCATCTGAAGAAGGAAGAATAAGTTCATAATGAGAAGAACTTGTTCAACCTTTTGCTCGAATCCATCACCCGATGGATCAGCATTGCCGGGTAGAGTTCATAATGAGAAGAACTGATCTGAAGAAGGAGAAGAAGTTCATAATGAGAAGAACTTGTTCAACTTTTTACTCGACTCTATCACAGAAGGATATAGATCAACATCAATATTTCAAGAAGTGTTCATAATGAGAAGAACTCATCTGAAGAATGAGAAGAAGTTCATAATGAGAAGAACTTGTTCAACCTTTTGCTCGACGCTATCATATAAGGAGATATATCAGCATCAACATTTCTAAAAGTGTTCATAATGAGAAGAACTCATATGAAGAGAAGAACTTGTTCAACTTTTTGCTCGACTCTATCACAGAATGAGATAGATCAACATCAACATTTCCAGAAGTGTTCATAATGAGAATAACTCATATGAAGAAGGTGAAGAAGTTCATAATGAGAAAAGCTTGTTCAACCTTTTGCTCGACGCTATCCCATAAGGAGATAGATCAGCATCAACATTTCCAGAAGTGTTCATAATGAGAATAACTCATTTGAAGAGAAGAACTTGTTCAACCTTTTACGTGATTCTATCATAGAAAGAGATATATTATCATCAACATTTCCAGAAAGAGTTCATAATGAGAAGAACTCATCTGAAGAGGAAAATGATTTTCATAATGAAAAGAACTTGTTCAACCTTGCCTTAATTCATCACATATGAAGTTGAATCAACGACACCTCTTTTGAGGATCAACATTTCCAGAATGAGTTCGTAATAAGAAGAACATAACTTGTAGCTCAGAAGTTTGAATAGTTCAAATAAAAAATGGTGCTTTATGTCTTTTCTCCATTCCTGTTCCATAACAATGAGCAAAGAGGGGCAGCTGTAATCACCATTTTTGTTTTTACCTTAGCATTCCAGCAGCTTCCACTCCACGCCAACAACAACCCATGGTTACCCTTTTTCCATGTTTCAGCAGCTTCCAGTAAGAACAAATGCCCCCTCCACATTTAACAAACACCAGCAGCTCCCAAACCAGCTGTTCTCCCTCCATCCAGTAACTTCCAGCAAGCAACCCAGCTGTCCCTTCATATTCCAGTAATTTCCGGCAGCTCCACCCGTGGACTCCTAAGCACCGTCCACGTCCTAGCATCCTCATCAACAAATCAGAAAACAACAACAACTAATTTAGATTTTTATTTTCATAATTGTAAAGGGTTATAAAAACCCCAATCACAATGTAAGAAAGGTCTCTTCTTCTCTCGGCCACCATTTTTCGAAGAGAACAAATATGTAACAGAGGGATCCTCCTCCTTTTTTTTCCTTTTCGAAGCAATATACCAAATATAACAGTGAGCATTTTTTTACTTTCTATATACTTATTTTCAACAATTTTCGAATTTAAAAAATATAAGAAAATAGAAGAATATGTTTACCTTAACTCGAGTCATATCTTCGTCGGAGTTGGTGTCGTAGAGATCTATATGGATTCGGGTTGGTGGTTACGAGTTTTTTCATGTGGATTAGAGGTATTGTTTTTGAGTTTAGAGTTGAAAGAGAGAAAGTTTGAGGATAATAGGGGGTTTGTCTAAGTAGTCCAACCACCGATGATGGTGGTCGGAGAGCGTTTGTTGTTGATGTTGGTGGGCTGTGTTGGGAGCGGCTGTTGCGTGAGGAAGACCCAGGAATTTTTTAGGTGGGTTTGAAAGTGAAACAGAATGGAAATTGGGGGGTTTAATATAAATTTTGGGGAAACTCGTAAGTTAATCCTCCTTGTTTAGTCTCCTTTTGTATTCTGATAACTACTTTTGGTCTAACCATCACTTAGGTCCCTGTACTTTAGCCATGAACTTCCATTTTGGTCACTCTTGCACTTTATTTTATTTTAATTTTGGACATGCGGATTTATTTGTTTACATTCCAGTCATATTTGCATTTTGTTATATTTTAATTTTACATGCTGTTTTTTTTGTTGATTATATTTTGGTCATTCATGTTTTTGTTATTTATTTCTAATACAATTTGGTGCTATTTTTATTTATTTCTTTCAATTTAGTCCTTTACTGAATGCTTTAATTTTAACTTTGTATTTTTTATTTATTTTAATTTAGCCTTTTTATATTTAATAAGTATTTTTAATTTTTGTCTTTAATTTTAATTTCTTTAAAGTTGGTCCTTTGATTTTTTCACTTTATTTTTTATTCATTTCATTTTAGTCACATGATAATATATATGAAAGACTCATTAGTATAATTTAACCAATTTCATAATTTGATTAAAGGACAATAATTATTTATTTTTAAATATTAAAGAAATGGGATGTCTTAAAGCAACTAGAAATTATTTTCTGATATTTTAAATAAATAAATATTCTACTTTTATAAATTATATATATTAATTTTTTTTATTTTTAGAGAAATGTTTTATTAATATTTATTTATTTATTAATATTAAGAAAGAGGCTGTCTTAAAGCAACTAGAAGTCCTTTTCTGATATTTCTAAGTAAAGAAATATCTTATTTATAAAAATATAAAAAATTAATATATTTATAAAAATTAATATATTTTATAGGAATTATACTAATAAATTTGAAATAATAGGATTATGAATTAAATATATTTTTGAATTCTTAAATTTCTAATAATAGAGACAATTTATAATTAGTGGATACCAATTTTGGGCGTTATAGGGGTGCTAATCCTTCTCTAAATGTAACCGACCACAAATCCCTTTTTATTACTAAATTTTTTTGTTATATGCAGACTAGTTTATATTTTAAATTATGTTTTCTTAAAAACTCTTTTAAAAGATTGTTTTTAGGTACTTTACCTACCTAACCCAAAAAGGTCAATGGCGACTCCCAAAATATTTTTAAAATCAAAATCATTTATTTATTCATTTTTTTCCCGCCAAATAAAAATTCGTACCCTGGCGAAAATTGGTTACGATACTTTCCTTTGATCATAGTCTTTGTATATGAGTAATGGCATGTTATACTATTAATTGATTAAATGAATATTATACCTAAATTGCTATGTGTTGGGATTTTGATGAAGCTCAAATTGATCAACCGAATGATTTACCAAGAGGGGGTGAATTGGCTTTTTGAGTATAGAGAGTAAGGAGTATAAAGATTAAATAATTTGCACAAGGATTTATAGTGGTTTGACTTCTCAACCAAGTCTACATCCACTACCTCAGCTCCTCTATTAGGATTTTCTAACAAATTCACTAATTTGTTCTTTCTTTTTTCAGGATAAAGAGATAACCTTTACAACTCCCTAGCTTTTCAAAGGCTGGGCTAGAATTAATCCCTTTTACAAAAGGAATAAGATGTAAACAAGAAAAACCTCTCAAAAGGAAGGTGTTTACAAAACTAAGCTCACAAGAAAACAATAAAAAGATTTGCAATGAGTTCAAACACACTAATATTTACAAGAGAAAGGAAAATAAGAATGAAAATTTTTTCTCTTGTGTTTGATTGCTTGGATAGGTGTTGTGTAACCTTCTTCAAGTGTCATCAACTTGTTTTTATATGTTGGAATGAGTTTGTGGTCATTTCTAACCGTTGGGGATGTTTTGGAGCCGTTGGGGATTAATTTTCTGCAAAATAAAATTGCCCAGGATAGGGAGTATCGGTACTACCTTTTTAATATTTAAATATTTTGCCTTAATTTGTTATATCACAATATTATAAAACATAGTTCAACAATCTCCCCCTTTCTGATGTAACAAAACATTTGAAAATTTGTTTTGCCAAAACTCCTCTTTAATAAAATATTTAATGAAAAAGAGCAATAGTTGGAAAATATTAAAGCTCCACCTTTTTCATTCTTGAAATTGATTTTTTCAAACCTATACTTCTCCACCTTTTTGTAATATAAAAAATAATTCAAATTTAATGGTTCAAAACAACAATGGAGAGTAAGTAAGAATTTTAGCATTAAAATAATTTGAAAAATCAAAGTTCACCCTCAATAAATGCATTCCAAAAAAATTGACTTTAAAAGCTTTACACTTAAAAGATATTGAATTTCAAGAAAGAACAAACATGTTAGTAGCACATGAAATTCAATATATCCACGTCTAATATACTTTATGCAATATCAATTATTGAAACTAAGTGTATGTGCATAAAGCTATCCAGAAATGTTATGCATTTGAAAAAAATTGATATCAATTGTTAGAGAGATATCATTTGCAATAAAATTACATGCATAAACATTTAAATTAAGATCAAAAATAAAAATTTGTAAAAACAAAGCATTAAAACCAATTTTGCCCAAATTTCATTATGATGAACAAACATTTATGAAAAATCATTATAACTTTAAAACAAATGTTCATCATAACATATTTTTAACATACATGAGATAGAAAACATAAAATCATTTAAAATCAAAACGCATGCATGCTTAAACCAAATGAGCAACCAATTATGCAAAATAATAAAAATAGGCTTAGAGGTTACCCATTTCATATAAAGTGTGGCTAGATCATTTAAGTATCATTTACCTTTATCATCATTGCTCCAACACACCTACAAGAGACATTCATTTGGATTTTGGTACCCAAATTGCTATGGGTCCTAAAAGGTTAGTACCAATGTCCCTTGTTCCCTTTTGAACCCATACTTGTCTAATTTTAAATCGTTTTCCTTTCTTTAAAGGACAAGTATGTTCCTTGTGACCATGAAAATGGTAATGTGAGCATTTTGCCATTTTTAACATAGATGAAGTTTTTTTAGAAATGATTTCTTTTTCTTTTGTTAAGCATTCAAGCTTAACTTTCAATTCAAGATTTTCTTTTTCCAAATCTTTAATTTTGGTATTTGAAAGCTCAAAATCATTTTTCAAAATTTTATTTTGCTTTTCAAAATCCAATTTTTCTTTCAAGAGAAAATCATTTTCAACTTTGAATTTTGAAATCAATATGTTATATTTAGAATTCATGGTCTCAAATTCCAAATACAATTCATCATAGGCAACTTGTAACTCATTAAAACAATAAAAATCAGATTCACTGGAGTTATAAGTTACCATTGAATCTTCTTTAATGGCCATGAGGCATAGATTTACTACTTCATCTTCATCATTGGAGTCATCTTCATCACTCCAAGCCGCCACAAATGCTTTCTTGTTACTTGATCCCTTATTCTTTAGGAGGGGACAATCATACTTGGCATGCCCCTTTCTTTGACATTCGAAGCAGACCAGGGGACCCTTCTTTTTTCTTGATTCATGCTTCACTTCCTTAGAAGTCATGAATCTCTTGAATCTTTTGAAGAGTTTGGCCATCTCTTCTTCATCATCATCATCTTCATCCACCTCTTCACTTGAGTCTTGACTACTCTCATTGGTGGATTTGAAGGAAATGCCTACTTCATTATTCTTGTTTTTCTTTTCTTCATCATCTTCTTCTTCCTTTACCATCAACTCATGAGTGAGAAGAGAACCAATAAGCTCATCAAGAGTGAGTGACTTTAGGTTCTTAGCTTCGAAAATCATCATCTTCTTCGATTGCCAAGACTTTGGGAGAGAGTAGATCATCTTCCTTACAAGATTCTCATTAGGGATCACTTCTCCAAATCCCTTGAGATCGTTGACAATCACGAAAAATCTATCTTTCATAGCTTTGATGTCTTCATTCGGTTTTATCTTGAAATTCTCATAGCTATGGTTAAGAAGACTAATTTTAGTTTCTCTCACTTCATTGGTTCCTTAATGGGTGACTTGGAGTTTGTCCAATATCTCCTTGGCATTTGAACAAGATGAGACTCTTTCATATTCATTCGGGCCTAACGCATAAAATAGAATGTGCATAGCCTTTGCATTGAGTCAAGCTTTGATACTAATTGTTGGGATTTCGATGAAGCTCAATTGAATAACCGAATAATTTGCCAAGAAGGGGGAAATTGATTTTTGAGTTTAGGGAGTAATGAGTATAAAGATGAAACAATTTATATAAGGATTTATAGTGGTTCTACTTCTCAACCAAGTCTACATCCACTATCTAAGCTCCCCACTTAGGATTTTCTAACAAATTCACTAGTTTGTTCTTTATTTTTCCAAGACAAAGAGATAACATTTATAACTCCCTAGATTTTTAAAGGTTAAGCTAGAACCATTCCCCTTTACAAAAGGAATAAAAGATGTACAGAAGAAAAACCTCTAAAAAGGAAGGTGTTTACAAAAATTAAGCTCATAAGAAAACAATAAAAAGATTTGCAATGAGCTCAAACACATTAATATTTATAAGAGAAATGAAAATAAGAATGAAAAACTCTTCTCTTATGTTTGATTGCTTGGATAGGTGTTGTGTAATATTCTTCAAGTGTCCTCAACTTGTTTTTATATGTTGGAATGAGTTTGTGGTCGTTTCTAGCCGTTGGGGATTAATTTTCTACAAAATAAAAATGCCCATAATAGGGAGTATCAGTACTCCTTTAATGAGTATCGATACTACCTTTGTAATATTTAAATAAACTAGCCATTGAAGACCATTCGGCTTGACCAATATCGATACTATGCTTCATGGTATCGATACTACTGTGTAAAGTAGTATCGGTACCCCCTTGGGTATCAGTACCTATTTTACATTCTAGAATTTGAGCAATTTGGAAAACAACTGGTAGTATCGATACTACCTAGAGAGTATCGATACTTGTAACATCCTCAATACTGGGTTAGTGACTAAATTGTAAACTTTTAGAATTTGGTGATTAAAGTAGAATAATTGAATAATATAAGGACTTATATGGGAAATATTGTGTAAGATTAAAATGAAAAGAAGGAGAAATAGAGGGACAAAATGGTAATTGACAAGGAAATAATTAAATCTTTGAATGGTTATATATTAACCACGTGGAAGTGAAGGAAAATAAGCAAGCTTCTAGAGTTCTCTTCCTCTTCTTCTTCCTTCATACGTGAGAGCCAAAATAAAGGTGAGTTTTCTGGTTAGTTAGTTTCTTTTTGAATTTAAGGTTGATTTATGATTATTAGATGATAACTAAGCTTAAGGAAAGCTTAAGTTATATTAAAATCAAAAGATGATGGAGTTAGGAGAGATTAAAGATTAGGAGTTCTTAAATGAAATATTGGAATAGAGTTCATAACTAAAATTGGAAGTTAAATTTGACTTGTCATCAACCTAATTAAGACATATGAAGTGTTAGAATTGGAATTAGAACATGTTGCAAAGTTGGTGTAATTCTTGAATTACATATGAATGATAGGATTTTGAGGTTATAGAGGGGATTATTGAGTAGAAATGAGTTTAAGTATGAGTAAGTAAGTTAAGAATAGGTGAAGGAATGAAATATGAAGTGTTGAGCTGAAAATAAAGTAATATTCGTGCTTAAAATGTGAATTCTGGACTGGGGTGTATCGGTACACATTCAATAGGTACCTATGCATCAAGAGTAAAATGCAGAAAAAATATTCAAAGTATACCTATACATAGGAAGTGTATCGATACCCCCTTAAGATGAAAACTTTCAAATGTAATTTGTGTACCAATACATAGGTAGTGTATCAATACACACGTTAAGGGATGCACCGATACACTATAGAGTGTACCGATACCTACCTAAATAAGAAATAAAAGTAGTATTTCTTTTAGTTTAAGAAATGAAAGATTAGAATATATCAATTAGAATACTGATACGTATCAATGAATGACTATGTAGATATAGAACGTAAACTTGTTCCAGAACAAACGAATAATTAGAAACGGTCGAGAGAGAGAAAGTGCTAGAATCAAGTAAGGCTAAGGTGAGTGCATACCCTAGATAGAATTGTATAGAGATAAAACTTGCAATAAGTCTATCTCTTATAGTTGAATTTATGATTTTATATTCATATATATATATATTATGAATATAGTGATTTCATGCATAATTCATTCATGCTTTAATATACTATTTTATGAATGAATGCAACTATAAGAGAATCAATCCAAGTATGTGAAATAATGGAAGTGATCATATGTGTGCATGTGAAGTAAATTATGTGTTTATATGAAAAGTGATAAAAGAGAGACATGAAAATGAGAAATGTATTCATATTTAAGCCCATGTTATATGATATGAGAGCTGTAGGTATAATTGGCATACCAAGAGTCGAGGGATTATCAGTGATCCTTCGGGACATAGTGGTCCTTCGAGACATAGTGGTCCTTTGGGAAAACCATTCAGTACCCCTAGTGGGAATTTATTCGAGCTGTGGTGACAGCATTCGTGCACAACCTCAGTGTACTCACGTATCTTCTGTTCTCAATAATGTACATGGGCATCTAAAGATAGTTGAATGAAAACTCTTATAAGAAGTTAAAGTTCATTTGTGCATATCTTATTTATATATGTTATAGTGTAGTATATACATGTACATTGTAATGTTATAAGAGATTGATAGTAATACATGTTCATGATTTTATTGTTACGTGTTTATTTTTATCTATCACTAAGTCTGTGACTTAGCGTGTAAGTGATTTACACGTAGGTATCAAGAAGCAAGAAGACCAGAATTAGGAGTGGCACGGACAACATACCTTATTAGAAGATCGGATCAAAATTAACTGACAAAGTATGTATTTTTTTGTATATAGTTGTCCACTCTTGTGGGTCCTATAAAATGAGTGCGGATATATGTGCAAGTATACACAATCGAACAAGTAATACAGTGATAAGTTGAGTATCGTCTCCACATGGTATTGGGGGAGTCAAATAGGTTTATCAAGGCACTTTACTTTGTCACCTAAGTAAAGTTAGTTATGTTATATACAAATGATAATGTTGTGGCAAAATGGAATGACTGAGGCGGAAATGGAATGATGGCGTTGTGGTAGTGAATGAATATGTCGTGGCAAGCTTAATTGTGTTGAGTGCAAACAAATAGAAATGTCAAGGCAAAATAAAATACAATCATTGGATTATATATATATATATATATATATATATGACTAGCTTTGTCACACGACAAGCTGCTATGGGAATGAGTGATAGGAGTCACTGGGAAAATCTAAGTCTATTTCTCCGAATGGTATTTCTTCAATGCCTAGCCTGCCCGATAGAGTCTACTACAGTTCCCTATGCTATCTCTAGTAAGGGACTCGACAAATTAAAGATGCCCTTGCAAAATTGATTGGCGTAAACCCCTGCAGTGATCCTATTAGTTCAGATAACAGGATATGTCTTGGCAATACCTTTTTGCGGTAGCATTAACATCTAACCTATCGTTCTTGCACAACTCCTTTTAGTCGCATGAAATCCTAAACTTATCTCTAAAGTGGATTAGGCCTAGTTACTACCTAGAACCCCTTTCTTATATAGTTCCTCCCTAGTTTCTCTCGAACACTAAGGATAATTTGCCAAGGCATTCTCTCGAACCCTCAAGACCTCCTAAAGAAAGGTTACTCTCGTACCTCATAAGGAAAGACTACTCTCGTACCTCCTAAGGAAAGGCTACTCTCGTAGCTCCTACAACCTTAAGGCATTAAGTTTCATAAAAAAAACAGATTAAAGCATAGCAAAGCAACCATTCATTGAAATAAAAACTTAAACATCAAAGTGAACTCCCACCAAATAGGATTAGTTTATGGTGGGGTTCAAAAATAAATAAGCACAAAGCAAGTATCATTCGTTCCTTACAACCCAATAACAAAGTATGAATGAAAATAATAAATGGGAGGAGAGAAAGCCTTCAACTTGCACTGCCCAATACTTCTCTCGGCCACCAAGCACTGCTCCTAGCGAACTGGCTCCTCTCGGATGCTCAGGACGCCACTCCCTCAGGCTTGTCAAGGAGAAATGCCACGGTAAGTAGGATTGACGGAGAAAGATGAGACCTTCTCTCTCTAACTTTTTAAGCTCAAATATGGGTGGAACCAAAGTCTTTAACAATGTGGCTTTATCATCTATTTATAGGGAAAAACTAATCCTAGGACTTGGTGTTGACTTTCCTAGGAAACCCCAAAACCATAGTTAAGTTGCTTAGGAGTCAGGCTGAACAGGCTATAATACAGCCTGGGTAGCTGGCTAAGTGACCCACATAATCCCGTTGTAGGTGCCCAAGGACAGACAGGATCTGCAAGGTCAGGCGGCGTCAGCAGCAAAACCGGCGGTTGCAGCACCGGTCCCTCCAGGCGAATCTTCGAGGTAGATTTCTCGGGCAGAGCTCTCAGAGAGTCGGATACAGCTGGCTTCAAAAAAATATCTTCTCGCACTTTAAGCACTTTCAAAATGGCGGTTGAACTTGGCATTTTCATTATGCTCAGCAATTTGCTTATGTCATGGCATTTCTTTTCCTCTTTCATTGCTTTCAAAACCTGCACATCATCAGACAAGTACCTTTCCCATAAGGTAGCATTGCTTTAAAAATAAAATGACGCGGCATACTGAATTCCACCAAATGCAACTAAATGCTTCTAAATGCATCTACATGGTCCTAAATGAGCTTTTGGACACTCAATAACTTAAGTGAAAAGGTCCCAAAATGTGACCTTTTACAGAGTTATCAATAGTGTGTTGGCATGTATGAAATTATGAGTTACGAATGCTCTGATCGATTTTGTATTATTTTGGTCAACTTATCTAAATTAACAACTTTTATTTTAATGAAAATTTAAAATTTTGTTGATTTTCTTTAAGAGTCAAAGTTTGAAAGGTCAATGTGACACCTCGGACTAGTATTCGGGTCGGGTATGGGTTGGGGGTGTTACATTTAATGGTATTAAAGCTACGGTTTAGTCAATTCTCGGCATAAACCGAAGTCTAGAGTGTCTTATAATGTATACATACCAACAAAATAGTGAGAACTTATGATTTGATGAATAGTAAGTATAATGTGTTGCTAATAGAATAATATGATTGTATCTTAATAGATGTCCGGACATGATAGTTCTAGAAGTGAAGCGAGAGATGACAGACCCACTGAAAGCAGTAATTCACCTTCTTTGACCAAGCAGAGTGAAGAAAATACACCCTCTAGAGTACCAATGAGTGATCAATATATGTTCTTTAGGACGTTAAACTTGGTATTGACGTGTTTCCAACCTCCTGATACTTCAACTCCGAGAATGAATATTGCAAAGGAGTTGAAGGGTTTAGGAGCACCAGAGTTTAGAGGTGAAGCCGAAGAAGGTCCTGTTGTTGCGGACCTTTGGTTCAATGATATGAAAAATATGCTTGAAGGACTTCATTGTTCTGATACTGATAAGTTAAATTGAGTGGTTTCCTTGTTTAGAGGGCAAGCAAGGATTTGGTGGACCAATGTTACATTAAGGATGTATGGTGATCAAGTAACTTGGTCCTTGTTTTTAGAGGAATTCAAGCATAAATATATAGAAGATCAGTTCATCCGACAAATGAAGCAAGAGTTCATAAATCTGAAGCAATGTAATCACACAGTATACGAATACGAGTGTGAATTCAACAAGTTAAGCACTTCGCTACCGAGTTTACTCCTACAGAGAATAATGCTTGTGAGTGGTTCGTAGAGGGATTGCATCCTCAGTTGAAAGAGATGTTAATTTTGTTAAATTTGTCTTCGTTTCAAGAGGTGGTAAATTGTGCCAAAGCTCTAAAAAGGGCACAGAACGAGAGGTTTAGAGATTCAAGAGCTTAGACATCTAAAGGAACGGGTGCGTCATTGAGTTATGTACCATCAAAAAGAGGCTAAGATGTTGATTCTCGATCTCAAGCTAGATCGGAGTCAGTGGCATCCTCCGTGATAGGATCAAATCCAATGAGGGGATGACAGACACATTTAGTGGGATCTGGAGCTGGGAGATCTAACTAGAGCCAAGTCAGATAAAGCCCATATTATTAAAGAAATCACTCAAGAATATGTCAAATCATTTCTGGAGCCTGTTTTCAATGTGGAGACACTGGGTATTTTGTTTGAGATTGTCCCATGATAGTCGGTGAGTCTGCACAGCAAGAGAGGTCTACTTCGACGACTCAGAGGGGAAGAGGTAGAGGTAGAGAAAGAAGTCAGCCAGAGTCCTTTGCTCAACAAGAAATACGTTCCACCGTTCGAGTGTATAATCTCAAGACAAATGAGGATCAAGATGACCCGGAGATAATAGCAGGTATCTTTTAATTATATGGAAAGAGTGTTTTAGTATTGATTGATTCAGGGTCTACCTATTCTTACATTAGCAGAAAGTTAGTGAGGGAATTGAATATTAAGTTATAAGCTATTAGATTGGTTATTCGAGGGTGTCCTATACAGGTTCAGGGAATTGAATTCCTTGCTAATCTGATGGAATTACCTTTTGACAAATTCGAGGTGATACTGGGAATGGATTGGTTATATTGTTACCACGCTAATATTGATTATAGATTGAAAAAAGTAACATTGAGAAGTTTAGAATGTGTAGAAGTTATTGTATTTAGTGAAAGATGGAATCCATTGGCGAATTTGTTATCAGTGATGTCTGCAAAGAAGTTACTGCTATAGGGACATTAGGGGTTTATTACTAATGTGATGAATGTTAGAGCCAAAGAGAAGGTGATTGAAGAGATTCCAGTAGTCAGAAAGCTCCCCGTATTTCCTGCAGAATTGCCAGGTTTACCTCAAGACAGAGAGGTAGAATTTCAACAGTGTCTATTGTAATGGACCATGTTGAATGGCTCCGAAAAGAGTTGCAAGAATTAAAGATTAAATTACAAGAATTATTGGACAAAAGGGTTTATTAGACCAAGTATTTCATAATGGGGAGTTCCAGTTTTGTTTATCAAGAATAAAAACGGTTCAATGCGTCTCTGCATTGATTATAGGCAGCTTAATAAAGTAACCATTAAGAATAAGTATCCTCTCCCTAGGATTGATGCTTTATTCGATCAGTTGAAAGGAGCTTTGGTCTTCTCTAAGATTGACTTACGATCTGGATATCATTAGTTGAAAGTTCAGGAAAAAGATGTTTCAAAGACTGCATTTAAAACTAGGTATGGCCACTATGAGTTTATTGTGATGTTGTTCGGAGTAACTAATGTGCCTGCTGCTTTTATGGATCTCATTAACAGAATATTCCAACCCTTTTTGGATCAGTTCATGATTGTGTTTATTGATGATATTCTAGTGTATTTGAAGTCAGAAGAAGAACATAGTTCGCACTTGAAGATCGTTTTACAGCTTTTACGAGATAAGAAACTTTATTCTAAACTCTCTAAATATGATTTCTAACTAAACGAAGTGGCATTCCTTGGACATGTAATTTTTGTGGAAGAAATTCGAGTGGATCCCCAAAAGATTAAAGCTATTCTCGAATAGGAAGTTCAAAAATTGTATCGGAAGTTAGAAGTTTTCTGGGTTTAGCCAGTTATTATCAAAGGTTTGTTAAGCACTTTTCGATGATTTCTTTACCTTTGACTAAGCTGATGAGAAAAGGTGTGACATTTGTGTGGACTCTGAAATGTCAAGAGAATTTTGAAAAGGTAAATAAGATTTTGACAGAAGCTCCCGTGTTAGTCCAACCTGAGTCTGGCAAGAACTTCGTAGTGTATAGTGATGCGTCCCATAATGGCTTGGGATGCGTATTAATGCAAGAAGGCAAGGTAGTGGCCTATGCTTAGAGGAAATTAAAGCTGCATGAGAAGAATTATCCGACACACGATCTGGAGATGGCGGCAGTAGTGTTCACTCTTAAGATTTGGAGCCACTACTTGAATGCTGAGCGTTGCTACTTATATACCGATCACAAGAGTTTAAAGTACTTGATGACTCAAAATGAGTTGAATTTAAGACAGTGAAGATGGGTAGAATTTCTCAAGGATTACGATGTTGTAATTAATTTCCATCCAGGAAAAACAAATGTGGTAGTGGATGCCTTCAGTCGAAAGACGTTTACAGACTTACGAGCTTTGGATGCCAGACTATCATTAAGGGGAGATGGTGCAATCTGTGCAGAATTAACTCTCAAGCCATCATGGTTGGATCGAATTAAGGAATTACAAAGTAAAGATGAAATGTGTTTAAAGAGATTACAACAGTTAAAGAGTGAAGAGCTAAAAGATTATGAAATCAAGTCTGATGGGAACTTGTATTATCGAGGAAGACTGATATTTAGGGATAATGATGAATTGAAGAAAGAATTATTATCGGAAGCTCATTATAGTCCATTGATCATGCATCCTGGAGGGAACAATATGTATAAGAACCTCAAGAGTAGATATTAGTGGCCTGGAATGAATAGGAACATTATGGAATTTGTATCCAAGTGTTTAACTTGTCAGCAAGTCAAAGCCGAGCATCAGATTCTGTTAGGACTGTTACAACCAATATCGATTCCTCAGTGGAAATAGGAGAACGTAACAATGGATTTTGTAACGGGGTTACCTTTAACTCCGAACTAAAGAGATTTAATCTGGGTGATCGTAGATAGATTGACTAAGTCAGCCTATTTTATTTCGGTATGAGCTGATTTCTCAAAGGATAAATATGTCGAGTTGTATATTAGAGAGATTATACGTTTACATGGTATATATGTTTCCATTGTTTCTGATCGGGATCCTAGATCACATCGCGGTTTTGGAAGTCATTACATAGAGTGTTGGGAACTCGGTTGAACTTCAGTACAACATTTCATCCTCAGACCGATGGATAATCCGAGCGAACGATCCAAATTATGGAGGATATGTTGAGAGCTTGTGTTATCGAATTCAAGGGATCGTAGGAAAAGTACTTGCCACTTGTTGAATTTGCGTACAACAATAGTTACTAGTAAAGTATCAAAATGGCTCCCTATGAAGCTCTTTATGGAAGGAGGTATCGTAAGCCCTTAAATTGATTTGAGTTTAAAGATAAAGAAGTCCTGGGTCCTGAGTCAATTCGAGAAGTGGAAGAAAAGGTGCAAGTGATTCAGAATAATCTCAAAGCATTAGCTGATAGACATAAATCGTATGCGGATTTAAAGAGGAAGGATATAGAATATCAAGTTGGAGAGAAAGTGTTTATCAAAGTATCTCATTGGAAGAAGGTTTTGAGGTGTGGATGTAAGGAAAAGCTTAGTCCCAGGTTTATTGGACCTTATGAGATCATTAAGAGAGTTGGACCGGTGGCATATCAATTAGCTTTGTCATTGGAAATGGAAAAGATACACGATGTCTTTCATGTCTCAATGCTCCGGAAGTATCGATATGATCCCTCTCATATCGTGTCAACAGAAGAGATTGAGGTTCAACCTAATTTGACTTATGAGGAAGAACCGGTCCAAATCTTAGCTCACGAGGTTAAGCAATTAAGGAACAAGACTATTTTATTGGTTAAAGTCTTGTGGAGGAATCACAAAGTAGATGAAGAAACATGGGAATGTGAAGAGGACATGAAGAATCAGTACCCCCAGCTCTTTGCGCAATAAAAAATTTGAGGACAAATTTTCTTAAGGGGGAGATTTGTAACATCCTCAATACCGGATTAGTGACTAAATTGTAAAGTTTTAGAATTTGGTGATTAAAGTATAATAATTGAATAATATAAAGACTTATATGGGAAATAATGTGTAAGATTGAAATGAAAAGAAAGATGAATAGAGGGAAAAAAATGGTAATTGACAAGGAAATAATTAAATCTTTGAATGATTATATATTAACCACGTGGAAGTGAAGGAAAATAAGCAAGCTTCCAGAGTTCTCTTCCTCTTCTTCTTCCTTCATACGTGAGAGCCAAAATAAAGGTGAGTTTTCTGGTTAGTTAGTTTCTTGTTGAATTTAAGGTTGGTTTATGATCATTAGATGATAACTAAGCTTAAGGAAAGCTTAAGTTATCTTAAAATCAAAAGATGATGGAGTTATGAGAGATTAAAGATTAGGATTTCTTGAATGAAATCTTGGAATAGAGTTCATAACTAAAATTGGAAGTTAAATTTGACTTTTCATCAACCTAATTAAGACATATGAAGTGTTAGAATAGGAATTAGAACATGTTGTAAAGTTAGTGTAATTCTTGAATTACATATGAAAGATAGGATTTTGAGGTTATAGAGGGGGTTATTGAGTAGAAATGAATTTAAGTATGAGTAGGTAAGTTAAGGATAGGTGAAGGAATAAAATATGAAGTGTTGAGCCAAAAATGAAGTAATTTTTGTGCTTAAAATGTGAATTCTGGGTTGGGGTGTATCGGTACATATTCAATAGGTATCGATACATCAAGAGTAAAATACAGAAAAATATTCAAAGTGTACCGATACATAGGAAGTGTATTGATACCCCCTTAAGATGAAATCTTTCGAATATAATTTGTGTACCGATACATAAGTAGTGCATCGATACACATGTTAAGGGGTGTATCGATACACTATAGAGTGTATCGATACCTACCTTAAATAAGAAATAAAAGTAGCCTTTCTTTTAGTTTAAGAAATGGAAGATTAGAATATATCAATTAGAATACTGATATGTATCAATGTATGACTATGTAGATATAGAACGTAAACCTGTTCTGGAACAATTAAAGAATTAGAAACGGTCGAGAGAGAGAAAGTGCTAGAATCAAGCAAGGCTAAGGTGAATGCATACCCTAAATAGAATTGTATGGAGATAAGACTTGCGATAAATCTATCTCTTATAGTTGAATTTATGATTTTATATTCATGTACATGCATATACATATATATATATATATATATATATATATATATATATATATATATATATATATTATGGATATAGTGATTTCATGCATAATTCATTCATGCTTTAATATAATATTATATGAATGAATGCAACTATAAGAGAATCAATCTATGTATGTGAAATAATGAAAGTGATCATATGTGTGCATGGAAGTAAATTATGTGTTTATATGAAAAGTGATAAAAGAGACACATGAAAATTAGAAATGTATTCATATTTAAGCTCATGTTATATGATATGAGAGTTGTAGGTATAATTGGCATGCAAAGAGTTGAGGGATTATCAGTGGTCCTTCGGAACATAGTGATCCTTTGGGACATAGTGATCCTTCGGGACATAGTGGTCCTTCGAGACATAGTGGTCCTTCGGGAAAACCATTCAGCGCCCCTAGTGGGAATTTATTTGAGCTGTGGTGACAGCATTCGTGCACAACCTCAATGTACTCACGTACCTCCTGTTCTCAATAATGTACATGGGCATCCAAAGACAATTGAATGAAAACTCTTATAAGAAGTTAAAGTTCATTTGTGCATATCATATTTATATATGTTATAGTGTAGTATATACATGTACATTGAAATGTCATAAGAGATTGATAGTAGTACATGTTCATGATTTTATTGTTATGTGTTTATTTTTATGCCTCACTAAGTCTGTGACTTAGCGTGTAAGTGATTTACACGTAGGTACCAAGAAGAAAGAAGACCAGAATTAGGAGTGGCACGGACAACATACCTTATTAGAAGATCAGATCAGAAGTAACTGACAAAGTATGTATTTTGTTATATATAGTGTGTTGGGATGTATGAAATTGTGGTTACGAATGCTCTGATCCATTTTGTATTATTTTAGTCAACTTATGTAAGTTAACAACTTTTATTTTAATGAAAGTTTAAAATTTCCCTGATTTTCTTTAAAAGTCAAAGTTTGAAAGGTCAATGTGACACCTCGGACACGTATTCGGGTCAGGTACGGGTTGGGGATATTACAATACTTCTCTTACCTTTGGTATCGGTACCACATGAACATTTTCGGTATTGTTCATGTAATATCGATACTGTAAGAACAGTATAGGTACTACGTACCCAGAAAAACTATTTTGTGCTCAAATTCTAGTACTTTGAATTATTTTTGAAAACTTTGAACAAATTCAATCAAGTCCGAAAAACAATTTGCCTTAATTTGTTACATCAAAATATTATAAAACATGGTTCAACACTATGTGATGATGCTATATTTGAAGACTTATTTGTGTTATATCGTTTTGTATAGACTATCTTACTGACTTTCTCAAAGCTAGCTCATTCTATTTGACTTTCTCAACACTATGTTTTACTATGTGGTTACTGGTAATAGTACTGACTTCATTGCTCATTTCACTAGCTTATTATCAACGAAGTTTTCTTTAAAAGATATGAGATTGTTTAACCATTTTCTTGGCATGGAAGCTTTTTCCACTCTAGCTGGTTTGTTTCTATCTTAGGCGTAATACATCTCAGACATATTGGCACAATTTCATATGAAACATTTCAAGGCAGTTTCAACACCTATGTCTTCCTCAGACAAACTACCTCTACCTGAGTCATCTATGTCGCTAGATATTCTCGAGGTATCCAAGATTACTTGGACTTCTTTAGTATATCGTATTTTTCGAATATTGCTTTTATTGTTAATTGTGAATTGTAATACATGCATGGTCTTTCACTTGTACATTGGACAGGAGCTAAACGTATCCTGCTTTATCTCAAAGGTACACTATGTCATGACATTTTTTTTCGCGCGACATCTTCATTCCCAGGGACGGAGCCATGCAGGCCCTTTAGGGGCCACTCATACTCCCCACAAATATTTTTTACCAATAAAAAATATAGAGATAATTATCTATTTAGGCCTTTAAATTTTGATTTATTTTGATTTTGCCCCATTTTTTATTTTTAATTATACTTTGCCTCCTTGAACTAAAATCTTGTCTCCGTTCACTCCATCTCAATGCCTTTAACGATGCAAACTGAGGTGGATCCTATATGGATGGAAAATATACTATTGGATATGCTATTTATCTTGGCTCTAATCTCATCTCATGGAAGTCAACTTGTCAGAAAACGATCTCTCGTTCTTCCACAAAAGTTGAATATCGTGTTGTGACAAATGCAACTGTTGAAGTTCTTTGAGTTCAACATCTACTTATGGAAATTAACGTGGCATTAAACAAATCATTATCTCTCTTTTGTAACAATCTCAGTGTCACATATGTTTGTAATATTCAGTCTTTCATTCTTGTATAAAACATCTTGCACTTGATTACTTCTTTGTTCATAACTTAGTTGTTGCGAGTTCATTTCTAGTTCAACACATTCCATCCAAAGCTTAAATTACGGATACTCTCATCAAACCGCTTGGATAAAATCTCTTTCTTCAATTTCTATTCAAGATTGATGTCTTTGATGGATCTTCTATCCTACGAGGGCATATCAAAGATAGAGATTTTATTAGATTACCTAATCTAAACCTATTCAATCCAATTTTATTAGATTTTATTAATTTAAATGAACATTTGAATTCAAAAATAAAAATAGTGATAATATATTTGATTTCTATTTTTTTAAATAGAGATGAATAAGTAGTTATTAAATAATTAAACTAATATACAATCATTAAAAACATTTATTACATAAATTTAATATGTGCATTATGCAAATATTAAACAATAAAGTTTGAGGGCCTATTTAATCATTTGACTAATAGAATCATACCATCATGACATTTCACAAAGCTTACATGATAACCAACAATGTTAATGTGACAGTTCATGATGTTGTTGTGGTGATACATGATAGAAGATGATGTGATAGATTGATTTAATTGATTTTTTTACTAAGTTCAAGGGCTTAATATATTTTTTTAAATTGATGACTTGTTTAATTTTTTAAAGAAATTAAGGAATTGTTTAAATTTAAAATATAAAATATAAACAATTATTAAGATATTTAATATCTTAAATATAAAAATATTATAAAATTAATTTATTAAAAAATATTTAAGGACTACATTAAGTGTAAAAAAAGTGTAGGGATGATATTGATTTTTCTTATAAAAGTTTGAGGGTTTTAGATACTATTAAATCAATAAATTGTTGTTAGAAGGATTTGAAACCACGTAGTTAAGTTAAAAATCTATATTTCATATTTTTCTATATTTCAAATTTTTAAAATAATTTTAATGAAAACACTATCATTTTTATGTTTTCATATTTTTACTTATTTTTGTTTTTATTTCGTGAAAATCATTTTCTAATTTTACAACCAAACACATTTTCTTCAACATTTTTTATTTTCGAGAAAAATAAAAATAAAAATAACCTATATTTTTTAAAATCAAATCAACACTAAGATTTTTTTTAAACTTATAAATTCAAGCTAATTATAGCTAAATATATATTTAAACTTAGATCGTGTGAGATTTTAATTGAGCTAATACTCTATGGTAAGTAATTAGTTTTGAAATCAATATAACACTAATATGATTATTATTATAATAATATTAAAGAGAATGTGAATTTAAATATATTTAAATGTTTGATAAAAATATATTTAAATGCGTATTATTATTTAATATAAAGATTTGAAGTCTTAATATTTAACGAACGTGTATGGAAAAATAGGGCGTATTTAAATGCGTATTATTATTTAATATAAAGATTTGAAAATAACCAAAGATGGTTAGATGAAACGTGCAGCTCCTGCCTTGGTAGTTGAAAGTTTGGCAATCACATACTCTGTTTTTTTCCCTTCGTTTTCCTCTCTGAAGGAAAAGCTTTCTATTTCCTTGAAAAAAGAAGAATGAACAGCTAAGGTGACAGTTCATTTTATTGGTACAATTTATAGTTATATTATTATATATATAAATATTAATATGTTAATAGCTGAACTTTAAGCAAGGTGCTAAGGTCTGGCAGGATAAAATATTAGATGCAAGGTTAGGGGTTTGAATCTTAATGATTACGAATGAAGTAAATTGGGTTGAGAGGAATGTCCTTGTTTACCCGATCCAGATTAGTCGATTAATAGTTCGGATACCTATGGTTATAAAAAAATAGATGAACTTTAAATGAATTTTACACGTATGTGTTAATTCATTAAGCCTAATCTCCTATCTTCCAGTCAACTCAGTTTGACCATGGCTACTCACTCACTCACGTGCACAACTTCCTGCAAAAATGGTTTCAGTCTACCCACCAACTCCTTGCTTCATTTCGCATTTTTTTATTCATATTTAGCTCTAGCATATTTCTTCCACGGAAGCCCTATAAAAAGCCCTGCTCTACAGTGTAATTCTGATATAATCTGCAATACACAACACAACTTTTTTCCAGAAGTATTGAGTTTGGACATCTGGAAATGGGGACTTCAGTCGCACCCAGAGTCGAGAGCTTGGCAAGCAGCGGGATTCAATCAATCCCAAAGGAGTATATTAGACCTCAGGAAGAGCTTGCAAGCATAGGTAATCAGGGATGAATCGAGAAGAGTAGTTGAGATCGTAACTTCTGAAAATTTCTAAGTGTATTATATTTTAGATATATATATATTTTTTGTATTTTAGAAGTTGAATTCCTAACATATTTCCTGGTAGGTAACGTATTTTAACATAACATCTTGAGTATGTCCTTGTAGGTAACGTATTTGAAGAAGAGAAAAAAGAGGAAGGGCCTCAGGTTCCCACCATCGATTTAAAGGAGATCGATTCAGACGACAAGGAGGCGCACGAGAGATGTCGGCTTGAGTTGAAGAAAGCTGCGACGGAGTGGGGAGTGATGCACCTCGTCAACCATGGAATCTCCGATGACCTCATGGATCGTGTCAGGAAAGCTGGGCAGAAATTCTTCGAACTTCCCATCGAGGAGAAAGAGAAGTATGCCAACGACCAGGGTTCAGGGAAGATTCAGGGCTACGGCAGCAAGCTTGCTAACAATGCTAGTGGGCAGCTTGAATGGGAAGATTACTTTTTCCATCTTGTTTTTCCTGAGGACAAAAGAGACTTGTCCATCTGGCCTAAAACCCCAAACGACTACACGTAAGTTTAGCTTCTTTTTATTAGTAACTCGGATATTCGAATCCGGACCGGACCTCTAGGGAGAATAACGCTTCCTTCTACCCCTGAATCTGCTCAATGGATTCATAAGTGTAACTTTGTTTACCTAGGAAAATTGAACAACGATTCATTATTGATGTTAATTAGTTAATACAAAACGCAGTGAAGTTACGAGTGAGTATGCAAGGCAACTGAGAGGGCTAGCCAGCAAAATTCTTTCGGCACTATCACTCTGCTTGGGATTGGAAGAAGGAAGGTTAGAGAAGGAAGTTGGTGGGTTGGAAGAGCTTCTTCTTCAAATGAAGATCAATTACTACCCCAAATGCCCTCAACCGGAACTCGCTCTCGGTGTCGAAGCTCACACGGATGTAAGTGCACTCACTTTCATCCTCCACAACATGGTTCCTGGCCTGCAACTGTTTTACCAAGGCAATTGGGTGACTGCTAAATGTGTTCCAAACTCCATCATCGTGCACATTGGAGACACCATCGAGATCCTCAGCAACGGCAAGTTCAAGAGCATTCTCCATAGGGGTCTGGTAAATAAGGAGAAGGTTAGGATCTCATGGGCAGTTTTCTGTGAACCGCCAAAGGATAAGATCATCCTCAAGCCACTCCCGGAGACACTGTCCGAGACGGAGCCTCCATTGTTCCCTCCTCGTACCTTTGCTCAGCATATCGAGCACAAGCTGTTCAGGAAGACACAGGATGATCTGTCTAACTGAGACCAGTGTTTTCAGTTTACATTATCTGAATTCTGCTGATGGCTATATTAACTGTCTTGGTTTGTGGTGTGTTGTTTTTTCATTGCTGCTTTATTTGAATAATGGGAACTGATTTGCTTCTTTATGTTAAGCTACGTGTTTGTGAAATTTAGCCAACTTTGTTTACCTAAAATCTTCCTCAATTTGTCTCCTTTCTCTCTGCAAATCTCTTTCCCCCTCCCTCCTTAAGCTGTTTGTTGAACCAACGGAGGTGGGGAGTTCATTGAAATGCACCTCAGGGGGTTACACATTTTAAAATGAAAAAAAGGTGCAAAACTTATGAAGCAAAGAGTAAAAAGACATTACCTTCAAACCAAGCAGGTATTCTCCATTTCTGGCCAACAAGCCGAGTTGGATCCATCCCTACGCATTGCCCAATCCCATAATGTATGGTTCATAGTTTAACGGACATAATGTATCAGCTCGATTGTATGTTGTGCAATAGTTGAAAGAGGTATTTCTCAAACAAACTAATTTTACCCTTAATGATATGTCAAAATTAACCAAATCATAAACTCATACATTATTTAACCAGGGACGTTTGTATAGTAATCTAATCGATTTCACGATCATCTACACGCGTCACAATATGATTCTAATAATAATAATAAAAAACTCTTGTATGAAAGATCTCACGAGACCTAACAAAAGAGTTCAAGAGTACAATACGAAACCCACAAGTCTTGAAACGTCCCTAGATATTTTTCTTAGAGAGAGATTGTATTATCAATTTGGTCACAATATTCGCACACCTAAACTCTACGTGAACTTAGGAGTAGGTCGAATACACCATGATAACTTTATTTACTAGCACAAGATAAAAAGATGGCGAAGACCTAAAATCGTAATACTTCTCTTTAAAAAAAACTAAACAAATTTATCAGATATTACACTAATGTACGTTGGAATACCCTAATCGACAATACGTTTTCAACATGGCGTCCGTCTCCATGGCTATTTTAGAAACATCTTATCTCATATCACCTAATTATATCGCCATCCCACTTGATTGTCCCTACATAATGCTTTCAAGACATAGTATATCATCGAGGATCGTCTATTCTACGGATCACAGTTATATCTAATCTATCCACTATGGAATTATTGCGAGGATAATATCATGGGCAAAACTGGTCTATTAGGCTAGGCGGTATAATTAATTGGCCCACTAAGCCGACCAAAATTTTATTTTGCTATTTATGAAAAATGATGGGGTAAATTTGTCCTATCGACGTAACGAGTTTGTCCAAATAATATATTTAAATGGGCCCAGGTGAGTGAGACCCGTAGAATTCAATATTTTAATATATTTTTGTGAACTTGTCACGTCGACGTGATAAGTTCGTTTAAAATATAAATTTTTAATTTTAAAAAATTAATTTATAAAATTTTAAAAAAATATCAAAACTTATCACATCGACATGAAGATTTATTTAGGAATTCAAAATTAACTAATCTTTTATAGTTATTGGGTAACGATCAAAAGCAACGGCCAAAAGCAATGGTCACTTTGGAACTCGTTACGTCGAAGTGACGAGTTCTGTGGGATTTTTTTAAAATTTCTAGTTGTTTATAGTCGTTGGGTTTAGTGTTATAAATAAGGGTTTGGAGTTTAGGGTTTTATTATTTATTGTTAAGAAGAAAAAATTACTCTTATGAAAATATTTTTGTTTTTTGAAGAATTCTTGTTAAACTGTCTACATGAGATGAAATGTTACGCGTTGATGATGTCCATATTTCTTGCTTGAACTCTTTCGAACAAAAAAAAATTCTTATATTTTTAATATTTCAAATTATTAATTTTTTTTTTTTTGAAAATTTGATTAATTGGTTGAAATTGATATTGTAGGAAGAAGAATGAGACATTCGTTAGCGAGGAATGACAAAGATCCACATGAGCATATTATTTATATATCTACAATATTCTGCTTGTATCTAACCACATTTCTTCATGGTTTTAAGGTGAACCTTGCATTAATTTCGGCGTTGATTGAATGTTAAAGGCCCAAAATGCATATTTTTCATTTTTTGAGTGGTGAAGTAACGAATACGCTGAAAGATGTCGCTTACCAACTCTGTGTTCTAAAAAATCGTGCAACACTCATGAGGCACAACACTTACAACCGATTCAATATTGTTGAGCAAGTTTTGGGAAAGAGGCCACCACCAGATGTCTTAGATGTGATGCGGATATGGATGACTTGGTTAGAGTCTGAATTTCAAGTGAATAAAGACTCTACCGAGGATGAGGTCAAATTTGTTATCCGATCATATCTTCTCCGATTGATTGGAGGGATATCGTTGCCTTATAAATTTTAGAATTAGGCACACACCCAGTATCTTCCGATATTGAATAAATTCACTGAGTGTCGTAACACTAGTTGGGGTTCAGTTATTTTAGCATTTTTATTCCGAGAAATTTGCAAGGCTACAATCATTGAAAGGGGTCAAAAAGCCGATGTAGCAGGTTGCCTAGTTTTGCTATAGTCTTGAGCATAGTATCAGTTCCTTTTTCTGGCGCCAATTACATCAGTCCCCGTTGAGTTTCCTTTGTCTGAAAAGTAATTTTTTAAATTTATTTTTTAATAAATTTTTAAATTTATTTTTTATGCTTATTTTTAAATTTTTATTATGTTATATTATTTGGATGAAGACATAAAATTATTAAGACAAAGTTATCGGGTGCAACAAAATTTGATATACAAATGAGGATCGATATCATCAATTGACACACGGTAAATATTATTTTAGTAAATATTTTAATTTTTATTTATTTATAATGTATACTAATTTTTGTAATGTAATTAATATTTACAGTTTTGTTGGATACTTATTGTGAGTCAGAGATCTACAGGTTACTGTCACCCGGATTTTTTTAAGATTCAAAGTTGTGGTGTGTCGTAACGCCTTTGTTTCATTTTGTGATTCTTGAGATGCATGTCAGAGATAGAGTGTTGCGCCAATTTACGTCCCATCAGCCGATTCCTATACAAATATTTGAGATGGACGAGCTCCATAGAATTGATACATGTGGTGCAACACCCCGAATTCCAGGTTAGGAGTTTCGGGTATATTTGATTTGGACATTGGGATAAATCCCCTTAGCCCATGAAGAGTTCGACCCAAGTAGCATTTGATATGGGGATTGACATGAGCCCAACAAGTATTAAAAAGGGTGTTTTTGATAGTGTACCAAATTAGGAGGGACTAGGTGGGTAAGTAGCCCATTTATTTGAATCAAAGCTAAAAACCATTTATGAAATATGATCTCACGTCTGGCACCCCTTCATTTCTTTTTCACCCATTTGTTTGTCGTTTCTTCCCCACTTCTCCATATTTTTCCCTCTCTAAGAAATCAAACAAAGGTCCATGCTTTAAGAATCCTAACCCTCATTTGAGAATTCTAAGGTAAGAACTACAATCATCACCTCTCAAGCTTCAATTCAAGCCCCCATTTACACATTTCGATTGAGTTAGAAAATATGGGTTTAAGTGGGGTTTGAGAAACCTTTGGGGTGTAAATCCGTTTTGGGAGAGCTGTGAGTTGTAGGATTGTTTTTAACACTTCCCTAAGCTTCAAAATGAGTTAATAACTCATCTTTCTTATTTTAATTAATGAAAGAGAATGGTGAGAACTCTAAGGCAAAAGGCAAGGAAAAACTCATTCTTGGGTAATTCAAAGACGTTTTCAGTCACCTAGCATCAAGGTAACACGATTCTAACTTGTTCATGTGACATGTAGAGCATTGTATGCACATATAAGGTTTGTTTGTTCATGAAAGCATACTAGAGTAAATCCATGGTAAAATTCGTATGTGATGTTTACAAGCATGAAAGTTAGTACCTTTTGACCTCTAAGACACCAAATAAGACTTTAGAAATGTTTTCTAGTCTTAGGGGAGTGAAAGGGTGAGAATTGTGTGTGATTTCGTGCTTAAAATAGAGACACAGATCCGTCGGTATTAGTACTAGAATAATATTATCGATACTGTTCTTCATTAGAGGTAGAAATAAGGTAACTTTTATGGTGAGTATTGATACCCCTTAAAGGAGTATCGATACTCGATGTCCAGTATCGATACTCAAAGGGTCAGTATTGATACTGAGACATTTTTGAAAACATCAAATCCAAATTTGGTATCGATACACATGGCAGTATCGATACCTAGGGTAGAGTATCGATAGTCTCATAGAAGTATCGATACCAATGTATTTTTCAAAATATCGAAGCTAATTTTGGTATCGATACTCAAGGGCTCGGTAACAATACTGTTGGTACAATATCGTACCCATGGTGATTTTTGGCAAATTTTGGTTCAATCGGTTTGGTTATTCGGGCTTGGGTGTTTTTGGTTCATTCAATCTTCAAGTATTTGATACAAGTGAAAACAATCAAGCTAACTAGCTCCTCACCTAGAAATCAAGCAAGTTAGGATGACATAAGATTTGTCTTTATATGATGCTCGGGAAACGATCAGGACACTCGAGTTACTCTAGCATTATGACGACCTTTCTTTGTTTGTGAATATCCATATATTGTTTGTTGGAATGCATCCGATACATGTAAATTTTGGGTCGTACCGATACGAATTTTGATGCACTTAAATTCCAAAATCGTACCTTATGCTCGACTAGGTTAGGAATGTGAGCTTTTAATACACGTAAATTATGGTCCTAACCCCGACCTCTTGAGTATCCGAGATAGAATAAAGGCTATAAGTTCTGATGCACGTAAATTTTGGTTCTTACCCTAAAACCATCACATTCTAGATAGGCTAGTGTGTGGTCCGAGATGCACGTAAATTCCTCCGACCACACTACTCGGCCTATCTCATGTTTGTTATGTACTTTTGCATGCTTATGATTTTGCACACTGACATGTTCATGTAATGGATGCATGTAGTATTGCATAGTTATTCTCGTGACACTAAGCTTGTGAGCTCAGTGCATGGAATGTGTTTCCGTACGCAGGTTAGTAGAGGGATCGTCAAGGAGCCTATCGCATTAGTACATTCCAGATCAGTCGTTGAAGAGTATGTCTTGAGTCCATTTTAGAGGGCATGTATTTTATATGGACCTTATACTTATTCGAGTCATAACTCTGTTTTGATTTTAAATTTAAGTGTTGTGTTTGTACGTATTTGGGAGACTCGTATTTTGTAAACTTTAATTCGATTCCACTTATGGTATAATGAATAATTTTGATAAACATAAATTGTTTTGAAAAAAAAAATTTGAGTTGACCATTTCAGTGGTTCTGTGTGGCATTGTGATCCATGGATCTTCGGATCAGACTAGATTAAGGTGTTACATATGGGAATCATAGAGAGAATTTGTCGATGAAGCAAGTTGTATACATTCAACAATAGAATGAACGACATTCATCTGTACCTATGCATTTTGGGATTACAGCTGCTAATCTTGATTTTGAAATATCTCTCTACCTCCGAAATTACGAAGCAAATAGGAAACCATATTTAACAACACTGGATATAGGGCCAAATGGGAATAAATGAAGGCCAAATACGCAAAGGGCAAGAAATCATCAGCATCATCTTCTTCTTCTTCTGGTTCTGCTTCTATTGAATATTTTACATCTCAAACGAGTTATGGTTTTTATCCTCCATATCATGCTTCAAAGGAGATCCTTCCAAATTAAGTTAGAGGTTCATGGGATACAATGCAATGGGCTTAACCATCTTCGACAGAACGTTTGGGTGAATGCGATCATATTATATATGATCAACGAGATAATGATTTTGGTGGGCAATTCGAGTCAATGACATCAATGATGTCGTTAAATATCTTAAATACTCCATCATCATCAGTCGAAGGTGGAAATCAAAGTGGAGTGATGTTTATTACACATTCTGTTGAAGAATAAGTAAAAGAAGATGAAGACGATCAAGGCAGACGACCCCGAAAAAATCGACGAGTTTCACGCCATTATTATTCAACCACTCCTATGCATCGTCAAAAATTAAGAAAATATATGTTATTTTTTTATTTTTTAGTGATTGTATTAGTTTAGAAAACTTTTATTATTAATTTTTTAATAAATTCGCTTGTAATAATTATTTTTAAAATATTTTTTAAAAGAAATTCGATTAAACTCATCACGTCGGTGTGACAAGTTCCAATGTATATATTTTTTAAATTTAAAAATCTATTTGTTGCCCAACAACTATAAACATCTACTTAATTTTAAATTCACTTCAAACTCGTCATGCAGACGTAAGTTCATTAATTTTTTAAAATTAATTTATTTTGAAAAATTATTCCTTAATTTTGAAAAAAAAATATTTTAAACAGAATCATAACCTCGACGTGATGAGTCTCCGAAGATATATTAAAATATTAGGCCTAATGGGCCAATTAATTACGTCGCCAGCTCTAATAGGCCAATTTTGCCCAATATCATGGTCTATGATAAATCTTGACACATGGCTAATGATACAGTACAATGGTGACCCATATCTAGCACCTGGGTCTAAACTGAATTGGGCCGGTTTGAATCTTTTTTACGCACATCACGCACGCACGATTGTTCTGTTTGTCCACCACCCATCTTCTCTGATTCTAAAGCTGCTGCTGCTGCTGGATCAGCAATCTCAAGTCCAGCCAATAGGATAAGGAAAATTTCAGAATACCCATACCCTCAGCGTGTAATTTGTAAGGTTCAGTTCCGAGAAACGAAAATTGAAAATAAATTAGGGTTCATTTACTACAAGCTAGGCCAAGAAACAAAGACTTAAGGCAATCACTTGGTAATTCTACTTCAACTCTCTCCTGTTTCGCTTTCTGTTTGGTTTTCCCTCTCAAACAGGTACTCGCTTTCACTTCTTTCTTTCCGCTCTGGTTTTTTTCGTTTTATTTCTGCATGGTTGCTGAGAAACAATGGTAGAAGGAATATGTGAGGAATTCCTTTACGCAATTAGTTTTTAATTGTTTTCTGAAACTTCCGTAACGTTGAAGGTTAATTTTACTACATCTTTTGTAATTAGTTTTTAATTTACTAACTCTCACTCTTTTGCAATTTGATTGAACTTCAAAGTTGTATCTCACTTTCCCAGAAGGTTACTTGAAGTAATAGTTCGTGTTTGGCATAGAAGAGTTATGTTTTCTTATACTTTTATTACTTTTTCCCTTCTACCTGAAATATATCTCCACTTACTTCTGCTGATGGTAGAGATTCTTGATACTAAGCACTGTTTATATTGAATAGGATTGCTAAACTTTACTTTTCCAACTACAGTTGAATTGTCCTGCTGCAGAGTCTGGCTCAAACTTTTTATATTCATGTGCATGGTAATTGGAGGTGAATAAGGACATGTCTTCTAATACTGCTAGAGAAAATGCATCTGTAGTTGATTCGTCAGTGACTGAATGGAAAAATGACTTGCGGAATTCAGATGATTTAGGTAAACTTGTGGTTCATGCTCTTCTTGTTTAACTCATCACCATATGTTTCTACCTTTGACTGCTGAGCAATTAGTCTTCCCATATATATATGCTTGCATCTTGGAACACGATTTCGGTTCTTTGGTTGTAAGCGTAGGAATTATCTTAAGGCAATACAAGAAGTTTGATGATCTCCCTCCCTCTTTTCTTTGCTCAGAACAAACATATGGCTCTTTGGGACACATAATTTTGAAGCCCTATTATGCTATTAATAAGAAATATCCATCTATAGTACACTTCATTGCAAGAAAAATAAAATAACTCTGGGTTTTCTGACATGGATAAACAACAAGAACAGTCGATGTTTATCAGGTTTGCAGACGTGTAAGTGTTGTAGCCATCTAAATGGATTACGGTAAAACTTGTTGTTCCGCCTTTATTTTCATCATTGATTGTATCATAGCTCTGTCATCATAATTTATTTTCTTGCATGTGAATCCATGAAAAGTGAACCTATTTTTTCCTTCATGGTTGTGTAAACTGTAAAGATAAGACTTTAAACAGGAAACAAGCAGGATAGCGGGATTGAAACTTGTTCACTTCTCTTTGTGATACGGTATTTAGGATATTATGCATTGTTAATGGAGTGAAATAATAGCTTTTTCTTGTTTTGGTAAATTTCTCCTGGTGGCGAAGCTTTGTTACAATCAGTATAGTTAATGGACACATTGTTGTGAGTTCTCATACTCTACAGAATCAGTAATACGGTAACTGCCTTTATGAATTTATATTTTCATGTTTTATTCATGAAGTGTCAATCTTGGCTTTGTAGAGAACGAGGATGGCTATCCCATTAGGTCACAAGAACTAGAGCATTCCAAGGTGGCGGACAAAAGGGGCAAATTGTGTAATACAAGATATTTCGTTATTAAGAGTTTGAAGTTTGAACCACCAAAATATTCAGCTATCAATTAAAAAAGGAATTTGGGCTACTCTGGTCATGAATGAGACAATTCTGGAAGAAGCTTTTCATGTAAAATCCCTCTTATTTTAATGATGTGCAATCATTTGTGTGTTTTTTTTACATGTTTTATACTGGATGGTTTTCATGTATTGCAGAATTCTGGCAGTGTTATTTTGATATTTAGTGTCAACATGAGTGGTTTCTTCCAAGGTTATGCCCAAATGATATCTTCTGTTGGATGGAGACGAGATAATGTTTGGAGACAAGGAAGTGGTAAAGGTAAACCTTGGGGCCGGAGTTTTAAGGTCAAATGGCTTTGCTTAAATCACCTGCCCTTCCAAAAGACTCTACACCTTAAGAACCCATTGAATGGCTACAAACCAGTCAAAATCAGCAGAGATTGCCAGGTTTCCCTTATATTAGATGGTATTGTTTGTTTGTTTTCTTAGATAAGCATCCCCCCTTTACACTAAGATTCCGATTCACATTTTCTTTGTAGGAATTACCTCAAGATATAGGCGAAGCTCTTTGTGAGCTACTTGATGTGAGTAATGATGTGGATGTTTCACTGAACAGGTATCTTCAAGTTATGGTTCTATTGAAATCAATTCGTGAACCTTGATGAATTTTATGAATTCATAGTGGAATGGTTTTAGCAGGGATGATCTAGCCTCGAAAAGGCCTTGCCTAGAATCTCCATATTCTTTAGGAGATGAAGATTATAATGTGCCTACGTTGCACATGTCTTGGGCTGGTACACCCATGCCTTATAATCCCTTTCTTTATTCACATACTTTGGCTACCAACTATTTTCCTACCACTGTGGGAACACCAAAAGTTGCAAGTATGAAAAATTCTGACGTCACCAGAAATCTTATCAATCTACAAGTAAATCATGATATGTCTACTCATTTTGGTGCTTGGGGTTTATCTGCAGAAAGCCCTCTTGCTAGTATATTGACTGAGGATTATTTCCTTGAAATGGTATAGGGAACCTGTCTATGCTTTATTTAATATTCTGTTTTGAGTTTAATTTTTATGCTTTTCTACTAAGTGGATACTTTCTTTGTGGTCGTATAAAATGCCCCTTTGAATAGCTATAAGTTCCTTCAAAGTCGGAGGTCCCGAACCAGAAGGCACCCGAAAAGAACCTAGGATTACACCAGAATGATCCCTCAAAAGACCTCCAAGAACTGATTTATTCCAATCACTGCTAATGGTTGCATCCACATTCAATTTAATGAAACCCATAGTGGGAGGTGACCAAGGGATTATAGAAGACTTTAAGAAATTATAGGTCGAATAAGAATCCCCTAATGAAGGATCAGAAATCAACGAGTCCATAGGAATAGAAATATCCTTATGCTTTGCTAAGAACCAAGAAGCAAGCCTAACTCTTGTTAAGAAGAATAACTCTGTCTGATCAAGCTTCCCCCCTTAAAAAACAATAGAATTTCTGGTTTTCCAAATGGTCCAAATAACAGCCCCCAGGAATGAAAGTCCATATTACATAATTAGATTTCAACTCGTCCCATGCTAGAAGAAATTTTTTTGCATCTGCAGGTAAAGCAGAACTGAACCTCCAGAAT
Organism: Hibiscus syriacus; assembly: GCF_006381635.1. NCBI lineage: Eukaryota > Viridiplantae > Streptophyta > Magnoliopsida > Malvales > Malvaceae > Hibiscus > Hibiscus syriacus. The sequence goes on along the minus strand of NW_024062581.1, from coordinate 1,713,511 downwards.
TTTAGGAATTTGTTCAATACAGACCACGACACCGAACAAGTAAAGAATAAATGTGAGGAAGTTTCTTCAACCATTCTACAAAGAGGGCATAAAACATCCTCAATACCTTGAACACCCCTTTTAACCAATTCGGATTTAACAGCTAATTTATGAAGCACAACTTGCCACACTAAAGTTTCAACTCTAGGGGGATCCAATCCTCTCCAGACAATATTATTCCAGAAATGAACAACTTCTGAACCTAATGCACATCTCTTGACACAAGAACTGTCTGTAAAAACGCCATCCCCACTGCCTTTCCAAATCAAACAATCACTGGAATCTTTAGACAGAGAAAAAGAATAAATTATGCTCACCAAATTACACCATTGTTCAAGCTCCCAATCATTTAAATTTCTTCTTGGACATCCCAAATCCAGCCTGATGAAAGAAATTCCCCAAACTCACAGAGTTTTCCATATTTATTAGTAGAAAGCGAAAACAGTCTAGGAAACAAAATCTGGAACGAATAATCAGCAGCCCAACTGTCCTGCCAAAATCAAACATGCTTACCATTCCCAACATGAAAAATGCACAAACTACGAAACTTAGAGCCAAAGGAGTCTTGTTTGTAATAGTTGTTAACCACTGTTCTCCATAACCAGGAAGATTTAGGTGGAACCTTGCTATCAAACAGTAACCTTGATGAATCAATGTTGTATTTGCTGCATATAAATTCCCTCCAAACATAACTTCTCTCGTTTGCAAACCTCCAAGACCATTTCCCTATCAGTGCTCTGTTCATACTAGACAGATTCCGAACTCCCAAGCCTCCCTCATTTTTCGGTCTGCAGACATCATCCCATTTAAACCAATGTATCTTCTTAATACCATTGCCCCCTCCCCATAAAAAAATTAGACATAATTGAATTGAGAGACTTAAGGATTAAAGCTGGAATCTTGAACATAGACAAATAATACGTAGGCAGTGAGGATAGAACCGATTTGATTAATACCAGTTTGCCTGCTAATGAAAGAGTAGCAGCCTTCCAACCTGCTAATTTAGAGTGAAAATTCTGTACCACTGGTTCCCAAATAACTGAAGAATTCTTAGTAGCACCTAGTAGGAGGCCTAGATAGTTAGATGGGAAGTTTCCAATTATACAACCAATAGAATCTGCCCATGTCTTAACCTCCTCTTCGGAAATATTAAGCCCGAACAATCTACTTTTCTTAAAGTTTAGTTGCAGACATGACATAACCTCAAATACCCTTAGCACCCTCTTCACATTCATAATTTGCGTCTTCGAGGCTCCACAAAAAATAATTAGGTCATCCGCAAACTGAAAGTGTGTAAGATTAAAGGACCATTCCTCCTTGCCAACAATCATACCAGAAAATAATCCCTCCGAAACAGCCTTTCGGATTAATAAATTCAACAATTCCCCAACTAGATTAAATAACAAAAGTGAGAGTGAACATCCTTGTCTAAGACCCTTGGCCATTGGAAACTCCTCGGATGGGACCCCATTTACTAACACTGAAATCGAAGCTGTAGAAACACATCTCTTGATCCACCTTATCCAAGTAGAACCGAAACCCATCTTTTCCATCACCTTGAACAAAATAGGTCAGTCTACCGTATCATAAGCTTTTTTAAAATCAACTTTAAACACACAACCCTTAAGCCCTTTCTTTCTCCAATAATCAATACCCTCGTTAGCAATGAGAGAGCAATCCAAAATTTGTCGTCCGGGTACAAAAGCAAATTGTGTCGGGCTGATTATATCTCCTATACAACTTCTAAGCCTCCTAGAAAGACACTTGGATAAAATCTTATAAACTCCTCCTACTAGACTTATAGGTCTATAATCATCAAGGCTCCCAATGTTAGATCCCTTAGGAATAAGGGTGATAAAAGTATGGTTAATGCCATGCTCCCAATCTTTCCCCACATAGAATCTGTGAAAAAACTGCATAATATTTCCCTTGAGAACAGTCCAAAACTTTTTAAAAAATCCCAAGTTCAATCCGTCAGGCCCCGAAGCTTTATTACTATCACAAGAATTTAGAGTCTCCCAAACCTCCTCGAAAAATTCCTTCTCTAAAAGAATGCTTTGTTCGGGGGAAATTCTAGGAAAAGCCAATCTAATTTCTTCAACGTCTAAAGTATTTCGATCATTGAAAATTTTGAAAAAAATGATCTTTTACAGTGGCCTTGATAACAACTGGATCATGAGTAATATTTCCATCAATTACTAAAGCATTCAACGCATTTCGTTTTCTTCTAACTGAAGCACAAGTATGAAAGAATCTTGTGTTTCGGTCCCCCCATCATTAATCCACTTCTTTCTAGACTTTTGACACCAAATCTGCTCCTCAATTCTCTGAAGTCTCCATAGTTCTGATTTACAAACCCTTATCTCATCAGCAATCCCTTGAACCGAAATATCATTCAACTGCTGGGCATCCTCCTCTAACTTTTGAATTTTCTTTTCTAAGTCTGAGATTGCAGCTCTCGGAAACTGGTTTTTCTTCCCTGCCCATTTTTTTATGGTTGCTTTGGAGTTCTTCAAAATACTAAGGATTCCAGCTTTTCTCCCAAGCGACTTACAATCTTTGATAGTATTTCTGACCATTTCCTTAAAACCATGTTCCTCCATCAAATAGTCTAAAAGGCTTTTTTCCCCAATCAACTCCATCTTGTAACAAAATAACATTGTGGTCTAAAATGGATTTAGGAAAAAGTGACTTGAGTTATCTCGGGAAAAGTAGCCAAAAACTGCCCATCCACCAAGAACCTATCCAATCTAACAAATGTTGGATCATCTTGGTTATTACACCAAGTGAACCTGCCCCCATTCAAAGGCATATCAATTAACCCTGAAGACTGAATAAACTGAGAGAAAATCCTCATTGAGAATCTGTTCTGAGCTCTACCCACCTTCTCATCCTCACACAAGTACACATTAAAATCCCCTCCAACACAAACCGGCAGATTCTGTCCATAAATAAATACACTAGGTTCTTCAAAAAAAATTTCTTTTTCTTCCTCCACTGAAGGCCCATAAACATTTATAAGAACACTTCTGAATTGATTCAATCTGAATTTCCCCACAACAGCAATGAATCTTCTGTTAATGCTGTGATTTTCCATCTCAAACACATTGTCATCCCAAAAACATAATAAACCCCCTGAAGAACCAATAGCTGGAGATTCGATAACACCCTGAAAAATATTCAACCCATTCCTTCTCAAAAATGACCTTTGTATCTTCTCTGCTTTAGTTTCTTGTAACCAAAGAAAAGGATATGTGCTAGAAACTAATCTATGAACTGCTTTCTGTTTTTCTGTTTTTCCCAAACCCCTTACATTCCATGAAATTATTGTTAATTTATCATTCATGAATAATAATGGAAGAATCTGACTTCCCTACTATGGCAACTCAATTGTCCATATTCAAGCCTTTCTCTAATTTAATTATTTTTTCCAGAAAAGCCTCCTTCCCTTATGTAAAGGAAACCCCCAAAATCTGACTAACTTGCCATGTAGCTAATGCTTCATCCAAAAGCTCCGAAAAACCTGAAGAAGCTGTAAGAATGTTAACATGTTCTAGAGCTTCTCTTACCAATAATCTTTTTGCCCTTCTCCTGCAAATACTAGAATTGGATTTGGACAAATGTGTATCTGCAACACAACCCTCTGGCTCTCCATCAAAACTTCTAACCCCAGCTTTTTCAACTAATTGTCTCCTCACTGCCTTGTAAATTAAACTCTGATGGTGTAGAAATCTGTTGAACTGACGTGCAGAACTGATCATTAACCTTCTTTGGATCTAGGCCATCCATTGTAACATTAGTTCCCTTTTGATTCTCCTCATGCCAATATTTCCTCTCCCTACATCTTCTATAAACTCTTCTGTAATTGGCCATTTTTCCTCCTCTCTAAAGGCTCACTTTTTGTAGATAACGAGCTTCTATGCACCACCATCGATCTACCTCTTAAGTGGCTCTCCAATAAATTTGAATTAGGAACTATCAGCGTAAAATTAGTTTTAGAAACCTCAACATCTTCACTGTCAGATGAAACTGAAATAAAGTTGGACCCCTTATATTGTTTTTTAACACTGCTAGACGTTGCATTTCCCCTGCTCTGCACCAATTTACCAAACTTGTTAATTGTATAAGCTGGCTCAGATGGAATTATCTTAGAAACCACCAACCTAGACAGCATATCATCATCGGATTGGGCCTCTAGCCCATAAACCGTATTATTTGAATTTTTGATACCAAGACCTGCAAAATCACCTACTTTGACATTCCCACCATTCTAAACTCCTGACAATCCTCTTTTAATGCCCTTACCATGTTTAGTAAATCTTGGAAAGTATAATTCCCCATCAGACTGTGCTGAGCCGAAAGAGACACCATCATCGATCCACAAGTTAACCTTCTGTCTGGATAACTCTGCTGATTTGACTGAGCTTTCCTCATATTCTGACTTCTCCCTATCATCACCTTCCTCAGACCTCAACTCACCAAACTGTTCCCCAGTTGCTCCGATCACCGGAGAAAATTTGAAATAAGGTTTTGAATTTTCATAGACCGATCCAATTTTGATATTGACTCTATACGATCTACCATAGGATCCAAGGGTAATGAATTCTGGAACATCGAAAGGACTTGCAACTCTCATAAAAATCCTCGCAGACGTGAGATCATCCCTGTTCTTAGTGGAATCATGGATTTCTACCATACTTCCCCATCTCCCTGCAACTCGTTCCAAAAAAGATTCATTCCAGCATAACAGAAAAACTCCAAATAACTCAACCTGGCAAAAAGCCATTGGAACTCCTCCATTCACTAAAAGAGCCAATCTATCAAACGAGGAGCCTATTTCATCTTTCTTCTTTGTCCATGCTTTCATCATCTCTTCATGAGATTTGAATATGATAGCACAGGAGTTCCAGACATAACCCCAACCAACGATCTGTACTTCATAACCATTATCAATGAAAGCCTCCTGAACTGACTTAAAATCAAAAGAAATCTTAATAATCCCCGTTAAAGATCTTTTAACCCAACTCGAAATCTCAGAAGGAATATGCATTTCCAGAACATTCTTCCTTGCCTTCTCCCTGTAACTCCCATCAGAGTATAACTCCCTATACCCCAATGCATTGTTCCTCGTATCATTGGTCAGTAAAGCATCTTTGTACGTTCTATCATCCCTAACACTCCTGCTGAAGAAATCTGCATCTTTCGACTTTGAAGGTCCTGCTGTAGACGAATCTGGAGACATCTTAACTGGACTACTCTTTACGTCTTTTCATGGACGAACATCAGTGTATTTTGCCACTCCAACTTTAATCCTTCTACCATCTATCAGTGACCCATTTAACATATCGATTGCCCTCTTCAAACCAGATTCCCTCTCAAACTAAACAAATGCGAAAGTGGAAAATCTATATTTTGGATTCCTAGTTTCTTTTGGGATGAAAACTCTCTCCACAATTCCCTGAGACGAAAATATGTCCCTTAGCTCATGTCGAGAAACTCTCCTGCTAAGATTATCAACAAAAGGCTTCCAGACCTCGCCGGATTTTATTTTCCCTTTCAACTTTTCTCTCTCCCATTCTCTCACACAATTCCTACCACGGGCTAATAGCATCTGTCAAGTTGCCTGGGGTCCTATTTTGGACTGTTTGATTGACTGTATTAGTGTTACGAAACACTAGCGGTAGACAACTATCTCAACTCGTGTATGCAAGGAAGTAAATGTGCTCTCTTTAGATTTTCTTTCGTACAGGGTCTGGACTTCGTCCTGTACCCTTTATTGCCCTAGGAGCAGCAAAAGAATTCTGAAGGAACTTGTAAAATCAGATGAACTCAAGTTTTATTGGCCCCACAGTTGGGTGTTGGTACTTTTGATTTGTTATATACACCATAGCGTGGTCTTGTATTGTTGCACAATAACAGTGACGTGTATACAGAACCTAATGTTTTTAATACAGTAGTGTGTTGTTGGCAGGTGACGACACCATCTCAGATGGTACAAGAGGCGACAAGTGGAAAGCATGGAGATTATTCGTGAGTTATACAAATTTAGTACTGAATATTTCAATTTGATTATTTGCATTTGTACTCAGCTTGATGCATTTGCAGAAACTCGGGTTTGGCAATTGGCCGTGGCCGTTCTCGCAAGAGGAAGCATAACTCACCCTAGGGTTTTTTTTTCCAGCTCCACTTCAGGAGGTGCATGGTTTTTCTTCTTTTGTACATTTGCATATGATGGAGCTCAAGATTACCTCAAGGTGGTTATTTAATGCAAGTAAAAATTGTTCTTCGATTGATACTTAAGATGCGATTTAGTCTCATAATTTTGTCATGTTGTACCCAGTTAGGGTGCGTTTAGTTCACGGAATGTAAGATTACCAGAGAATAGAATTACTGAGAATGTAAGATTACAATGTTTGGTTGATTTGGCAGAAATGTAAGATTACAGTGTTTGGTTGAAGGAATAAAAGATTACTGGAATGTATATTTTACCAAATTGTCATTGTTCTATATTTTTTAACAAATGAAATTCTAAATATTTAAATAAAAATTATTTATATAAAAATTCTATTTGTTGATAATATATTACTTGAGTATTTAAATATATCATGTATTATTTTAATTTTAATTAATATTAAATTTTACATAATTTATGTAAAAATATATTAAAATTTTAAATCAATATTTAACTAAATGTTTACATTGTGGAAATTAGTTTCGGTTCATATGTGACGCATTCACTGTGAGGTTTATTGTATTTTTCAATCGACAATGTTTACATTCTTCTATATAAAATAATTTATCATAGATATTCATAATAATAAAAAATTGTAAATTATTTTTGTTATCTAAAATATAATATTTATTATATCTTCTATATACAATAATTTATTTATTTATCTTTTATATTTATATTTAATTCTGCATATTTTATCATTATTATTTATCTCATAAATTTATATTACGATTTTTCCTGCAAAATCAAATCTTTTGCAAGCAAATAAGGAGGCATTTCACCCTCCATTGCAAATCTCAAAGTTGTGGAACCCACAATCGAATATGCAACAGAATATACCACTAAATTAATCGTAATTTTGTAAGTGTCAGCCTTCAACTCATACAAGTCATGAATATCCATTTGCAAAAGAAAATGCCAAGATGGTCTACCAGATTAAACTATATGCCAAGATGGTCTACCAGATTAAACTATATGCCTAGAGCACCGGATAACAAGGATAAAACTATTCATCAAATAGCTACAACTTCGTCGAAAATCCTTCAATGAATTTGGATAACAGAGTGGACCACCTTAAATTCTCATTCGAAAAAGAACATCTATAATTCTATGGTGGGCATAACGCTATTACGCTACAAACCTAAGGTAGCCAAATACAAGTACGAAACCAAATGAAAAATCAAAATGCACCAAAAACAAACGCACACACATTTTTTAATAAAGTAAAACATCAAAGAATAATTAACACGCCTTTAGCATAAGCTTCCCGGTGCCTAATACAAAGCCTGCATCTGTATGTCCAATTCCTATAGCAAAATGACCGAATGCTCCGACAGTGCAGGTGTGAGAATCCCTCCCTAGTAAAACCTGAAGGCAGAGATAAAAGATAACTTAAATGAAAGGAACAAATGAAGCTAGAAACAAATGATCAGGTGAATCATTTGTTATTCTGAATCAATTGTCATTCTTTTAACTATCAAGAAGCCTCAAATTACAAGCTACCAAAGCTATGAAAGGAAAAGTGATAACAGTTATTACCAATCGTTCTCTTTCAGAAGGCTTCCCTGCAAAATAACTGGCTTTAATTCTCTTTGATTACTACATCCGAACCTTTCCATTTGCCATGATAAACTGCCCCATATGTTCCAGAGCTACCAAAGTTATGAGTGGATCAATTTCATGCAATTTTGTCTTCAGTTCAGTAAGTACAGATTTATAATCATCGGTGGTTGACTGCATCATCCCTATTGCCTTCTCAATTTCTCGGACAAACTTGTTTATAACTTCCTGGGTTTTAGAGCAAGACAGTTTTTGCTTCTTTACAACACGATTAACTGCATCTTTCAGGCTATTCATCTCTATTTTCAGTTCCATTCAATGTTTCAATTGTATAAGAATATTGCTACAACAGCACCTGGTCAAACCATTCAATTCAAAGCATTGAATTCAGAACCAATTTGCTTACAACAAGCTTACAATCCATTCAATTCAGAACTTCGTGTGAAACATTAGATCTGCTTTAAAAAATCAAAGAATTTCTAAGGGGAAAAACATGATCATCCCCTCAGATGCCAACTTCGTTGCTTTGGAACTGATATCGGCCTAAGCTGAATCAGCATCTATGGTTAGAAATGAAAGAAGTTGAAGGAAAAAGAGGATGCATATTAATCTTGAGTCTCAGATAAACAAATTAATATCCAATTAACAAAATTATCTTTTTTCAATGAGTTCAAAGCATTTTTCTGTATATAGAAATCCTAATGAACCTAATTTCATAATAAAAATAAAATTTTTAAGTAAATATCGGCAATCGGTTTCAAAGTGACATTACAGTATTAGTCACTCAACGAAATGAAAACTCTTCTAAGATCCAACTAAACAATAATGGCTGCGAAAACTATGAAATAAATGAAACATAATAAACAGGAAAAAGAAGAAAAAAAGAGTAGTAAGAAGTATGAACCTCAAATTACAAATCTTAAGTTTCGGCTCGTAAAGTAAGACTTGGAAACGATTCCTGCACACAAAATGAATAATCAAATTCAGTGTTCAAAACAATCTAAAATCTACAACATAGATTCATTCAATGCAAAATTCATAGAGATAATTTCAACTTTAGAGTATGAGATCAAAGAACTAAATCAACAATTTAATCAAAAAGAAGAAAAAATAAAAAATATCAAATCATTTACAGAAAAATAAAAAACAACAATTTCATAATGATTTCGTATACATATACGAGATTGAATAAAAATGAAAGGGAAAAAAGGAAGACACAAAAAGTAAGGAGAAATAAAATATTTTTATTAGATGATAAAATGATAAATGAAATTTTAATAAAGGAAAAAAATGAAATGGGAAACATACGAATTTGCGGAGGAGGGAGTCAGTGAGGGGAAACCATGGTGATAAGCAAACGCTACGTGAGGAGGAGGAAGAAGAAGGGGATGAATCCCGATAGCCAGAACGAAGTGGGAAGAAGTTTATTTTAGACGACAGGAATAATGAAATACCTAAGGAGATGGGGGATAGATATTACCGGGAAAACAGGGGGAAAATCACTGTTGGTATTAATTCATTCCTTGCATTTGGTAATGTGGCCATCCAAACGTGGTTATATTTTTCCAGGAAAAAACATTCCTCCCAAAAATGAATTATATCGTGAATCAAACGGGGCCTTATGTAGTTATTCTATGAACTGATTGTAGAATTTTTTACAAGAGACAGATTGCAAACTTGTACATAAATCAACGGCAATACATGCCCCAACTCCTTTAACATCTACTCTCTCTCTCATGCACCAAAATTGCATCTTTTGATTAGTTGTGATAAAAAATTATCTTATATACAAGTTGTGTAAACTTTACACAACCGTACTGCGATTGGACTTCTAACAGGTATTTAGCAGAAACCCATTTGATACCCTTGAGCGTATTCACCAGTTTTATAGGTTGAAACAAGTGGAGTAAATGTTATTGAGTAGGTTGCCTTCTGGTTTAGCTCTGAGAAGTATAGTGTGGAAGGCTCCACAATCACATCAACCCCTTTCGGAGCTATAACCTTAATTTCATGTTGTGAGTTTGCCACTCCAACATTTGTCACTGTCCTCGTGTATGTCTGAGATGGTCCCATTTTGATAGAAAATGATGGATAGTTTAGCTTTCCTTCCGGTATGCTAGGTTCTTCTGAGCACTTGACTGATCTATGAGCAATTATACCAACTTGTAGCCCAAACAACAAAGATATGGAATATAGTCATCGGGTTGGATATCGTAGATGAATCCTGGGTTATCTGCCCTAGATGGATTAACATGGCCGGCACCGGTAGCAAAGACATGTGCAGGCTGCAATGTTTCATCAACAATGGGTTTGCCTGCAATATTGAATAGGTCAGTAGAAGTCATCATAGCAGATTTAATGGCAGCTGGTAACCAGTTAGGATGAGATCTCTTGAGCAAGGCTGCAATGCCACTTAGATGAGGGCATGACTTTGATGTTCCAGACATGAATTTGAAAGTGGATTTTGAGTTCATGTTATTGTCAAGAGGAAATGACCATGCTGCTAGCATATTCATGCCTGGACTGATAATGTTCGGTTTCAAAATTCCAGGGCTTGCCAGGCTAGGGCCTCTTGACGAAAAGGAAGAAACAGATGGAGCTGTCGGGTCTCCTAAGACGGTTCCTCTAAAGAAGATTGTCTCTGTAGGTGCTATTGTTGAATTTATGTAAGCTTTTATCTTCAGACCAGCAGCATAGCTTACGTGGGTTGCTGGAAGAACATGAATATAAGGTGAAAGACTGAAGGCATCAGCTTGTTGATTCATGAGAATCATGGCAGCACCACCAGCAATTTTCACTTCCTGTCCTTTAGCAACTCTTGCTATTCCACGTCCTCTTTCACATAAAACCACCTTGCCTTTGACATCTATATCTTTCAGTGTCCCCTCACCAAAGAATGCCGACTCTTGTTTGCCATTTATGCTGGCATAAATAAGTGGTTACTGCTTGGAAGGGAAGTTGTTGGGTTGGAAATCGGATTCTCCATCAAATTCTTCTCCATTTCCTAGCTTTGCCGTGGCTACAACTTTTCTATCCATGGTGCTTGCTCCAACTGTGAGAAGCCATGGGGCTTCATTTGATAATGTGGTGTTGGAAGGGCCGGAATTTCCAGCTGGGCAACTAACAAATATCCCCTTCTGCATTTCTGCAAATCTGCCTACAGCTATGCTGTCCTGGAAAAAGGAACAACTTCTTCACCAAGAGAGATTGAAAGCACATCGACACCTTCCTCAATAGCAGCATCTAGTTCGTTGCTCTCTGCACAGTCTGCTCCAAAACATACTTTATAAATTGCCAGATGAGCAAGTGGTGCCATCCCAACAGCCTTACCCTTGGCATTTCCCAGCACTTCAGCGTAATTTACGAAATGACCTGCAGCTGTGCCGGCTGTATGAGTCCCATGTCCATCTTCATCAATAGGAGGTTCAACCCCGTTTCCCCTTGTCAGATTTCCATCAATATTGAAGGACGTTGCACCAATTATCTTGTTATTACAGGCTGCAAATTCACATCTTCCTTTTCAGTTTGCCGGTGGAGGTGGCACTCCTTCATCACTGAATGAAGGATGGTCAAGCAAAACTCCACCATCCAGTACGCCAATTATCACACCTTTACCAAAGTTCGATTCTTTCCATATTCCTAATTCCTGCTGCAGCCCCAAAAAGCGGGGTGTATGCGTTGTCTGTTTACTGTAGTATCCATTGAGGAAGTGCTGAGATGAATCCCATTTTTGTTCTCATGGCTTGTACTTCCTCGGCGGTCATTCTAGCTGCAAAGCCTCTGATGACTGTTTTGTACAAATAAACCGTACTTGGCTGCGTATCTGAGCTTGCAGTACTCACTGGCAGAGAAGATTTTTGCCAGCTTTCTACATCCAGGCTTTCTGATTGTCCACGAACTCCAACATCAGGCTGCTCAACTCGGACAATGTAAGTCTGAGACTTGTTATTTTCATTTCCATGAACAATCAGAGAATGAAAGTTGAACAGGAAAATGAAACATAGGAAGTGAATCGTATCCATCTTTGATGGAAAATGACTTGATATATTTGTTTTTACCAAATCTACTAATTGATGGTTATGTTTATACACTCTGTTGACCTATACATAGCAAGCATGATTTTAGATTTGATATAAACATGTAAAGAGAGTTAGTTCGGAGTAACATATAACTCCTAATAAACAAACAAGAAAAAGGGGACATCAACAATTCTCCTTAACTACAAAGTACTGTTCTTTCAACAAACCTTGATCAATATTCTAACACTATCGACCCTTCACAAACTACGATTCTCCATTCAAATCAGAAGAAATGAATCGTTATCACCTGGCATAGTCATCTTTGTTTCATCAAGAAATCTGTATTGTAACTATCGATGGCACCTCCATCTGTGCAGAGATTATAAGCAGAACTGCAATTGTCTTTGTCAAATCCATCGTGTCTTGACTGTAATGGTCTATCCAGTTCATTGAATATATAATCTCAAATTCGAGTATAACTTTAATCCTTTCACAGATACTGTTTTCCAGTGGATCACAATCTGTCAAAAGCACTCTTGCCTTAAAATCTCTCTTCTTCAAACCGCAACAGCGACCAAGAATCTTTTAAAAAACTTGAAACACTAAAAAGTATGAATGGGTGAAAGCAACGATGCTCAAATCTCAATCAATCGGGTGTTTCACTTATATCATTTATTGAAGAAAAACAGAGAGACGAATGTAAATCAGGGAATACTTTACAGTAGTACTGTCAAGTTTTCGTATGAAAAGTTGGCCTTGCATGGGGTTGCTTCAGTTTTACGTTGCTGCAAAGCGCAAGCTGTTCCAACTATTTTCTCATTTTAATTGGGCAACAATGGGGCTTGTAACCTCTTGTTGAACAGAAACCCACTTGATAAGTCCTTGGGAAAATAGCAGGCCGTTGGTGTTGTTTTGCCTGGCTTCTAAACGTAACCGAGTAACTTTGCTTCTGGTTCACCGCTGTAAAACCAATCTTTCCAGGTCTTACACTTGCATCCACCCCTGTTGGCGCAAAGATTTGGTAGGTGTAAGTTGAGCTTGCGGGGCCAACATTTGTTACCGTTCTCTTGTATGTCTGAGAACTAGCAGATAATGTTATTGAAAATGAAGAATAGTTAATAGTTTTACTCAGCTTCAGCTATTTTTGATTCATTGGAGCAGTTCACTGTTCGTTGAACAATGGTTCCGACCTCATCGTGGGTGTAATTCAGGCCACATAAGTAAGGGATGTAATCATCTGGTTGAATATCGTAGATGAGGCCGGGGTCGTTCGCTTTCGATGGGTATAACATGACCTGCACCAGTGGCGAAGATGTCAGCGGTAATGTTTCTTTGGTCAACAATGGGGTTCCCTCCGAGGTTAACCAAGCTAGCTGTTGTCAGATTTGATACCCGCTTGAGACCATTCTGGATGGGAGCCTTTAGCTGCAATTCCACTGAGGTGTGGGCAGGACATTTAAGTGCCAGAAATCATGTTAAATGTTGAGTTCGTATTTGTTTTGTTTTTCACTGAAACTGGCCATGCAGCCTCACACCAGGGCTAATGATATCTGGTTTCAAGATCCCTGAGCTTTGCATATTTGGGCCTCTTGAGGAGAGAGAAGTGACTTCAGGAGCCGATAGCTTTCCGAGTACGGTACCTTTGAAGACGATTGTAGCAGTTGGGTTCGTTGTTGAGTTTATGTACTGTTGGATGCTCAAACCCGCTTGGTAACTCACATGGGTTGCTGGAAGTACGTGAGGATCGGCTATGGTACTGAAGCCATTAAGTTCATTTTTCATGAGAATCATGGCAGCGCCACCATTGTTTTTCACTTCTTGGCTTTTGTCAATTCTTCCTACATCACCACCTCGTTCACACAAAACCATTTTTCCTTTGATATCAACATCTTTCAATGATCCAGGGGCGCAAAATGTCGACTATGCCTTACCATTTGCCCCTGAAAGCACAAGAGGCAGTAACGTTGAAGGGAAATCAATAGGCTGGGGATTCTCCATCGAAAGTTAAACCATTCCCTAGCTTCGCTACCGTAGCTATGCTCCTATCGATGGTGCTTGCTCCAACTTTAAGAATCCACGGAGCCTCATTTGATAAGGAACCATAGGAAGGACCGTCGTTTCCAGCAGAACAGTTCACAAATATACCCTTCTGAATAGCTGTAAATGCTACCACTGCAATTGACTCCATATAGAAAGAAACTGAACCACCACCTAACGAGAGTGAGAGAACATCCACTCCATCCTCAACAGCAGCGTCCATTGCAGCCAATATTGCACTTTCAGAACAATCTGCTCCACATACTTTGTACATTGCCAAGTGAGCTAAAGGTGCCATGCCATCAGCTGTGCCATTAGCATTGCCAAAAACATTTGCACCATTCACAAAATTTCCACAGGCTGTGCTTGATGTCAGAGTGCCATGACCATCCTGATCAGCCGGATTCCCTATCACCTTCAACAAAACTTTTTGCACCAATCAGCTTTTTATTGTATCCCCCTTCAAATTCACATTTCCCCTTCCATCTCGCAGGCGGCGGAGGCATTCCTTCGTCGCTGAACGAAGGGGGACCTGGGGTTACTCCAGTGTCTAAAACCCCAATTATGACTCCCTTGCCATAGCTTGACTGGTTCCAAAATCCAAGGTTCTGTCGCAACCCCAGAAAATCAGGATTGTGTGTTGTTTGTAAAAAGTACACATTTTCAGTCCTAACAGATATGATCCCATCCTTTCTTTTCATTGCTTCTGCTTCCTCAGCTGTTAGCTTTGCAGAAAATCCTGTCACCACATGTTGATACGAATGAATCATCCGTGTTTGCCGATGGAGACGGTGTCAGGAAGGAATGATTTATACCAACCATCCAAGTCCATTGCTTGTACAAACACTCCCTCCAGTTTCCTAAGAGAGGCTGCTTTTCCCATTTTCTTTGCTCATGGACATAATTCCCACTTCATCAGCAACTGTTAAAGGAACAATAAACACGAAAACAAGAGTAAATAAACAAATGGCATCCATTATTTGCAGCTGCTTAGCACTTGTCTTCATATTGGTTAAAGGAATGGAGAATAATGTTCTGAATAACTGTATACTACTCTCTCAACGCTTGTCCTTATATAGATAGTTCCTCCACGGGTACTTGGTATTTCCCGCTGCTGTATCCAGTAGAAAACAAAGTATTGATGCAGCTTATGCGTGACATATATATATGTTTGTAACTTTGGGAACTGCTCCAGAAAATTCATCTGCTATTTTCTTCTGGTTTTACTTGATTATTTATTACCGAAACATGCACATTTATATGTGTTTTAAGTCATTTCTTGTTAAGTTGGTACAAAATATATGAAAAATTCACGGACAGAAGAGATAAATTTATTATAATATCGAATGTTATTACTGTAACATAATCTTCAAGACATTGACTTCAGACAAGAAGCATGATGACAATGTCTGAGGAGTTAATTTCGATAAATATTGCATTTTCTGGGATGAATATGATCTGCATGTAGATAATCGTCAAATATTAGGATAAAGTTGATGCTTCTGGGATGCAAGCGAGGATCACGAAATTTTTTTCTAAAGTTTTGCAGAACCAAGTAGCAATGAAACAAGACATCAAGAATTCTTTTGATTTTCTTTTTCTTTTTTCAGCTTCTTGCTTGATTATTGCAAATAGAAACAGTACATACATATAGAAAATATTACACTCTAAATCTCTAATACATAGAAATCATATATATAATATGAAGTAAGGGACAGAAGTTTATAATTGAATTATTTTTAAAAAAATCTATAATTTTTATATGTGAATAGATTCGGTGTTTAACATGTAAGCATTTTGAATAATGTTTTTCTAAATTAATTTTAAATAAATAAATTGGTTTTAAGTATTGAATCCACATATTTTAACTTGCATTTAGTTTATTTTTCAAGCTTCTTGGCATAATTTCATGACATTTTAGTTAGTTTTGCATCATATAGTCTCATATTACATATATTACATTTTTATATATATTCATCTTATATGATTTTAGTTAGTTTTTAGGTAAGAATTTGTTATTCACTAGAAATAATTTTTGGAAAATAAAATATATTTCTAAAAAGCAGTTTTCGTTGTTTAATTGTTGTAGTGTAAATTATTTTATGTTGTTTGGTTAAATTTTCTGTCACTTAATGGGTTTAAAGTGTATAATTAATAGTACACCACATTAAAACAATAATATTATTCAACCATAATAAGACAACGATATTGTCTAATTCATAACTAGTGCTATAACACATCAAAGTATATATCTTAACCGTCAAATTTTTTATGCTTTTTTTTTTCAGTCATGAAGACTTTAGTCTCCAAATTATTCTTCACTAAAAATCAAACATTTCGTAAAGAAATATATCATCAAACCTCTCTTCTCCATTGACATAATTTCTTCATAAAAGTATTTTTTAAAAAAAAAACTTCTGTCGTAAATGGTTTTTGCCCGGTACGAATTTTTACTTGGCGAGAAAAGTAAAATGAATAAATAAATGATTTTGATTTTAAAAAATGTTTTGGGAGTCGCCATTGACTTTTTGGGTTAGGTACCTAAAAACAATATTTTAAAATAGTTTTTAAGAAAACATAATTTAAAAGATAAATTGATTTGCGTATAACCAAAAATATTTAGTAAAAAAAAAAATTCGTGGTCGGTTACGTTTCGGGAAGGATTAGCACCCCTATAACACCCAAAATTGGTACCCATTAATTATAAATTGTCTTTATTATTGAAAATTTAAGAATTCAAAAATATATTTAATTCACAATCCTGTGATTTCAAATTTATTAGTATAATTTCAAGAAAATATATTAATTTTTATAAATATATTTTTTATATTTTTATAAATAAGATATTTATTTACTTAGAAATATTATAAAAGGACTTCTAGTTACTTTAAGACAGCCCCTTTCTTAATATTAAAAAATAAATATTAATAAAAAAATTCTAAAAATAATAAATATATATAATTTATAAAAGTATGATATTTATTTATTTAAAAATATCAGAAAATGACTTCTAGTTGCTTTAAGACAGCCCATTTCTTTGATATTAAAAATAAATAAATATTAAGAAGAATATAATAATTTTTCTTAAAAATAATAAAAATGAAGTAAATATATAATATATATATATATATATATATATATATTTATAAATAAGATATTTATTTATTTTTTAAAATACCAGAATAGGACGTCTAGTTATTTTAAGACTGCCCTTTCTTAATATTTAAAAATAAATAAACATTATTATTTAATCAAATATGAAATTATTATATTGTATTCCATGTAAATATTTAGTGAATAAAACATAAATAAATAAATAAAGTACTATATTTAAAGTATTGAAAAATAAAGGACAATAATAAAATAAAATGGCAATTAAATAATGACCAAAATAAAGAAAATTAAAATTATGTAATCATATTCATAAATAAAATAATAACAAAATTAACTAATGACTAAAATGAAATAAAATAGAAATTAACATGCAAAAATTGAAATAAAATAAATAAATAAAAAATAGGTGACTAAACTGTAAATAGGCTTCTAAATTAGAGGGATTATTTCGTGATTTTCCCTATTTTAAGTGAATAAAGTAATAAACTCTCAAAGCCTAGGGACCTGACGTATGGTTTACCCAAAAGTTTTAAAAATTTAAAACTCATCTTCTTCCTCCTTATCTCACACGCATAACACCCCAAAGCTTCCAACTTTTCTCTTTTATTTATTTATTTATTTAACATGTTGTTTGATCTAAAAATATATATATAATAATATGTAAAGCTGAAAAATACAAGAAAAAATGAAATAAACCTTGGTTGTGTTTTTATTTACAATCCTTTGTATGTATTGCTACTCGATCGGGGATAGAGGAGGAGAGAAGTTATTCTCCTGTTTTGTTGGGTTTTATAACCCATATTACATGCTTAAAACAAAAATAATAGTTGTTGTTTGTTTGGTGGTGAGCTGTAGGAGGGACAACTGGGTTGCTTGCTAAAACGTGGAGGGACAGCTGGTTTACTGGAAGCTACTGGAATGTTGTTGTGGTGGAGCAACGAACAGCTGAACGGTTAACGTTGTTGGAGCTGTTGGCAGCTGCTGAAGTTGAAACGTGGAGCTGCTAGAATGGGGAGGTAAAAATGGTGATTACAGCTGTCCCTTTTTGCTCGTTATTGTGGAACAGGAATGAAGCAAAGACGTAAAACACCATTTTTAGCTTGAAATGTTCAAACTTCTGAGCTATAAGTTCTTCTCTTCTTATTATGAACTCATTCTAGAAATGTTGATCCTCAAAAGAGGTGTCGTTGATTCAACTTCATATGTGATGAATTAAGGCAAGGTTGAACAAGTTCTTCTCATTATGAACTTCCTCTTCCTCTTCAGATGAGTTCTTCTCATTATGAACTCTTTCTGGAAATGTTGATGTTGATCTATCTCTTTTTGTGATAGAATCATTCAAAAGGTTGAACAAGTTCTTCTCATTATGAACTTATTCTTCCTCTTCAGATGAGTTTTTCTCATTATGAACACTTCTGGAAATGTTGATGCTGATCTATATGCTTCTGTGATAGCTTCGAGCAAAAGGTTGAACAAGTTCTTCTCATTATGAACTTCTTCTTCCTCTTCAGATGAGTTCTTCTCATTATGAACACTTCTGGAAATGTTGGTGCTGATCTATCTCCTTTTGGGATAGAATCGAGCAAAAGGTTGAACAAGTTCTTCTCATTATAAACTTCTCATTCCTCTTCAGATGAATTCTTCTCATTATGAACTTCCTCTGGAAATGTTGATCCATTGAGTGATAGACTTGAGCAAAAGGTTGAACAAATTCTTCTCATTATGAACTTCTTCTTCTTCTTCAGATGAGTTCTTCTTATTATGAACTTTATTTGGAAATGTTAGTGCTGATCTATCTCATTCTGTGATAGAGTCGAGAAAAAGGTTGAACAAGTTCTTCTCATTATGAACTTCTTCTTCCTCTTCAGATGAGTTCTGCTCATTATGAACTTCCTCTGGAAATGTTGATCCATCGAGTGATGAAATTTTTTGTTTCTAGTGAAACTGTCTCAAGCGAGACGAATCTTGTTTTAAGAAAAACAATCTCAAGTGAGATAAATTGTTGTTTCGAGTGAAACTGTCTCAAGCGAAACAAATTTTGTTTTAAGAAAAATAATCTCAAGTGAGATAAATTGATGTTTCGAGTGAAACTGTCTCAAGCGAGACGCAATTTGTTTTAAGAAAAACAATCTCAAGTGAGATAAATTGCTATTTGAAAACATCATGCACTGAAGGTCTTATGGATGGTCCGTAGGACTTATAAATTTGGGAAATAGTTTACTAAGTAAGAAACTTTGGAAATCGTTTTCTTACTATTCAACAATTTCATTTTCAGAAAAGATTGAATGAGAAACTTTGGAAATTGTTTTCTCATTTTTCGAAATAACTTTTTAATTGGGTAACATGCCTCAACTTCAAAATAATGCTTCATTTGTGGATTGTATCCATTCAGATGGTTGCATGACTTCTATACTTGAGGCTTGAATTCTACCTTACACTTGTAAGGTATTTTCCATCATGAATCTTCTTTCTTCATATGAAAATCTATAAAACTTCATGTTTGAATGCAATCAAATGTATCAATGTAATGCATTTTCTTTTATGCAAATGATGTTCTTATGAATGCATAAATGTTTATGCAATCTTCATGTGATTTCAAAGTGGCAAACTCGGTTTTCCTTCACTTAATCATTCCTTTACAGGGTTTTTTGCATATATCAGTGTAGCAACTTATGTTATCAAGCTTGCATTTATGAAGAACCATCTGATCAACTTGTATCTTTTTGTCTTCTTTGTTTCATTAAAGTCTCAAAAGAAATATTTCATTTATGAAACTCTTGTTATAATCAGAATTATGACCTGGATGTCCCATTTTTGTCTTTAATAACATCAGTTTTCTTTATATGAACTTGTGTAGAAATCCAATAAAGTTTTCATCTTTGAAAAGATAATATATCATCTTTGAAGATAGAATCTATCATCTTTGAAGAGAGAATATATCATCTTTGAAGAATGTAGATGTAGATATGCTAAACTCAGCAGATATTAATTAGGAAATCAATGTATGTTCTAATTTGACTCTTGAAACACCTCACAAGGAAGATTTATCCTAATTCCTTTCATGTCTCCACATCTAATCAGATCTCGAACAAGTCATTCAGACTATATCATATCGAGATGTTTAACAATAACATATTGTTCAATCTTAGTTGTCTCCACTAGTTTCTTGTTGTTAAAATTTCAGCTTCTCTTCTGTGGAAAGAAATCTTCATAATATCTCACTTCTAACCTTGGGGTTGAAGAAGACAAACTTCATCTTAGGTCGGTCCATAAATGGAAATACCATATGATTGCAACAATTGGTTCAGCACCATAATAACTGGTTCGTAAAACATTTGACAACACATTCATTCTTTCCTGTGGTTTCTGCACAGATGTTCATAAAACATTTGACTGCACATTCATCTTTTCATGTGGCTTCTACCCAGATTTCTCATCAATAAAGCTCTTTGCATAGTGTTCAAAGCTTTTGTATAATGTTACAAGACCACTTAAGCAAAAGTCAATGGGAATACAAGTGAGATGCATGTTTTCTTCCATAATGAGTGTTGTAGGAAGTAGAAATACATTCGCTATAGGAGCCATGTACAGAAAGAGGTCCATAGACTTCTCGTTATTGTAGATGAAACGCACATGATAAACCAAATAGATGAAAACTCAATTCACCCTGGCTGGCAATGATAACCCCAGTAACAATGGGAATAAGGGTAATGTACGTAAGCCGAGCCTCTCTCTTTAATGTCATCAAGTAGGCGAAAATTGTTGTGAAAAACAACCCCAACAGTATGATTAAAACTAACCTCCAGGAACCTCAAAGAAATATTTCTAATAATCACCGACACATAAAAGTCCAAATTCAAAGCCGAGATATTAAGGAATTGAACCCTGGATCGAATGATCTGTATGGGAACCATCTTTATCCATGCAACCGTGCTGTAGCTTAACAAAGAACATGTTGTCATGTGACACATGGTTAAGAAGATTAGGTATTTGAAACCATACTTGTTGAGTAAATATTTGTTCAACAACCTGATCCTAATGTAACTGCCTGATGAACGAAGCAATTATGTATAGTCAGCTCTACTGTCACTGTTTTACCATTTTCATTCTTCATATCTTTCTATCTTATTGGAAATATTTGCTCAAAGCAATGATCTTTCCATAAGATGATATGGTCCTTCAGCGTGCCCCGACATTTGCGGATACGAACGTTCAAAATGTATCAACATTCTTGATTCTAATTGAAATGAGCTTTCAACATGCCCCAGCATTTGCTGATTGCTAATATGAGCTTTCAAAGATTCCCAAATATTCATACTGATGTGGGTCTTCAAAATGCCTACATGGATCATTTCTGTCTGAAATGGCCTTAAGAATGCCCCAACATTTTCTTCTAAAGATGTTAAAAATGTGTTCAACATTACTTCTTGCTGAGATAAGCCTCTAATAATGCCAAAATATTCATATTGCTGTGAGTTTTCAAAATGCCCCAACATTTTTTTCATACTGATGTGATCCTTCAAAATGCCCATATGGATTTGTCTGAAGTGTCTTTAAAATACCCCCAACATTCTAAATTGTAAGGCTTACTCTCAATGTTTGTTTGATTTGAATCTCCTGATCCACATGAGGTCCAATTTTGCTAATGCCCCATTGAGGGTACTCGTGATCTGTAAACAAATCTATTAATCTTGAATGTTCTCATTCTGGTGTCATTAAACAGCGTTGTTGTTCAGTAGCTTAAAGATTTTTCCTATTGTTTCCACAATCATTTAAGAAGTAATCAATCATTCTGACAGAAATGTTTGAGATATGTGCTTCTTCTGAATGAGGTGACCATTTTCTGGATCTGGAGGGATATAGTCGGACCGAGCGGTATAAATCGCTTGGTAATTCATTCTAGGTCGACACAGTGGCTTATCATCTTTTAGTCTTAAGAAACATGTTCCCCTGGTACAATGTTCTGTCTCTTTTCTCTGGGATCGGTGGTACAGAGGTTACCTTCTATCGGCTCAGTATATATTTGAAAGCATATGTGCAAGAACTGAATGGTGATCGGTTGGAGCAATTGATGAGTAGATTTGACGGATTCAACCTTGTTGTCAGTGGTATCCCGTGTAACAACCTTACAGGAAGAAATAAATATCATCGAGATGAACTAGAAGATTTTTTTGGCGTCTTTTCTTGCAATGGCTGCTACAACAACTTTTTTTTTTTGTTTCTCCAAGATACGCACTGCCATATCCCACTCTTCCCAAACTATAGAAATGTTTAGTTGATGATAAAACTACTTATCTCTACTTTTGGAATCTTGTAATCAATGTTACCTAATATGAAAAGCCTATAAGTGTAGAATATGTTCCAATGTCTTATTATGTGTCATAAGTTCTCAATTTCAAGTTCAACAATCTTCTGAAGGACATAATGGATATAATCCTGACAAAGAAAATGATCGGCATGGAAGAGGCCGCAATGATGTATCAAGACTTGAGTCAGTATCACAATATAACCAGAGTGCAGGTTGTGGACTTGTTCATTCCCATAATACACCTTAATGGGACTTATAGCTCTGTGATGTAATATTCTAGGGGACATGGATTGGCGAATGAGGAAAGTAATTTGTTTGGTGATGCTTTTTTCCATCAGCATGAGATAAGTGTCCCTTTTAAATAGGGTAATCTTTCTTGATGAGTGGCTAATAATGTCACAGGAGATCGTTACAAGTTCAATTCTCCAGACTTTCTGGCTTCTTGGACCACTTACTTTCAAAAATGTGAAAGGCTTCATCATTTTGGCATCACTTATTCTTTTTCTCCAATAAAGGTAGAATAGGCAACAACTTGCTTCAAGTACCTTCCTCATTTGAAGCTGTCCTGTTTGAAAATGTTTTCCTCCTTTCTTTGTCAAAGAATGAAAGAATTATGTAAAGTATTGCTCCTTATAGGTTCACAATTGAATCAAATCATAAACATGAATTTAATGAATATCAAATAAATCAACTACATTTTTAAATCAAAAAATCATAGTCCTATGGCAAGTGTCAAAATTATTGACTGATTTAAGGTGTAGGTTGATTATGGTAAAGTAAGGTATTTCAAGTTGTTCCAGCATATATGTCACTTTGAGCTTCCACTAACTTGAAAAAGTAGTTGCTATGCTCATGTCATAGAGATACTTCTTGATTCCAGAATCTCAGGAACATCTTTGGGATGTGTGGTGCTTCATCAAGAGTTTAAGATCGTCTCTTATGTCGTTGTTGCACCATTCGATATTCGAGCCGCCTTTTCAGGTTTTCAACTCGAATCTTCCTTTGGTTTCAAGATGTTATTTAGAAATTTACATCTTGAACCCCCTTTTATCAATTTTCATATCATACATTAAAGATTTTAAAAACCAATTTTTGTAAATAAAAATCAATCTTGAAAAGCGGAATGAAATCTGAAGATAATCTCTTTCACATAGAAATCCATGTATGATTAGAATGGACTTTTCAGGTACGTAACGTAGGCCAGGGCTCATGGTTATGAAAGAAAGGGATATAAAGGCCCAAACAAGTGTTTAAGAGTAATTGAACCAATGATCAATTCATTTTGATGCCTTCAATCTTACCTTGCTTGGCTTGGATCTGCTTTGCTGGGGATTTTTTCATAAAATTCATTCATCTCCAGCATTTCTTGTGCTTCTTGTTGAATATGAATCTTTGAACTAATTGTACTTGATCAACCTTGTAACTTGAGGCTCAATGAGTTACCCATCTTGATTCAAAAAAATTTCTTTTTTACTTTTTTTTGAATGAGTAAAGGACTTCAATTGCTTTGAGCACCTCTTTTTCCTCTTGCATTTTGGAAATTCTTTCGTT
Organism: Hibiscus syriacus; assembly: GCF_006381635.1. Lineage (NCBI taxonomy): Eukaryota > Viridiplantae > Streptophyta > Magnoliopsida > Malvales > Malvaceae > Hibiscus > Hibiscus syriacus. Next base: position 1,689,651 of record NW_024062581.1, on the reverse strand, counting down.
ATTCTTGAATGGATTGATCTTCAAGCACTTTGTATTTGATCTACTATGTAGTTCAAAACTCTCTTCATTTCATGAAGATTTGCCTTCGTAATTGACAATCTTTATTCCTGTGAGTATATATCCTTCTTCTTGCTCCCAGTGTGGAGGGTGATCCTTGGTTAGGGTTGAATCAGAATAAATGAAATAATGTCGTTCGTCATCTCATACACAGAAGCCTTTGTAAAAAGAGGTATCCTCAGGGGGATGAATATTCAAGATTAATCTTTATTTACATGAAAACAATGTAATTAATGTGTGATATACTTATCTAAATCAATCTTTTTTCTTCTTCTTTGAGTATGCCCCAATCACTCGAAATTATCTTCGATAAGTTGGTCCATGATGCCTATGGTGGAATGTTATAAACCAATCAACTCTATCCAAAGGTAAACATCTGAATTTGGTGTCTTAAAAACAGGTAGAGACATGAGTTCAGAGTCTCAGATAAATGTAGTGTCAAGATTTGATTTTTTTTGTTGTAAGGATCAAGTAATTGGCGTTGGATGGAATATGAAATATATAATTTTACCACTTGCCAAAGATCTATGACTCGTGAAAAATTAAAAGAATATTTAATTTACTTGATAATCAAAACTTCAAGATTAAAACTTGATTCCTTTCTCATAACCATAAAAGCAACACGAATTTATTTATTGCACAAAAAGCAGAGAAATGAACAAGAAAAAACATGTTCAAACAAGATGCTGAAAATAGAAAGTACTACAGTGGTAGATAACAACTCTACTTGTTTATGCATCATTACTCCTCTAATGTTGGGTGTGTAATAGGATCAGGGTCATTGTCCTCATTTGCCCCCCATTTTTTGATCATTTCTCTTATCTGGGCTTGTTTGGATGATTCCTCAGACGTACCAATCTCTACTTCTTTCTTAGCAGTTTTGTGGTCAGATCTCATCTCATCGTTTATCAATTGGAAGTTGGGCTCAAAACAATTCTTATTGGTGACAATAGCTTTATCCTGGTTCTGAACACCCATTGCAGCTGTGATTAGCGTAGTATTCATCATATTCTCTAAACTTCCCAAAATTTCATCTGTCCTCGGGAAGTCTGATATGGGTGTTTGAGACATTTTCATGGTGGTATCTTCCCAATTTATCTTTAAACCCATGGACTAATCTCGGATTACATTCATGGAAGCCCTTTTGCTTTGATTTCCTTTCTCGTTTTCTTGCGCCCAATATTCTTCGTAGGATTTGGTCACATTAGTCTTTGTTGAGGCAATGATTTCTGAGCATTGAACCTTAACCCATTATTTTACCTTACATTTTTGAATTGCTTGCTCTAAAGGATCTTGTACATTTCCCTCAAGGTTACTACGAACCTTAGTTGAACAATTTGGAATTTCAGTCTAGTTTATCCAAGGAACCTCCTTATAAGTCCAATTCTCATTTGGAGGCCATTGTGGTTGAACAAGTCGTGGAGTAGTTAATCTGGCTGAAAGCATTTTTTAATGCAATTTTTCACCTGAACAGTGGAAGGGAGAAAATTGAAAACCTTGCATCTTTTTTTTCTTCTTGATCAGTCTATAAGGTTTGGTACCATGTTTAACTGAATAAGACCTCATTGTATTAACCTCAGTTTCTTTCTCGACATCAGTACTATCAGAGCCTCTTATCTTACCATTCTTGATAGCTATTTCGATCATTTCTCCACTCATGATGATGTCTGAGAAATTATTAGTGGCAGCCCCTATCATGTGACTAATATAGGGAAATTTTAATGTATTGATGAACAAAGTAGTGAACTCCCTTTCAGTCAATGGTGGATTCATTTGAGAAGCAACGTCCCTCCATCGTTTTGAATATTGTCGAAAGCTTTCATTGCACTTCATATTCATGTTTTGCAACATTGTTTGATCAGGGGCCATATCAGTCATGTGCTTGTATTGACCCAAAAAGGCTTGAGCTAAGTCTTTCCAATAACGTATTTGAGCATGTTTTAGCTTATTATACCATCTGGATGCAGACCTAGATAAATTGTCTTGGAAACAGTGGATTAACAACTTTTCATTCTCCACATAGCTAGTCATACGACGACAGTACATGGTGATATGATATGAAGGGCATGTGGTCCCAATATACTTCTCAAAATCTAAAACCTTGAACTTTGGTGGGAGAACTAGGTCGGGGACCAAACTTAGCTCTTTGGCGTCAAACCCATAAAATGACTCAACTGTCTCTCTAGATTTTATCACCTCTTCTACATTTTTCAGTCGTTGGATGAGTTTTTTCTTCTCAACTAATTTATTTGGGTCAGAAACCTCACTATCAGTACAAAATTCATTTGGCTTCAACCCAGAAGCTGTAGGACAGTCAGTGGGAAATGAAGCTCCAGCTTGATATTGTGGGTTCTTAACAGTGAAGTGAACTGGTGATTGAATTTCCTAGTGCGCAGAAGTGTGCCCCGAAATGTAAACAAGTGTAACACCAAGAGGATGTGTGGGGTTTTCAACAAGACATTTCCCAGTGGTCAAATGTTTCCCAATCATTTCTTCCATCTTGTTCAGTAGATTGATCTGAGAATTTGCGATATTAGCTTCAACTTGTACCAACTTGCTCCTCAATTCTTTCTGCCTCTCTTTTTGCTCTATCTCAAATTTGGCTAGCCTATCCTCAATTTCTTTAGACATTTTTCTTATGTTGTGTTAAGTGTTCTTGCTACAAGGAAGAATCAATATCACTTCGGTTGAAATCCTTATTTTAATAAATGTTTTAATGCATGATATAAGTTTGAAACTATAAATGAAAATGTAAATGCAATGAAAACGTAAAAGTACGAATGCAAAGTGAAAATGCAAAGATACAAAATGCAAAGGCATGTATGAAAAGGTGTTACTCAAGAGTGATCATCTTAAAACAGATTTCATTGAACACAAAAGTTTCGGTGCATCAAACAAAACTTGTACATGTAGGGGATAGCTTTCACTCCTAATTTCTCTATTTCCCTTATAAGCCAAATTAACTTCCACTCATGCTCAGGTGTGGAGTTATCAATCTGCCTTAATGAAGCCAGCTAAGTCTACCAGCTTATGAGCCACATTGTTTGCTTGAGCAGCTTCTTTCATGACATTCTCTTTTTCCTTCATCTTCTGTGTCAATTCTTGGAGTTGCTCATTCTCCCTTGTGATAAAATCTTTATGGTTACAGAGTTCTTGGACAAGATCTTCATGTATGTTACAACTCTTTTTCAATTTGGTGACCCCTGTTATCCACTCTTCTGGGGTGTTTCCTATGCCAATATTTCGAAAGGCTTGACTGATCTTTTGGAAACCTTCATGCATGGTTTCCATTTCTGTGCTCAATTTCTTGTTTTGATCCTTCAAATAACATGCTTGAGCTTCATAAAAACCTCCTTTATTCTGAATGCTCTGACTGATACTCTTACCGTAGAATGTTTTTGGTATCAATCTAATAGGATCTTTGTGGAATACTTTTGGTATTAATATAATAGGATCTTTGTGTGCATAGCTCGCTTCTATCCTCGGAGTTCCATCAGGATGCCATTCCTTAGTTGCGTCATAGTTTGCTTGATCATAAAACTTTTTATCCATTTATGAAAACTTTCCAATTTGATAAACAGTCTTTCAAGTCAACACCTTTTTGGTTATGTCATGATCATGCAATGCAAACAAAAGAAATCAATATAAACAAGTTAGAGCAAAATAACATGCATGGGAAAAAAATAAGAAAAAACAAAATTGTTAGTACCAATTAATGGAAAGAAAATATTCTATCTATCAAGGTATAAATCCTAACCTCATGTTTTCTAGTTCCATTCTTTGTTTGGAAAAATTAACCTAACCGCATGATTACTAGTTTACAGCATTTATTCATAAAAAAGAAAAAAAATCAAATAAATTAAAAAAAACAAAAAGTTAGAACTTATTTCTCCTTTGTGTACACCTATGGATAGGGTTTCATTATTGTCTTAGATCAGGAGAATTTCTAGGGTTTATTATATGAAGGGTTTCAGTTCTAGAAGTAAAGGTACTCGAATTGTCCTTGTTGGTGCCCCTTTGGGATGCCAAACCCTCAATCCTAGTCCATCACAGACTTAAGCGTACCGAGTTCAATTAGAGTGGACACATTTCCCTATGCCTGACACGGAGAATAAATTCTCACGAAGACATGGAGTATATGAACCCCGAAAGTTACTTGCTAGGTCTGACACGGAGAATAAATTCTCACGAAGACGTCGCTTTCACTCTCACTTAAAAGGGACAAGCTTGATTATAAAGCTTATGTTATGTAATGCAAGTGTTGTGTGTGAGGAGAAATTTTTAAACCTTTGGCAAACAATTAAAGAATGAAATTTAATACCTGAAATTAAAATAAAAACATTAATAAAGAAGAAAAAAATATTATGAAAACCATAAGTATATATAAAAAAATTGAAAGAAAAGAATTATAAATTAATTATATTTTTGAATTCTTAAATTTCCAATAACAAAGACAAATTATAATTGATTTTAAAGCTTGACCAGGTCCCCAACGGAGTTGCCAAGCTGTCGTAACCGGTTTTTGTCCGGGTACGAATTTTTACTTGGCGGGAAAAGTAAAATGAATAAATAAATGATTTTGATTTTAAAAAATGTTTTGGGAGTCGCCATTGACCTTTTTGGGTTAGGTAGGTCAAATACCTAAAATAAATCTTTTAAAATAGATTTTAAGAAAACATAATTTAAAAGATAAATTGATCTGCGTATAACCAAAAAAATTTAGTAAAAAAACGATTTGTGGTCGGTTACATTTAGGGAAGGATTAGCACCCCTATAACGCCCAAAATTGGTACCCATTAATTATAAATTGTCTCTATTATTGAAAATTTAAGAATTCAAAAATATATTTAATTCATAATCCTGTGATTTCAAATTTATTAGTATAATTCCAAGAAAATATATTAATTTTTATAAATATATATATTTTTTTATATTTTTATAAATAAGATATTCATTTACATAGAAATATCATAAAAGGACGTCTAGTTGCTTTAAGACAACCTCTTTCTTAATATTAATAAATAAATAAATATTAATAACACATTTTTCTAAAAAAATAAATATATATAATTTATAAAAGTATGATATTTATTTATTTAAAAATATCAGAAAATGACTTCTAGTTGCTTTAAGACAACTCATTTCTTTGATATTAAAAATAAATAAATATTAAGAAGAATATAATATTTTTTCTTAAAAATAATAAAAATGAAGTATATATATATATATATATATTTATAAATAAGATATTTATTTATTTTTTAAAATACCAGAATAGGACGTCTAGTTCCCTTTCTTAATATTTAAAAATAAATAAACATTATTATTTAATCAAATATGAAATTATTATATTGTATTTCATGTAAATATTTAGTGAATAAAACATAAATAAATAAATAAATAAAGTACTATATTTAAAGTATTGAAAAATGAAGGACAATAATAAAATAAAATGGCAATTAAATAATGACCAAAATAAAGAAAATTAAAATTATGTAATCATATTCATAAATAAAATAATAACAAAATTAACTAATGACTAAAATGAAATAAAATAGAAATTAGCATGCAAAAATCGAAATAAAATAAATAAATAAATAATCGGTGACTAAACTGTAAATAGGCTTCTAAATTAGAGGGGTTATTTCATGATTTTCCCTATTTTAAGTGAATAAAGTAATAAACTCTCAAAGCCTAAGGACCTGACGCATGGTTTACCCAAAAGTTTTATAAACTTAAAACTCATCTTCTTCCTCTTTATCTCACACGCAGAACACCCCAAAGCTTCCAACTTTTCTCTTTTTTATTTTTTTATTTATTTAACATGTTGTTTGATTTAAAAAATATATATAATAATATGTAAAGCTGAAAAATACAAGAAAAAAATGAAATCAACCTTGGTTGTGTTTTTATTTCCAATCCTTTGTATGTATTGTTGCTCGATCGGGGATAGAGGAGGAGAGAAGTTATTCTCCTGTTTTGTTGGGTTTTAATAACCCATATTACATGCTTAAAACAAAAATAATGGTTGTTGTTTGTTTGGTGGTGAGCTGTAGGAGGGACAGCTGGGTTGCTTGCTAAAACGTGGAGGGACAGCTGGTTTACTAGAAGCTGCTGGAATGCTGTTGTGGTGAAGCGACGAACAGCTGGACGGTTGTCGTTGTTGGAGTTGTTGGTAGCTGTTGAAGCTGAAACGTGAAGCTGCTAGAATGGGGAGGTAAAAATGGTGATTACACTTTCTTCATAAAGATATGGTGTACTCAATTTAGGATTTTGATCCCTTAAATATTTGAATCCCTAAATTCAATTTTAGGATTTTAAGTTAACTTTCTCTAAATTAGAAATGAAAGAAAGCTTGTAACTAGAGCTTTCTAAATATGCATTTAATTTTGAGTTTGGATGGCTAAATGAGTTTAATCACTAAATCAAACATCTCAAAAAAAGCATATCAAATGAAATTTGAGGTTTAGAGTTTATAAAACATGTAATCAATTTGGGGTTTAGATAATTAAAATGGTTTAGTCTCTAAAAATGAAAATTTAAGTCTCAAACTTTCCTGCTTGTAAAATGAGATGAATGTTATCGGAAATGAAAGTTAGGGATGCAAGGATTCTAAATATTTGCTTAATTTGTGGTTCGGATAAGTATTTAGGGTTAATCCCTAAATCAAAGTTCTAAGGTTTTAAGAGAGCTTCTTTAATGGTGGTTTTGACTAGCAAGTTGGCTTTGGTGAATTTGATTTAATGTTTCTAATTTGGGGTATATAGAATCAAATTATAAGTTTTTGACATCTTGCATGTTTATTTATCAAAATCCATAGTTTAAGCTTTATGAACGGGGCACAAATCAAGTTACTTCAGTGATTAAAGAAATGATTGTTATTCTTAGAGGTTCCGAGTTCAAACACATCGTAGGTGTTTGAGCGTTCATTGTGAATGGGTTGAGAGTTTTCCGAAGAAATATTACCTTGTAATTAGCCTTAAACTAATAAAAAAGAAGTTTTTGAATGGGATAATTAAGTATCCATCATTCATCTTTTCCCTTGTTTTCACTTGGTCACTCTAAATCCTAACTTTACACTTTAGCAATCAAACTCTCAGTTTATCACATTTTAGTCACTAACCAATTCCAACCCAAGAATAATTTAATTCGAAATTAATATATATATTATTAGACATTTATTCAAGGCTTAAAATATTAATTTAATCATCATATAAATTATTTTTCAATCATCATATAAATTATTTTTAATTCACCAAAAGTTTAAAAAAAATTATAGATTGATTTTTCAAGATATTATATAGATCCCATGATGTAATTTAACGGCCTACTGGAGGTCGTCATCCTTGGTCCGCATATCAGATACTGACACATACCAATGAGGAGCCATGAGAACAAGTGAGTCGACTCTCTACTACCGAAGGAGGGAGGCCTGAAATCCTAAAACCCCTGTAAGTTCCACTATCACCATCATTACCAATCATCCATCCAACAGCTTTTCAACAATTAGATGCATTCATAATGCAAATATTCATGAATTGATAATAAGATAGTATTTATTTAGAATTTAACTTGTAATAATACATAATCTACAGATACAATTATTTGAATTTATGTTGTTTCAGAAAAATAACATTTTATTTTAGCATTAAGATCATTCAATCAATACATAAATTTTATAGGGTAAAAAATACATATTAGATATTGCTTTGTTGAGTCTTTCAATTATTAAAAGTTATAAAATGGTTCCTCAACTATAGAGAATTGCCTTGTTGAGTCCTCTGACTATTAAAAGTTATAAAATAGTCACCCAACTAGTCATATGTTCCAAAATCATCATTTTTTTGTTAAAAAATTGATGACAATCTAAGTTGAATGTTAATATGCTGACTGAGATATGATAAAATATGATATTAGAATCTCAGACAACTATCATATCTCGGTCAACATGTTAGCGTCCAGTTTAGACGACCGTCAATTTTTTAACATAAAATGACGAATTTGGAACCTACGAAAAGTTGGGTGATCATTATATAACTTTTAATATTTAACGGACTCAAAAAAGTAACACCTTATATATAGTTAAAAATCACTTTGTAACTTTTAGTAGTCGGAGTTCAACAAAGCAATGACCTATAATCGGGGACAATTTGTGTACTTTACCAAGTTTATATTTATGCTAATAGGTCAAATTAGATTGTATAAATAGTTGGAGAAGAAAATTTGGGAATATATTGTATTAATATTTATGGAAGTGAAATCATAAATTCTTACTAGAACATTGAAAGGTAATTTTGGATTTAGCTATGATAAAATTGTTTCATAAATTTATGCAGCAATATTCCATGAAACTTTTAGCCATGGTCGGTCGGACATAGGATGATCGCCGGTGTTTTACACACCTCCTTGTCTGTCAGAAACTGAATCCATCTCCGTTTGAAAGGTGGGTTTGTTTTTATTGGATTCCTTAATCTCACCGTAGAAGTAAGACAAGAAGCCCCAAAGCGAGAGTGCAAGCGCCACCCCCTTCTCCGCATGGAAACTTTCCTTGTAGAAAATGACTGCCAAAATCTCAGTTACGGGTAATAAAACAGCAATTATAATCCCCGACAACAAAGACGACGCACAAAAGATTACTCCTATGGCTCCCAAGAAGAAACATTGCCATATTATTGCACTACAAATCACAATCACGTAATAATTTGTTTCCCCTAGCTCGTATTTTCTTGCCTCCCTTGGAATTACCTGCAAAATACAACTCAATATGTTGTTTAATTAGGAGAGAGACTCATTGATTAATTAAACTATATAATTTGATTTAATGGAAATTATGGGATATGCTTAAGCCGGCTAGAGTTTATGACAGAAAGAGAGAAGAAAAAGTAACCTTGAAATCATCGTTAGCCAGCATGCCAATGGTGCAAACAACAGTAGCAAACAAGCACATCACCATTTGAATCTCCATCACAAGAGCGTAGCTGATATCTTGCTTTGCTTTCTTGTACGTTAACTCGACCAAGGGCAGAATGAATCCATACAAAGCCGAAGCTCCGAGGGTCATTAGGAACCCCAAAACGTATTCACCCTTTGATTCATCCGCTGGGCGGTCGCCGCTAGTATTCATGGCTAGAACACCGGCTCCGATCGTTAACATAAACACAGCGTTTATGGAATAAGGAGTGAACTTTTGCTTCACCAAAACAAAAGCAAAACCCGCTGTGAAAGCCAACTGCGACGCAATTACTAAAGCTGAAGTCGAAACCGGAAGACGATCGATCCCATAGGCGTAGAGGTAGTTGTCAAGGCCGGTGAGGATTCCGATGACGGCGGCAGCAAGGAACAAGTGCGGTTTCATAAGGAAAAGCTTGTTTTGGGAACTGGGTTGGGTCCTAGAACGGTAAAAATAAGCACAAGAGATTGGGAGGAGGATGACGGGCCAAGCACCGGTCTCCAGCCAGCTCGAGAACCAGACTCGTTTACCACCATGCATGAAGTAGAGTTTCATCATAAGTGGACCTGCACAGTTACCTATAGAAAGGATGATGCAATTTATTATTAGCAGAGCTTTTCTCATCGTCGTAGTGTTTGATTGAGGTTCCTTCCCGACCTCCATAGATTAATTGCAGAGAAAAAAATGGAGCTTCTCTTTTGTGTGTGTCTAGACTCTAGACTTCTTACTATAGTTATAGTACTATGAAAGCTGGTTTGTGTCCAAGTGTGTGACAAAAGCAAAGCTAAATTATTTAATTTTCCATGGGATTCAATAATGATAATTATTTAATATACTAGTCTTATAATTTTTTTCTTCACCAACAAACAACGATTAATCTATCGTTAAGTATATTTAATTATGATACCAACCCAAAGAAATAAATATAATAAGGAATAAAAAATTAAAATAAAATCAAAATAAATTTAAATTAAGAAATTTGAGTATATATATTTATTTATATATATATATTTTCAATAATAAAAAAATTAAGATAGTGACTCATGACAAAGCATAATTCGTCCCAAGATACATTGTGTTTTATTGAATATATTTATATAAAAAATTTACTTATCAATTACGAAATAATAATTATGAAAAATATCATTCTAGGCTGAATATTATTAAAAATTTTGAAAAGTTTAATTTAATAGTGTTAATTGATATTTTTATGATTTTTCTTCATGGTGAACGACTATATTTTGTTTAACAATTCCTACTTCAAAAAGAGGAAGCAGAATTTTTATTCCAAATAGGTATGAACTCACAATCTAGAAAAAAAGAAGAAAACTTTTGACCACATGCTCTAAAGATTGTTGACTCATAGTAAGCGAGTATAATGAAAGACTATATAAGAATATTGAAAAGCAGCAATTCAGATTTCACCAACAAATAGTAAAGGATATTATAATGGCTATCAATATTTCACAATAAGCGGTCGTTAATCCTCAGTACGGATAATTTTAAATCCAGACAGCGTATAGCATTACAACATTTCAAAGGGCATGGATTCATCATCCACGGCAGCATACATAGGATCCAGTAATACACAACTAACGAAGGGCATACTCAAATAATTCTAGTGTACAGTGCTGCAATGATTTGGTTTCATCATTTACTTACGCAACTTTTGTAGATTATCAAGCACCATGCTACTCGCTTGCATTTGCAATACCCACCATGTTGAGCATGTGTCTGTCCTCCTTGAACCTTTCTAACACCGTGCCCTTAACGGCATCCACTTTTTCTTGTTCCACTCCTTTTCTAACAATTCCCCAGCATTCTATAACTTATGGGTATATTTTGCTGGTCTTAGAAAGGCAAGGGCTATTGAAAGTGGTACAGGAAAAAGTATGCCCTTCATCAAAGCTTGCCGAGATGAACAAGCCAAAGTGATTTATGCGTCCTCCAAAACCAATGCCATTCGGGATTGTCTCTGAACTGAAGTTTGCACCACACTGCAAATGCTTATTGTTAGAAACATAAACAGCTTAACTTATATATGTATAAGAAGTGTGCAGATTTCCACTCAAAATTTGGAGTAGATAAAAAAGGGGGATATGAATCAACTACATCAAAAAGTTGGAAATGGAATTGGACAAACCACCCCAAGGCCCAGCATTAAGAATTACTTGCATCTTAGTGGGCACTAAAAACCTCTTCAATCCCTGATTTTAGAAGAATCAATATTGGACAACCCCAAGCAATGTTTACCGATAATTCCAATCTGTTCTCAAGTTATGAAAGCTATTAAAATAAATTCTGCAAAATTCGAAGTGTGCTGCAAGATGGCATAACTGTTCAGGAAACAGTCTAGATTTAAATTCTCTAATTTTTTCCCTAAAATCACTAGAGAGTTTCTTCCAATAATGACAGGCCTACTAGCAAGAACCAACATATAAGTACAGGAATCGGAGGCAAAGGATTCAAACATATTTGGTTTCAGCTTGAAATGAAAGAGAAAACAAACCTAGAAGAAAACGATACAAGAGCAAGTAAAAGCATACCCATTGCAAATTATTGTTTGCTCCAGTTGGCCTAAAAATAGATGCCACTGGGTAGAGCTGAAATAGAAAAGACTTCATGTCCCCATAGAAATCGCTATGCCTCTCCCAAGGCTGAGAAGCAAAACCTCCAAATATGTAACCTTCTCTATCATTGATAATCAGGACTGTTCGCCCATCATCATTTCTGCAGTTCAATTGAGTAATTAGGCAACCTATAAAAAGACGATCCCATCAACCAAGAAAATGAAATAAAATTAGAACGTACTAGGAATCAATATTTTCTTCAGGGAGATTAAGGAAAAGAAAATAAAATAAAACAGAGAAAGACCAAAACAATTGTTAAACAATTCATCATCTGATGAAGAGAAATTTTCCATTTTATCTATTTTACATAATGGAGCGCTCACAAAGAAGCCTCAGAAACAAACCTTGCGGTCAGAAAAATAAGACCAATTGGCAAATTCTATTAAAAAAACCATAATTCATCATAGACAAGAAAGGTATTAGATGCGTCACAAAGAGACGAGAGGTAGTTTAGTGCTTGTTAGTTTCTTTTAGGTATCCCTAATAGATGCATCACCAAGTTTATCAGCTTCCACAATGAGCTCTTACTGTTCCATGTATAATATGCTAAAGAGCAGAGTGCATCAACTACATGGTTTACATAGTTCTTGATCAAAGCATCTTCAAATTAAACTAGATAAAGAAGCAAGGATAAATACCTGAAGTTATAAAAGCAATGGAGGCCATACAGCCCGTACCATAATTTTAGCATGTTACACAAGGTTGAGTTTAATGATTGGAAGTCTTCAAGAAAAATGAGAAAAATACAGTCATAATTCATTCAAAAAGAATCAGATATGACCAATTTCATATTTTCAAAACAGAACACTAAAATTATCCATAGGTCTTCCAAAATTGTCTAAAAGATCAATCGGTCATAGTTTAGAAAAGCAACAAATACAACAAATCAGATAATTAATTTCTTATGACTTGAACTCCGATGGGAACAACAATTTACAGGGTCTGAATAGAGATAAGATGGTAGCAAAAAGGAAGTAGGGTACTTACGATATGTTCCCCAAGAATGTGTTAAAATTTAAGCCATTTAATGAACTATGATACAAGAGTTTCCATTCCTCTATCTCTTCATGAGATAGAGCCCCTCCTATATGCCAAGCATATTCATCTCTCAATAATAATATATTGGGATCAATATTCTCTGAATGCAACAATTTAGGAATCTGAGATCCCGGTCTCCCTACACAGAAAAATAACATTAAAACTGGACCTAAGATACTAATTTCAATCAAAATCATAGGATACAGGATATGATTTGGTGTAACTTCCATCTGGACATGTATCCAGTTAATCTATAATCCAGCTTAATCAAAATTAAGCCTTCACAAATTAGTGTAACACAAACAAAATAAGTTTTTCCAAAATGAATCAGGCTTTAATCGGAGTTAAGCTGGAGGGGACATAAAATCAAATCACATTGAGATACTACATAATTTTGCTAAGTTAAACACAAGCATGGTTGAACAATGTCACACTGATACAGATTCTAAATTATATAATATATACATATCTATTCATACTTTAAAGAAATTATGTCTCCAATGATGCTGCTAGAATGATAAAGATTACAAAAGAAAAGGGCACATATCAGAGAAGAAGCATGAAGAACCTGGATCTGGTGGCATTAGTAAGTTTGAAAGGAACTTCTTCACAGATGGTACAAGAGTACACCAGCATCTGAAATCCTCAAAGGACATACTTTTATCATTACGTTCCCCATCATCCTTTGAGAATGTCGCAGTATTCAGAAATGTCTCCACCATGTAGCAGCGTGAATTTCATTCTGGTTGAGAACCTTTCAGGTGGAATATATGGTCAAACATTGTGACTAGGCCAGATTCTAAATCGGACCTGTAGTTGAGAGGGAGCCACATAAGTTAGAAGGTTTCTAACATGATAGAGATGGCTAGAAATTCAAGAAGCTTCCAATAATTAGATTGGTAATAGAAGCTTCTAACTTGAAAATTTTGTTCCATAATTAGGTTTCATATTTTGGGAAATAAATGTTGACAGAAACAATTTTTATAATCAGGAAAAAGTTGGTGAAGTAAAGAAAACGTTACCGCAGACAATCATCATTTTACCTCGTCAAAACTTCATCATCTGTGACATCCAACAATCGATAAATAAACTCCTCAATCTCATCATCTGTCCCTTTCACATAAGTCCCCTACAAAAATTGAAATATAAAACCAATAGGCCTGCAAGTTCAGTTCAAAACACCAATTAACATAGGTTCCCTTAGCTGTTGCTCTTGTTAATTACCTTCTGACACTAGTTTTCTACTTCAAAAGTTAAACTCTTGAAGCATTTGATTGGGAATAAACAAATAATAAAAAAGGTAACAAACACTAACATACGGTGACCATTCCACATTAAAACCATGAATTTTGTCATGCACAAAATCTTGAACTTTAACTTCAATCATTTAAGAATACTTGGATGTTTTTCCTTTTTACTTCCACCCCATAAGTAAAAACATATAACAAAAGTAACAACCAAATGAAGCTACATATAACCAACAACATTTGTTTCTTAATCATATGTGCTCAGCAGTGATAAATAACCAACAATAAAATTTTCAATCTATGCGACTTCGATTTTAGGTGAGTGTCGAATACGGTAGACTCGAAGGTAATTACTTTAGTGATCACGAGGTCTTCATAGGTAAGCTTATCGTCTTTGCGTCCCTGGGTGGCTAAATCGAACATTCTGTAACATTCTGTCTCCAAGAGGACCTTTTAACCCGAAGTAAGCCTACATCCAAACTAGTACTTTCGTTAAGGGGGGAAACTTCCCAAGAAAATCAAAACAAACATTCATAACTAGAAATGGGTAAAACCCAAAAAAGAAAACCTGAAAAACAGGCGAAGAAACATATTGACCATTGTTCTGAGACTGGGCAGCTAGGGAAGTGAAGAGTGATTTGAGATGCTCTAATTCCTTCGGAGTAAAAGCTCTAAAACATAAATCTTTTCGTTAGTTCAATCATACCGACAAATCAAAAGCAATTTTTTGAATTAAAAAAAGTCCAAACGTTACAGTAAAGATTTTTTGGAGAAAGAACAACCTTGAAGCTGAATTGAAAAGAGGATTTGGAGGAGGTGACTGGCTGTTCCTCGTTCTTCTTTTTCCGGTTTTGTTCGTTTGCTTCCGTTCTACCTATATTTTTTTTCTTGTTCCACAATGGACCGATCTTCGTCTCCAGAGTCTATTATATTACATCAGCCCATTTCCATGTCCAAAGCCCAAACACTTTTGGGTTGGATAACATTCCAAATTGCAGTGATAGAGATTTATATTAATAAGTGACCACAATCATAAAAAAAAAAGTGTTAATCTCAATTTCGAACAATCATATTTGTGAGATGTATATGATATTAATGATAAAATTATATTTTAATAATGTTTATTGACATCATTGTTTCTTTCAAGAATCTGCTCAACAACATTATATTTTAAGTATGGATTCGACGACGTGACGTAATAAAGAGCCAATCCATACAGCTTAAACGATTCTAAGATCAGATTTTATTATATCTCAGTCAAAGGTTGAAGTTCAACTAAGACGGTCGTTAATTATTCAACGAAAAAGGATGAGTTTGGAATATTTGAATAGTCGTGTGATCATTTTATAACTTTTAATAATCAATGACTCAACAAAGCAGTATCTTTGTTACAACCCAAATTTTAGGAAAAATTAGAAAATTTAATAAAGGATTAATTGAGTAAAACATAGGGACTAGTTTGAAAAATGAGGAATTTAGCAGACCATTTTAGGAAGTTTTGAAGAATGCAGGGACTAAAGCATGCATTTGGCCATTTTTTTACCTAGTAAAATATAATTACCCGATTGGATAAACCCAAATTATTTTTCCCCCAAATTGAACCAAATCCCTAACCCCTAAATCAACCCCCGATGGTCACCTTCTCGCTCTAAATCCACAGCCGTCTGGCCACCCCAGCCCGAGTCACGACCACCAAAGTGCTCACCGTCGAACGGTGATAAAAATCCAACCCTTGATTTACCGAGAAACGGCGTCGTTCGCTGTGAATTAATCGAGGTTTGACCGTCAAAAATCACCCCGGCCGCTGCCTATTCTAGCCATTTACGACCGCATCCGGCGTTGGTTCAGCTCACCGTCGCCTCCACTACAACCACCATTGTGGTACGATCAAAACTCGACCGGTATTACTCACTAGTGACGCGCAGTCGTCGATTACCGGCATGGGTAAGTTACTAATCGGGTTTTGGTAAATTAAATTGGTTTATTGGTGTAATATTGGTTTGGTTTAACTGTATTTAAGTCTATTTTTGAATTGGGAGAAATCGGTCGGTATTTGGCCCAAGGAAAATTCCAGAAAAAGGTTACCCGACCCGTCTGCCCGACTCGTTGACTTGACCAAACCGTTGACTTTGGTCAAAGTTGACCATTGACCAGTCAGGCCGTCGACTTTGACCGGTCTAACCGTTGACTTTGATCGAAAAAAGTTTTAATTTTCGAAAAGCCTTATTTTAAATTTTTCTATGTCATGTGCCCGATTTTGAAGTCCATTTTGCCAAATTCTAACCCGAAAGCCTCCAAATTAATTGTCAAACCCAAATATGCTTAAGTAATTAAATGTTTTAATTACGGAAAAATTTAATGTAAGACTTGAGACTGATAAATTGTCATTGTTTGAAGGTACTAGAGACTTATCTGACAGCTCGCCAGCTCGACCCAGCTCTTCTCGACCTGTTAGGCCACGGGAGCCGATAGTCACTCGTATAAATCGTGAACTTTTCAAATACCCGACTTAAAATATTACTCTGATATTAACTCTGGTTGTTATGAATTAGGTTCGAGCACTATAGCAGAGCGTGACGAGGTCGATGCTTAGTAGTTTACTGTGTACCCTATTTTACGAGATGTGTTCCCTATGTGCTAATCGATTGTGTATATATATATATCACTGAAATTTATGATTCAATGGATGATGGTTCATGAACTACGATGGAATGATGTGTGATATTTGAATACTTGATTTCATTGGACGGTATTATTTTACCGAATATGGATCATGGAAATCTTTGTGTGTTATGTGAACTATTTTATAGGGATATTATCTGGGTAGGCTGAAGTATGGAGGTATAACCCTGATCAAACTAGTAAATCCTTACAGACGGCGACTCTTGGGTAGGCTTTCAGGCCCCAAGATGTTCCCTCAGGTTGGCTCCTTATACCCATGCTCTATGGATGCAGTTTATGGGCGAACTGCATATGGTGTATGGGAGGAGGGTATATTATGTGATTTAATATCTTATGCTTGATCAGGATTTCCATGATACTTTACTGGACTATTGCTTGATGGTTTTCATATTATGTTTTTATTGTACTAATGGGACACACTGAGCCCTAGGTCACTTTTCAAACTGTTTTCCCCTTTTAGATATTTGTGGATAGGTACCGATTCAGGCACTCGGAGGATCAACACATTATAGAAGAACTTTTTGTCTTAATGTTTCTATCTTCCGAATTGCTTTTCATTATGTGACATGGACCTTTATTTTGACATACTTGTTTTATGATGATGATGATGTTTATGGATTTTGCTACTATACTACAGGTTTATGGCATGTTATGTTTTATATAACTGTTTTTTAGTTTTATATTTACGAATTAAACTTTTATCGTTATTTATTTTACTTTTATAAATGTTAATTGTAATATGGTTTTAAAATATTGAATAGCATTTTAGAAAAACTGTTTAAGAAATTTTAATGTAATTCACTAAACTTAGTCGAAACGCATATGCTTGGTCTAGGGGGTTACAATCTTATAGTTGAGGGATCATTTTGTAACTTTTAATAGTTAGGGACTCAACAAATCAATTTGTGTGTTTTACTAAAAAAATAATAATAAATTGTAGGTCTGTAAACGAACCGAACGAACATGAATGAGGGTATGTTCATGTTTGTTCGTTTAACTTTAACTGAACAAACGAACGAACACAAACAACTTAACGAACAAAATTTGTTGTTAGTGTTCGTTCGTTAAGAAATTTAGCTTGCTCGTGTTCGTTCATGTTTGTTCATTTAAATGATAAACGAATACAATCGAATGAACATAAACGACCGTAAACGAACATAAACGAACGAACATAAAACTAATTAGGTTTATATTTGAGAAGAGTTTTTTTTATAATAATTTTAGGATTTATATTTTCTTTAATTGATTTGAGTACTTTTTATATGTGTTTAAAATTAATTGAGTTTAAAAATATTAATGGATTAAAGGTTAAAATTTATTAAGTCTTTATATTTCAAACGGGTCTGGAAAACATAAACGAATGAACATAAATGAACTAAATAAACAAACGAATTATCGAGCGTTCACGAACGTAAATGAACGAACGAACCTTTTGCTTGTTTTCATTCATTTAATTAAACGAACATAAAATCTTTTTCATGTTTATTCGTTTAATAAATAAAATAAATAAACTTCCAATAGAACGGTTCGTTGAACATCGGTTCGTTTGCAGGCCTAATTAAGTGATCAAAATAAAAAGGCAAAAAGACATTAGAGGGCCCTGTACTTTTAAAAAAAAATCAATGTGTTCCTCGTATTATTTTTTCTCTCAATGTGGCCCTCTAACTCAGAAAACAAACCTAATGTGACCCTTTGACCAACGTTTTCCATCGTTGACCATTTTAGTGCTGATGTGATAGTCCACGGTGCTAACATGGCATTCTAAAGTAGCTGATTACATGACGAATAAAATGACAAATGGGTTAAATTAATTTTTTTATCTTTGTTTGTGGTTCAAATTCATTTTTTTAAGTTCAAAGGTTTATTCATTTTAAAAAAAAATAAAAGTTATTTTAAATTTTAAATATAAAAATACTAAAAATAAAAATTAAATTATAAAAAATTAAATATACATATTAAAAATATTAAAACTATTATAAAAATAATTTTTAATATGTATCATAGGTTATAAAATGATAACTTATAAATGATTAGTAAATTTTAAAAATATATAATGTACGTACATGTAAAACATGCACATATTATTAATACTTATACAAAGTATTCTTACTAAATTAATCGAGATTATAAAATTTAAATTAGTGGAGACTTAAAAATTTATCAAAACTTACTATGTTTTCTAATTATCTTTTTACGTTGAAACTTATTATATAATTATCTTTTAAATTACTTGAGACTTACAAAAAGATAATTAGAAAACATAATAATTTTCGACTAATCCAAAAATTATAAATCTTGACTAATTTGAATTTTATAATTCTCAATTAATCCAGTAAATATTTTTATATAAGTGTTGATAATATGCATACATGTTACATGAATATGTTATGTATAATATATTTTTCAAAAAAAATATTTTTTAAAATTTTAATAATTTATAAATAATTATTTTATAACCTATTATATCTATTTAATTTTTTTAATTTTGTAATAATAGTTTAGTATTTTAATATGTATATTTATTTTTAGTAATTTAATTTTTATTCTTAGTATTTTTATATTTCATTTTTTGAATATTTGAATAAATTCATATTTATAGTTTAAAATAATTTTTATTCTTTTTAAAAAAATAAACTAACTTTAAAAAAATTAAATTGACTCTCGAACAAAATAAAAAAATTTAACCCATCTTTCATGTTATCAATCACATGATCAGCCATGGTGGACTGTCATATCAGCATTGTGGATCGTCACGTTAATAATATGAACTATCATTTCAGTACCGTAACAGTCAACAACAAAAAATGTGGGTTAAAGTGTCACGTTGAAGTTGTTTTCTGAATTGAATGATCATTTTAGGAGAAGAATAATATAAGAGACCCATTAATTTTTTAAAACTATAGAGACATATGTTTTTTTACTAAATAAAAATAAAATAATAAATTGATAATTAAATAAATAATTACTCTATTTTTTTATATAAAAAAGTTAGGTTAGGGAAGACTCCAGTAAACGATTAAATTGTAAATTCATAAATTGTAAATTATATAAGAATTTACAGATTATTTATCAAGAGTGACGATAATAAAATTTAAATTTAACTTTATAAACTCAAATTTTTTAATTTCAATCCCTTCGTACGAACCTTTATTGACATAAATAATTACTCTATAATTAATTGGATTTGGTAAGTTTGGTATATAATTTTTTATGGTAATTAAAAAATCTAGGGAAAATAAAGTATGGCCACAAATCGGAGTAACAAAGAAACTGAAAGCCTGAAGCTATTCAACAAAGAAACAGAGAGCCCGTTTTCTGCCTAGACACAGAATTCAACGGCGATGGCCACTCACTTTTACAGTTGTTCTCCGATTCCAGCAAAACCCATCACCAAAACAATCCATAACAAGTTCATTTTGTTGCCTAATCCTCGTATCTCAACCTCCAGACATCGTAATAACTTCGTAGCATCATCATCTTCTTCTACTTCTACTCTTCGAGCTTTAATTTCACCAGCAGCTACTTCAGTTGCAGAAGATGAAGCCACTACCTCCACCAAACCTTCCAAGTCTTTACCTTTTAGTGTGGGTCATGGGTTTGACCTTCATCGGTTGGAGCCTGGTTACCCTTTGATCATTGGTGGGATTAATATTCCTCATGATAGAGGCTGTGAGGCTCATTCTGATGGTATTTTCTCATCTATTCTTTCCCCTTTTTCTTGAGTTTTTCAATTTGATTTTGATGCTAACTATATGGGGGATTGATATGTTGCAGGCGATGTGCTGCTTCATTGTGTTGTGGATGCAATCTTGGGAGCTTTAGGCCTTCCTGATATAGGGCAGATATTTCCAGACAATGACCCTAACTGGAAAGGGGCAGCGTCCTCTGTATTCATCAAAGAAGCTGTGAGTATTTCTTTGATTTTGATTCTGGGTAATTTTGAGTTATTCCTCTTATTTATATATTTTTATGGGTCTTAATTTTCAGTGGATTCTCCTTTAGCTGGTTGTGTGGTTCACTGCTGGTTACCTTTAAATCACGGGGAATAAATGGCTGATTCATTGGTCATTGTCATAATATAAAATTGGGATACTGATCCTAGATTAGAACTTCAGTATCGAAAAAAATAACGAACTGTTGAATAGAAAGTAATAGAAAAGGCAGTACTAAGCTGAATATGGAATTATTTTGTTTTGGTGCATGGTTAAACAAGAACATAATGCCTCTTAAAGTTGTAGGCTCGACTAATGTACTTTGATGCAACATTCAAGTATTAAGATTTTATGAAACATATCCTTTTAACCCTTTTTAATGTGATAGAAGGAATCGAAGGAACTCCTTGGGTGGGTTGGACTGCATACTCAGTATTTGTACTCGAACCATATATAGCACTGCTTGTTAATCTCTTAAGGGTCATCACTGGTTAATTCAATCTACTTAGAAACAAAAAATTGAGTCTCTAGTTTCAACCATTCAGTACTTTGTCTTAGATGCATCAGCAAAGCAAATTGATAGTGTTCCTCTGTGTTGAGTGGTCGAGAAGTGGATACGAATCTGCTGCATTAGAGCTAACCTCTGATGTTTTGATTATGGTCTGGATGATGACATCCCAACCACAATGCAATGAACTTTGTCTTTATTTGATACAATAATAGGCATGAATCTTTCTTCAGAACAGCTTTGTTTGTTTTTTTGTTGAAAATGAGATTTAGGTTTTCATATTGGACTTTAATCACTAATATTGTAAGTGCATGTACATGATGAAGGAAACTTCATCGATCCTTGTATTCAGCTAGCCTGTGAAAGTGATTCTGCACATGGATACATCTTGTAAATATGATTTTTTATTTAAAAAAAGGATGCTTTAAGAGAAGTCTACCAGGTATGATATTCTTTCACTGCATATTTATGTAAAAACTCTGCTGCGTTATTTGATTGCAACTCAACAACCACAATTCAATGTCTGTTTCTTGAAACAGCCTAATTTGTTTGTGGTTGGAAACTGCTTCAACCTTTATTCTCAACTGAACTATAGATATTCATGTTTTTAATACTGGAGAATCCATTCTGAACCCGAATTTTCATGTATAATGCATCATTCTAAGAGAAGACTGAATGAATGAAATGCTCCCCTATTGCCTCCCACTCAATCCAACTATTTTAGAACAAATTTCAAGGACTTGGCTGTTAGGTGTTCTGAAAGTTTTACTTTGGTAGGACAAGCATAAGAAAGAATATTAACAATTTCGCAATTCAAAACAAACTATAAAGTAGGGGAATGTGATATCTATGATAATTTTGTAGTATAGGCGCGAACAACCCATTTACTTCTTTGGTCTGTGTAAGAGATACGTGTTCCTTTTCTTCTGAATTCAGCTTGTAGAAATTAGTACTAAAGAACTGAATCTCTCTATCATTTAGAGAACTCTGCGATGAAGTTTGTACGTATCAAGTTTTGTTTTTCCGTCATATGGATTATGTAACATGGTCAGGTTTGTCGTTTGATCCCATCATTGTTTATATCTTGTATTCTAGGAATATATACTTGACTTATCTGTTACAGGCTACTTAGATTAATCAAGTTCATGCTGTGCAACATGGTTTCATTTCAGGTGAGACTCATGCATGAGGCTGTTTATGAGATTGGGAACTTAGATGCCACTTTAATTCTTCAAAGACCAAAACTGAGCCCACACAAGGTGGCTATCAAAGCCAACTTGTCTGAGCTGCTAGGGGCTGACCCATCTGTTGTCAATCTCAAGGCCAAGACTCATGAAAGAGTTGACAGCCTTGGAGAAAATCGGAGTATTGCAGCACATACTGTGGTCCTACTGATGAGGAAGTAAAATATAAGCCTCAGGCATTGCTCTCGAGTCTGAAAACTGTATACACAGCGAGTATTATTAATAACTTGATGCATTTACTATATATTAACCAAGTGTTCAAATAATATCACATTTAGAATTTTTTTTTAAAATAATGTTATTATGTAGGAGAAAATAGTAAAAAATATATATAAATATTAAAATTATTTAGACAGAATTAAATCGTGCATGGTATGAAAATATGAACTAATTTTAATAAGCAACCAGTCATTCTATTATCCAATCATGGTATATGCTTAATGTGTACTTTCCAATCAAGATACAACAGAGCATGAATCACATCCACCAGTGTAATTCCCTTTGATGATCCTTTCCACAAGTGTAATTCTCTTTGATGATCCTTTCTACTAGTGTAATTCCCTTTGATGACCCTTAGTATGATCGAAGTGGTTGAACCACTTCGAAGTAATATGTCTCCGCCATAACTTTTATACACTCTGAACTCTGTATATAGTAAAACATCATATACAACTAGGGTGAGCAAACTCAACTTGAAAATTTGATTTTTTTAATTTCGAGTTATTCGAGTCAACTCGAATTATCAATTCGGTTTTCAAGCTCAAGTCAAGTTGAAATTTTGAAATTTGGAGTTATTCGAAAAATTGAAAATTTGACTATATTTTGACAATTTTACGATTCAGTCTCTGATTTTATTAGTCCTTCATTTTAAGTCTATTTTTAACCAAATTTGAACCACATGCTCCTAAACCATCATATAATTCATGTGTACTTTCAATTCCTCTTTTCAATAACAAGTTTCTATTTTTCAATTTAGTCTTTCAATTTTTTTATAATTTTCTTATTTATTCATTTGGCTCTTTATTTTAAGTTTTTTTTACCAAATTTGAACCACATGCTCATTTATCACTATAAAATACGTATATAACTTTAATTCTTCTTCTTTTTTTAATATAAATGTACTTTCTTTTTTATTTAGACCCTTAATATTGCATTCTAATCAATTTGATCATTTGACTCCAATTGTTTGCAAATTCTTTCTTCTCATTAATCCCTTGACGATTTTATACTCTCATCAATATTTTACCCTCAAAATAAAGAAATATATAGTATTGTGAATATATTTTATAACTTTAGATTTTTTATATATTAAATAACATTATAATGTGAAAAGAATATGAAATATATATCTTATATGGTTAGAGAAAGTCGAAAACTTGAAACTAAACCTTACCATAATACTATAAATAATTATAATAAAACTATCATAGAAAATCAAATAATTTTATTTGAAAGATTTTCAAGTTAAGTTTGAGTTGTAAAATAGGACTCTTCAACTCGAATAAGTTAATATTTTGACTCGACTAAATTGAATGCTGACCCCTTAATACAACTTACAAGTCAGCCACGAACATCGAGCATGAACCTTTGAGAAATCTATTGCGTAGGTCGTCTTTCAATCACTGAAAAACTTCAATTTCTCTACTCTATAATTTTCTTTGTAGACAAACCTAAAAGATTGATGACATACTTTAAGGCCCATTGAGATTAAAGTGGGGGAGAAGACATCGATCCCCATCTTAAAAACAGATAGTCAGTGGGCCATCTATTCATCGTTGCATTTCCATAGTCATAAGGGTTGTAAAATCAGATAATCAGACATGTTTAAGTTGGATTTGGTAGGTTGGGTAAAATTGGGTACAGTTTAAGTCAGATTAATTTGATGGTTTGACTTGGATCAGGTCGGGTACATATCAAATTAGTTCGGGTTATTTTCAAGTTGATTTGACACCAGATCTAGATTGGGTTAAGATCGGGTCATTTTCAGTTCAGATCGATGTCAGTTCAGGTCCGAAGCAGATAAAGACCAGGTTAATTCAGGTGTAGGTGGACTTCAGTCGGATCTCGTTCAGATTAGGTCACATCATTGACAGATAAAATTCAGGTTGGATGTTTACAGGATACAGATTGAGTTCAGGTCGAGTCGTTTTTATTTTTGGGTTAATTATTTTGTCATCTTTCGTGATTGTTGAATTGCAAGTTGTAATTGTATATGATTTCGAGTAAATTACAAAAAAATAATCATGGATCTATTTTGTAAAAAATATAAATTTAAGGACAAAATTGAAGAAATATAAAATTACAAATAAAATTTTAAAATATAAATTAAACAACACACGTAGGTAAGCGACCAAATCGAAATAAATTTAAAATGTGAGGTTTAAATTAATATAAAAAGGACTAAATTATACTCATTTAAAAAGTTATGGGCCAGTTACAAAAAATATAAATAACAACTAACAATGGGCCAAATGAAGATGTAAATATAAATTTAAGGACTAAATTGAATACATATAAAAGTGAAAGACTTAAAATTTAAATAAATTAAAAAACACAAAAGGATGAAATTGAAATAAATGCAAAATATGAAGAAATAATGAAAACTATAGTAAATTGCATTCATTTAGAAAATTGAAAAAAATTATAATATATATATATATAAAGACAAATATATAATATATGTAGTTTATATGTAGTTTATTAATAAACTATGTACTTTATATATATATATATATATATATATATAAGATTTATGTATATAGTTTATATATATAGTATATTAAATGCATATATATTACTATATAAATATTTTACATTAAAAATTATATAGTTTATATATAAACTTTATTTATATTATAAACTATATAATTATTATAAGCTATATATATAAATTATGTTTATATGAACTATATATATAAACTATGTACGTAAACTATATATGTATAAACTATAAAAAGTATATAGTTTATAAACTATAATTTATGTTAATATAGTATATATATAAACTATATAAAGTATATAGTTTATAAATTATAATTTATATTAATATAGTATATATATGTATGTATAAGTAATATAAGTAATATATATAAAAAGTAATAAAGTTTATAGTTTATAGAAACCCTAAACTATATATGTATAGACATAGTTGATAATTCATATATAGTTTATATAAACAATAGTTTATATAAATTATATATGTAACATTAACCTATAGTCTATAAACAATAGTTAATATATGTAACTTATAATATATGTATACATGTAAACTATATATGTAACTTATAGTACATGTATGTATAAACTATGTATAGTATATAACTATATATATATAACCTATATATATATATATATAAACTATATAAAGTAAATTACTTATATAGTTTATAGAAACACTATGCATAAACTATATAAAATAATAAAGTATATAGTTTATAGAAACTCTAAACTCTAAACCCTAAACCCTAAACTATATATGTATAGATACAGTTGATAATTCATATATAGTTTATATATATTATATTTGTAACATTAACCTATAGTCTATAAACAATAGTTAATATATGTAACCTATAATATATGTATACATGTAAACTATATATGTAACTTATAGTACATGTATGTATAAACTATGTATAGTATATATAAACTATATGTATATAACCTATAGTATATGTATATATACAATCTATTTATATGTTACATAAACTATATATGTAACCTATAGTTTATAAACAATAGTTTATATTAGTGTACTATATAGTTTATAACCTATAGTAAATAATTTATAAGCTATAGTTTATATTAATGTACTATATAGTTTATATTAATGTTAATTATCTTAACTATAATTTATATTAATATAATATATAGTTTATAAATTATAATTTGTATTAATGTAGTAGATAGTTTATAAACTATAGTTTACATTAATATTAACATATTAACTATAGTTTATATTAAAAATATAGTATATAGTATTAATATTAATTATAGTCTATAAACCATATACTATATTAATATAAATTATATTAACTATAGTTTATATTAATATTAATTTTATAGACTATATTTTATATTAATATTAATTACAAATTATAAACTATATTATATTAAATAAGTTAATATTAATAAAAATTATATATTAATATTAATTATAAATAGTTTATTAATATAAATTATATGGGGATGAAATTAAAAGAATTTAAAATATAAAGATTAAATTAAATTATTAAAGTTGGACTAAATTGAATAAAATCAAAATAAGGGGATAACAGTACAATGCGAAACGAAGTTCAAAAACACGCGGATCTTGAACTCGACCCGAACGGAGCGACTATATAAGGTAATTTTTTCTCATTTTCGAGTTTCTCATTCATTCTTCCATTTTGCTCTCTCTTTCTCTAACTCTTCGATTCTCTCAAAATTTTCTACCTTCTCTCTAGAAGTTCATCCATATTCTTCGTTGTTCTTTGAAAAAACCTTCATTTGATCTTCAAAAACACCAAATCCCAAACATTTTCCTTTTTTTTGTTGGATCAAACACACGAAATTTCTTAACTTGTTCATCCGAGTTCATACCAAAACCCTCATTTGATATTCATAAACACCAAAACCCATACGATTTCTTGTTTTTTTCGATCAAACACCCAAAATTTTCTCCCATGTTCATCCGTATTCATCCCAGTTCATATTTGTTCTTCACAAAAACCGTCAGTTGATCTTCACAAACACCAAAACACATATCATTTCCTATTTTTCCGATCAAACCCCAAACCAAGTAGCATTTCATCATTATTCTTCCCCAAACCATTCTCTGATCCTTCGATCAAACCTAAAACCTAACACCAATTCATCTTCTATAACCCAACCTCAACCCCAAACTCAAATCCCAAACCTAAACTCAAACCCAAACCCGAACTTGAACCCGAACCCGAACCGAATCTGAACCCGAACATAAAAAAACCTAACCGAACCTCTTCACTTTCTGTATCTTCTTCATATTCTTCCTTCTCTGTTGATATTCAAAACCTTTATGTTTTTAAGGGTTTTATGGACAGTCTTTCTTACGAGTTGAATTATCCAGGTATATTTATTTTTTTATTATTTTGTTTTTTATTTTAATATTGTTCATTAATATATTATTCATTTCATTTGTAGGAGAAAACCCAACAAATCAGAATGAAGAAATTCTGAAAGAGGTAAATATACTCTCCTCTATAGCTAATGTTTATTCGTTCCCAATAAATCAGAATGAAGAACATTCTGAAAGAGGTAAACATACCCTCCTCTGTAGCTACTGTTTATTCGTTTCCTCTGTTAGTCCTTGTTTGTGTTATTGTTGGTTGTTCATTCGGATTAGTTGTATAAGGTTGTTAGCTGCCTTTGTTTGTAGCTTAATCAAGGTTTACTTTTTACCATACTAACCCTATTTTTTTGTCAAGGGGATGTAAATGATATATTTTCCAAAGCAGTTGATATAAATAAATCCTCTAAGAGGAAGTTCACTGGTTCATCCGAATTTGGGAGAAGAACCTCTTCTGTTTGGGACTTCTACACATTCACCAAATCTGATGATGGTTATATTTATACTGAGTGTAAGTATTGCAAAGTGAAAAGGTATAAAGTTGATTTTTATATTGGTACATCTAACCCTAAAAGGCATACTAAGAAATGCCAAGCTAATAAGAATTTTCTTGCTGAAAATCCTGGTAGTGTATCTTCTTTTGATTAAAACAAATACTATGAACTGTTTACTGAGGCTATTATGTGTCTTGGTTATCCATATAGTATTGTTGAGCATGAAAAACTTTGGGATTTACATTATTACCTTAATTCTTCTGTTAAGGATATATCTAGGTATACTGTTACTAAGTATTGCATGTTGAGCATGAAAGATGATTTGAATGTCATTTCTCCTCTTCCCTTCAATGGTAAGTACTTCCATATAAGGTGTGCTTCCCACATTTTGAACTTGATAGTTCAAAAAATTTTGAAGGTAATTGATTCTTCTGTTAATAAATTAAGTCAGAGGATAATGATTGGTTGTATGGTTTAAGAGCTTCACTATTACCAAAAAATATTGATATTTTTGTAACAACCCGTAATTGGTTGTATGGTTTAAGAGCTTCACTATTACCAAAAAATATTGATATTTTTGTAACAACCCGTAATTGGTTGTATGGTTTTGAGCCGGAGGATAAGGAATAAGACTACCTTACTGTGGTTAATGAGTCTGCTATGTAAAGGTATGATAGATTTGTTTTGTTTTTAATTTTATCTCAATATTTCATTTTAATTTTAATTTTAATTTTTTAGGATGTTTAACGTTAAGTGAAACCATTGGAATTTGATATTCAGTCTTGTTTCTTCCCTTTACATGTAACTTCTATTTATTAATTACTTATTATATTTATTATGTTTAACAGTAACTGAAACCAACTTTTATTGATGCTTCTGTCCAAAGTAACACATCTTGATTTTGCTTGATATTATTTCTGTTATTATAAACAATGTTGAATGCTTGATTCTGTAAGGGTTTGGTAAAGTCAGAAATGTTTGGCACTATTGGCCATCGTATTCCTTTTGGCTTTACCGTTGACTGCATGTTTGTTTAATGCAAAAATGTTGCATGTTGCTGCCTTGTAATTTATTTTGTTGGTCTGACTTAAAATAGATTGTTTAAACTTGTCATTTTTTCTAAATAACTACTCATGTTAAATTATGTTGGTGGCTTTAAAAGTTGGTCGTAATTTAACAATGTTGGCAGATATTTCGATACAAAAGCTCGATGAATAAATTTATGGTAGCAAAGTTAGGGTTTTAGCCTTATAAAATTTTTGTTATAAGATTTGAGAGCTTAAAAAACTGGTTTTTTTTTTCATTTTATTGTATTCAACTGTAACAACAATGTTATTCAAATTTTAAATCAAATGTTATTTAAATTATCAATATCAATTAAATTTATCTTTTATATTATGTTTTATGTATGTTATAGTTGTTAGATAATTTTTCTCTACAAAAATTAAACTGTATAGTTTATATTTATATTTTAGAGAATTAATCACGTTCAATACTAATATTTATCTATTATCAAATTAATTATCATTTCAATGCCAAAATTATTTTTATTAATCATGTAAAAATTAAATATAAATTATATAATATATACTTACATTATTAATATTAGTTTTTCTTTACATAAATTAAACTATATAATTTACATAAATTAAACTATATAATTTACATAAATTAAACTATATTAATTTACATTTAACCATTGTTCAATGCCAATAATTTTATTAATAATATTTTATATAATTTACATTTAAAGAATTTTGTTAAAGAATTTTTATAATAAATCTATTTATTAATTTAATTATCATAATAAATATTTTATTATAACATTGAAAAATTAATCATATTAATTTTTTAATTATATCATAAACTCAAAAAATCATAATTTTATTAAAATCTTATAATTTCGTCCATGGTAATAAATAAGTCAGGTAAATGTCAAGTCAGATAAATAGCATATCAGGTCAATAACAAGTTGGATCATTTACAGGTCATGTTCATCACATGTCAGGTTGAAAACAGGTTGGGTAATACCAATTATTTACCAGGTCAATCTCGGGTTCGGGTATCATTTTTTTGGTTCAATTCGGGTTCAGGTTGTTCTCAGGTCGGGTATAGGTCGGATTCAGATCCATAATTTCCAGGTCCAACTCAGATTTAGGTAAACATCAGTTCCGACTCGAGTCGATCTCGAATCGATACAGCACAGGTTAAAAACAGTTTTGACTTGAGTCGGTTTCAGTCAGTTTTGCAGGCCGGTTCAGCTTTTTACAGCCCTAGTCATAAGACAAGATTTAGCCTCCAAAGAATTTATCATAAGACCTCACTGATATAAAAAGAAATGTTGTAATTCTTAGAGATCTTGAATTCAAGCAGCTACGTATGCGGATGTATATGTAATATCAATTGTTAAAAAAAATTCTAAACAGATAATATATTATAATCATGATAATTACAAAAATTAGCCCTCAAAAGTTTTTTTTGTGTGTCCATCATTACATTTTTTCCTTTTACTTCCCAAGTAAAGTTTTAATTTGCCAAGATTCTAATTACTGCTTTAGTTTAGGGTCATGTCTCCTCAGCACCTGACCATTGCTAGCCTTCTTTTGAGAGCTAAGGGGTTCAAAGTATGTCATCCACACTTCTTTTTATATGTTTAACTTTTAGATATGCTGCTTTCCCAAGTCTTGCCGTAACTATCGCTTGTTTGTCTTGAATTTTATGATGTTTTTTTTTCTCTTCCCAACAAAGACAGTCCATAAAACCTATCAACATCATAGGAGAGTATTATTCGATTATATATTATTTAAATAATTTGATAGAATTTATTGAGATATCTCAATGATAAAATAAAATATTGTTCTTAGAGGTTTCATATTTAAACAATTATGTCTGTGAGATTAATTTAATCACTAATCACCCCATACTAATAAAATATTAATTTAATCGACCACTATGACTAAAAAATGTGTTGCACTAAAAAAAATCAAGACGCTTTAAACATACATGGGGGCATGCAGTTCATCAATTCAACATCTCAGCTTCTCCTTGATATCGGAAATTTTGAAATGTCTCATTTGACTCGTGCATACGGTTATGTCACATGCTAACTTTTTATTAAAAACTCATCTATCTTTTTTTTCAATTATTCATTAAGGATTTTTTTAATCATTTAACCTAATTATATATTATATCTTAAATTTAAAATATCAATTCTAGGGGGAAAAATATTATACAAGGATTGAGGAAGAAAGCTAAGAACGGGCACCAAAGAAGAAAAAAAATACAGGAGATGATGAGAGGATTTAAGGTATGTTTTTTTCCTTGAACTATACTAAAAAATTGATTTTTGGTGTCTAATTTTTTTTACTAAAAGTAGGTGCTCAATTTTTTTTGTTACAATTTTAGATGCTTATTTTTAAAAAAAGGTTAATTGACACATATCACGTTCATATTTTTTTTAAAATATTTTAAATAATATTTTATTTATATATATATATATATAACACGTGTCACTTAACGATTTTTTTAACGGTAGACACCTAAAAGTGTAATGGAAAAAATATTAGGACCTATTTTTATATAAAAAAATCTTTAGACACAAAAAAATTTAATTTTGAGTATAATTTTGACACTTATTTTTATATTAGACATTTCTTTTATGAATTGACACGATTCTAATATGTTTAATTTAAACATTTAAACATAAATTAATTTTATGTCGAATAGTATAAGATTATGAGAAGGATAAAGTTTTTTCATAAAATATTTGACGTTAATACATTATTATATTTAAAACAATTTCGTGTTAGTTGATCTAAGTACTACTCGATTGATAGAAAATGGATAATTTAATTATAATTAAAAAAACCCATTATATATATATATATATATATATATATATATATGTATGTATTTGAATAGTCCGGATTGATTATAAAGTAATGTATGTTTATAATTGTTCTTAACTATTTTTTTTGTCCTCCAGTTCTAAGGTTTCGCCTTGACTAATCTAGACCGACTCAGGCCCCACACATGGCTTTGGTGGGTGAGTCTCCCAGCAGGGATTTTCTGCATATACAATGACTCGAACATGAGACTTTGCTTAAGTGATATTAAGTTGCTTACCATTGATTATAATTGTTCTTAACTATTAACAATGCATAAACACACCTTACAAAAGTAACTGTCTGTACCTAAGATTTAAAAAAAACACTTCATTGATTATTGAGGTCAGTTGATTATTGTTAGGATCGAAGAGGCTCAATTCAAACAATCGAAAAATGTGCAAAGGGGGGTGAATTGATAAAAATTGTTTAGGGAGTAAGGAGAGTAAAAGATAAGACAATTGATATTAGGATTTATAGTGGTTCAACTTCTCAATTAAGTCTACCTCCACTACCTTAGCTCCTCACTAAGGATTTTCTAACAAATTTACTATTTTGTTCTATCTTTTTCAAGGAACAAGAGTAACCTTTACAACTCCCTATCTTTTTAGTTTGATAAGATAGAACCAAAAATCCCTTTACAAAAGGATAAAAGAAGTAAACAAAATTAAACCTCTCTAAGGTAGGTGTTTACAAAATTTAGCTCACTAAAACACAAATATTTACAAGAGAATTGGAAAAAAGAGTGAAAAGCTCTTCTCTTGTGTTTGATTGCTTGGATAGGTGTTCTAACCCTTCTTCAAGTTTCCTCAACTTGTATTTATATGTTGGAATGTTGTTGTGGTCGTTTCTAGCTGTTGGGAGTGTTTTGGAGCCGTTTGAAGATTAATTTTCGTGCAAAATAAAACAGCCCAGAACAGAGGGTATCAGTACTCCTAAAGGGAGTATCGGTACTACCTTTTTTATTTTTAAATAAACTAGTCATTACTAGCCGTTGGGGTCTGATGGTATCGATACTATGCCTATGGTATCGATACTACTATGCAAAGTAGTATCGGTACCCCTTTGGGTATCGGTATCATTCTTGCATTCTGGAATTTGAGAAATGCTGGTAGTATCTGTTAAGTTAATTGATCGAAGAAATAGCCAAGGGGGTGAATTGGCAATTAAAATTTTGGTGGAAGCTTTTACAGAAAATAGAAAATAATTGCACAACTATTTAGAGTGGTTTGACTTTCTTAACCAAAGTCTACGTCCACTACCTTAGCTATCCACACTAAGGATTTTCTAACAAATTCACTAATTTGTTTTTTCTTTTGAAGACAAAGAGTAACCTTACAACTCCCTCAAGAATTATACCCCAAATTCTTGAGAACACTCTCTCCCAAAGAGAAATACACAAATTTGCAAACTTACAGAAAAACCTCACAAGGCAAGATGTTTGCACAATTCTAGAACAAAGAAAGAACACTCAATAATGAATACAATTGAGCACAAATGGTGTTCCTGAAAGAAAAATGAATATTGAATGAAAAAAGGCTTGAAAATGCTCAAACGATAAGTTCAAGGCTTTCTCTTTGATTCTCTAGCTTTTCTTCTTAATTCTTGTTGATCAATGGCTCCTAAGCTTGTTTAAATACACCTTCAATTGATTCTGAATGTTGGGGATCATTGGTGAAGTCAATAGAGTCGTTATTGTGTAATTATCATTTAAAAATCTGGTTGGGAGTGTGGGTCCATCGGTGCACAAGGTGCATCGGTACATTGTGTGTAAAATTCAAATATTTTGATCGTTATAAGACCTAATGCATCGGTACACTTGGGGTGCATCGGTACACTAATTACATTCGACGGTTCAAAAGAGCCAGGAGTGCATCGATGCATGGTATGTGCATCGGAACATAAAGTGCATTCGATGTTTCAATAAAATCAGGAGTGCATCGATGCATGGCTGTGTATCGGTACACAAAATGCATTCGAATTAGGGTGTGCATCGATACATCAAATGGTGCATCTATACATCCCTTTATAAAATTGATATTTGGCTCGATTTTGGTTCGAAATACTTTGTAAAAATTGTTTAAAAAATATTTTAAGTTTAAAACACAATTTACACTTTAGTAAGGATTAAAATTGATCTTTGAAAAACTTGGAGTAATATTTTGATATTCTAATAATTTAATCGAATATACTTTAAAAATGATTGTAAAATCTTAAAATTCAATAACACTTAATTTGTTATATCGAAACATCAAAATGTTTTCAACAATCTCCCCATTTTTGATATAACAAAACATTTGAGTAATTTTAAGATTTTGCTTTGAAAACTAATTTTTGAAAATTACTCCCCCTTACTATATTCTCCCCCTTTTTGTTAAATCAAAAAGACTCTATAAAAGTTTTTAAACAAGATATTGTAAAATTAGCCAATTGATTTAAATTTAAAGTTTAAGCTGCTAAGATCACAATCAAGTGAAAGGTTAGCCATTAGTTCATAATCAATATTCACAATCAATGTGAAATGGTAAATTGGTCATATAGTCTAAATGATATAAAATGTAACATAAAAATTCAATTTAAGTTCAAAAAACTAAAAATCATTCAAACAAACCAAACATTCATATCAAATTCAAACATTCAAACATCCAAAATAAAACAATCCAAAAACATCTAAAATGTTTTAACAATGAATCCTAAGTTCAATCTAAGAAAACTAGCAAGTGAAGTTCAAGCATCCGTACGAGGATCGGGAAGAGATAGATGTGCCCATATATTAGCCACATCTCGTGTAATCGCATCGAGTCTATCGTCCATAGCATTGAATCGACTATCCATTGCTTCGCGGTTAGCTCGAATATGTCTTTGTTTCTCCAATTATTGAGTCCCCATAGCAGTCAAGTGGAACTCTAATGATGCAAACCTCATATCCAATGTCTCTATGAATGAGCTAAAGTATGGAGGCATTGAACTCTCTTACTGTGACGGCTCTTCCTTGGGTACGTGATCATCGATATATTGAAATAACTCTTGAAGTTATGGATCATCGTCCGTTGCTGGTACCGGAGGAGCTCGTGAAGAGCTAGCTCCCGGTGTTTGCTCAGTGGATCGAACCCTGGTCATTTTCCTTCTTCCATCATGATTTATTTAACGATATGAGATTTATTTGGTTATAGAGAGGGATGGGAATATCAAGCAAAGCCCTAATCCCGAGTTTGATAAACAAATTACTAAGAAGACAACCGTAAACTAAAGTTTTGAAATTTTTGGATGGGACAACGTTTACGGTATCTACTAATTCACTGAAAATGATATGTGGCAAATTTATTTTCTTGTTATATTGGATACAATGTATCCACCATAAATCTATAACTCTAAGGGAAGAGTACCTACCTCCAGATGGTCTAAACCACCAATAGATCATCAAGTGAAGGAATCGCTCGTGATGAGTTCTTAGGGTACTTACACTATCCTTAGATTTATAGGGTGTAGCCACTATCTCTTTCTCGTTATCTAAACCGTCATTGTCTAGTCTAAAGGTGTTTGCGATAGTGTCGGAGTCAATATAAACGAATTTACCTAGAAGATAGGATCGAATTCCTATGGTTGCAGTTTGACGCTCGTTTTAGACACATACCGCATTAGAATAGAAAATGCGGACTAATTAATGATAGATAATCGGTTTAAGATGAAAACGTTTATCAAATTTCCAGGATGTAAGGGTAGGAAGAAATTGAAAATTTATATCAATCATAGCTTGAATCAAAGGAATCTGCTCTTTCCGGATTTTGTATGACTCAAAACAATTATGATACCTATGGTATAGATCTTGTCTACGACCAGACCCATTGAAACATGAGTTAAGAGTAGTCATATTCGGGTCGTTTAGGTTTGGATTTTGAGGTGGAGGTGGAATAGTAGGTCGGTTTTGACTCGAACGACTAGATTATGACCTAGGGCGTTTAGGATTAGACATGGCTAATAAATCAGAATGAGTAAGGTAACCTGCAAAATTGAAACACATGTATGCAATATAATCAATCTCAAAACTCAATAAGAGTCCGCAATATTCAAGGTTCTCTAAACTGAATCCTAATGGGCAATGTTTGAAAATTATTTTTGAAAACAATGTTTGAACAACAATATGTAATTTTCAAAACAACATAATTAAATCAAAAACATCAAATTTTAAAATTAAAGCAATAATTTTTTATTTTTTTTATTATTTATTTTGAAAATTCCAAAATATTTTAGAAATGTGTGTTTTGATGAAATTAATTGTATAATCTAGTTTATAAACACTATATAATCAATGCCCGATATATAGTTCAACCTAGAACTAATCAAAACTATTCCTAAGTTCAAAAATCAATAAAACAGGGGTTTTTAAAATATTACCTTGAAAATTCAGATTTTGAGAGGAATGTGATGATTTTTGCACGAATTTGTTGATTTCAACAGGTTTAGAAGTTGAAGAACAGTTGGATTCCGACTAGATTTTGTTGATTTTGAGCAAAAGAGGGATTAGGGGTTAAGAGAAGATAAATGGTGGCAAGAGTATGTTTTGGGGTTTTTTACAAAAAGAATGAATTTGAGGGATTTTAGCCTAAAACCCGATGGGTGTATCGATGCACTGCATAGTGTATCGATGGACATTCAAAGAATGCATCGGTACACCTTCATAGTGTATCGATGCATATTCAAGAGATGCATCGGTACACTTTTATAGTGTATCGATGCATAGTGCACAAAAATGTTTAAATACACTTAAAAATGCTAAATTAATTAGCTCCAGTGGTATTGGCAACTCAAAGATAAAAAATTAACAATGTTCAATCAATTAAAACTATCCTTAAATTTTATTTGAACATATAATTAATTTTCACTAAAGATCATAAACTCCCTCTAACTGTTAGCAAAGAATGCAATCAAAAATATTATTTTTACAAGCTTTTTTCAATTCTAATTTAAAAGTGCTAAAATTATTTTAAATACTAAGTCAAGGTAGGTTGGTCAAACCTAATTCTCTCCTAAGTGTCCAAAATCTTTCTTTATCTAAAGGTTTTGTAAAAATATCTGCTAATTGATGCAAAGTATCAACATATTCTAGAATTATATCTCCTTTAGTGACATGATCTCTAATGAAATGATGTGTAATTTTAATGTGCTTAGTTTTAGAGGGTTGGATGGGATTTTTAGTGAGACAAATAGCACTAATATTGTCACACTTGATAGGTATGGTACTAACTTCAATTCCATAATCTGAAAGTTGTTGTTTCATCCATAAAACTTGTGCACAACAACTACAGGCTGAAATGCATTCCACTTCAGTAGTAGATAATGCAACACAATTTTATTTCTTTGAAAACCATGAAATCATTATATTTCCTAGGAATTGGAAAGTACCAGAGGTACTTTTTGTATCTATTTTGCATCCTCCATAATCCGCATTAGATAAGGCATGCAAGCTAAAGCTAGAGTCTCTAGGATACCAAAGTCCTAAACTAGGAGTGTCCTTAAGGTATATAAAGATTCTTTTAACGACTAGTAGATGTGATTCCTTAGGGCATGATTGAAATATAGTACATAAGCAAACACTAAACATAACGTCTGGTCTACTTGCGGTTAGATAAAGCAAAGAACCAATCATTGACCTATATAATTTAACATCCACACATTTACCTCCTTTATCTTTGTCAAGCTTTGTAGATGAGCTCATTGGAATGGCATGAGGTTTCCCATTTTCCAATCCAAATTTCTTGAGCATATCCTTGACGTATTTTGCTTGATTGATGAAGATAACGTCTTTTCTTTGCTTGATTTGGAGTCCCAAGAAAAATGAAAGCTCCCCCATCATGCTCATCTTGAATTCACTCTGTATTAGCTTAGAAAATTCTTGGCAAAGAACATAATTAGTATAACCAAATATTATATCATCAATATAAATTTGAACTACTAATAAATCTTTATCTTTATGCTTTAAAAACAATGTAGTGTCAACCTTCCCTTTTGAAAAACATTTTTCAATTAAAAAATTTGACAATCTTTCATACCAAGCTCTAGGAGCTTGTTTTAAGCCATAAAGTGTTTTTGTCAATTTAAAAACATGATCTGGAAATTTTGAATCTTCAAAACCAGGAGGTTATTCCACATACACTTTTTCTTTTATAAAACCATTTAAAAATGCACTTTTAACATCCATTTGATATAATTTAAATTCATTGAAACATGAAAATGCTAATAACATTCTAATTACTTCCATCTTAGCTACGGGAGCGTATGTTTCATCATAGTATATGCCCTATTCTTGAGTATAGCCTTGAGCAACAAGTCTAGCCTTTCTCCTCACTATATTACCACTTTCATCAAGCTTATTCCTAAATACCCATCTAGTACTACGGTAGATTTATTACTAGGCCTTTCAACTAATGTCCATACTCTACTTTTCTCAAATTGATTTAATTATTCTTGTATAGCCATAATCCAATTTTCATCATCTAATGCTTCTTTGATATTCTTAGGCTCTATGCATGAAATAAATGCAATATAATTACATATATTTCTAAGAGAATATCGAGTTGTTACCCCTTTGGATGGATCACCTATAATTTCACCATCCTTGACATAGTTGTACTCTCTTGTATAAGATATTTCCCTTTCTTCAATGGTTGGATTCTCGAGAATATCGTGAGTTTCCTCATCTTTTGTTTCTTCCTTTGATGATAGTTCTCCAACGTCATGTCTAACGTCATTTGCTTTTACAATACCTATGTCATCATCAACACAAGAATCCTTCATCGAAAGGGGATTATCCTCGAAAACAACATGTATAGACTCTTCTATAACTAAAGTTTTTTTATTAAATACCCGATAAGCTTTAGAATTTAAGGAATAACCCATAAAAATTCCTTCATC
The DNA here is from genome assembly GCF_006381635.1 of Hibiscus syriacus. Lineage (NCBI taxonomy): Eukaryota > Viridiplantae > Streptophyta > Magnoliopsida > Malvales > Malvaceae > Hibiscus > Hibiscus syriacus. Next base: position 1,650,987 of record NW_024062581.1, on the reverse strand, counting down.
ACTTTTAGCATCAAATTTGCCAAGATTGTCTTTACAGTTGTTTAAAACAAAAAATTTACATCCAAAATGATGAAAATAACTAAAGTTAGGCTTTTTTTATTTTTGAAAAGTTCATATGGAGTTTTCTTTAAAATAGGCCTAATCATTACTCGATTTATAACATAACAAGCGGTATTTGTGGCTTCCGCCCAAAAATATTTTAGCAAATTGTTTTCACAAAGCATGGTTCTAAACATTTCTTCTAAAGTTTGATTTTTCCTCTCAACAATTCCATTTTGTTGAGGGGTTCTAGGTTCTGAAAAATTATGGCTAATACTATTAGAATTACAAAAATCAGTAAATCCAAGATTTTTAAATTCAGTACCATGATCACTCCTAACACTAGTTATGGAGTAACATTTTTCATTTTGGATTACTTTTGAAAACGTGGTGAATGCTTCATATTTAGTACTTAAGAATATAACCCAAGTATATCTAGAATAGTCATCTACCAATACAAAGCAATATTGTTTTCCACACAAGCTAACAGTTCTAATTGGCCCAAAAAGATCAACATAGATCAATTGTAATAATGTACTAGTTGATACATCATTAATGGACTTAAAGGAAGCTCTTCTATGTTTTCCTTTAGTACAAGCATCACAAATTTTATCATTATCAAATTTTAGCTTTGGCAACCCTCTTACTAAATTTCCTTGAATTAGTCTTTGTAAAACACTCATACTAGTGTGTCCTAGTCTCCTATGCCATAACCAACTATCATGCTCATCCTTAGCAAATAGGCATAAATTAGTCATATTTATAGTATCTAAATGCACCATGTAAATGTTTCCTATTCTATGACCAATAAGCATAATCTGATTAGATGCAATGTCAATGACTTTACAACCATTAGTTTCAAACATGACAACGCATAATTGACTAATACTCAATAGATTATTTTTTAATCCATTCACATATAAAACATTTTTAATTTTTATGGAAGAGGTATTACCTATAGTACCTATACCTTCAATGTGACCTTTTGAATTATCACCAAAAGTCACCTCTCCTCCATTTTTGTCGTTAAGCTCTATGGACCGGCTCTTGTTTCCGGTCATATGTCTCGAGCATCCACTATCAAGGTACCATGAGTTTGAACTTGTATTTTGCGCCTTGAAGCAATGCTTCTTTTCCTACAAACATAGATTAATTTTTTATTTTTGATACCCAATTTCTTTTGGGTCCATATTCATTAGTCTCTAAAATTCTAGTCCCCTTGGGTATCCATTTATGTAGAATATCCTTATCTTTAGTAGTAATGAGTTCTTTAGGAACCCATATACTCCTAACGATTTTTTCATTAGAGGTTTTTTGGGGACCTCTATGATTGTAGTTTTTAAAACTTTTTCTAACAAAGTTAGATTTTGAACTTTCTCCATTTTAAAAATGTTTTGTTCCAACTTTATCAAAAGAAGCTTTAAGATCATCAATTTTCTTTTGATGATCGTCATTGACTCTTGAAAGTAAGTTATGCAAATCAATATTTTTCTTTTTAAATTCATCTAATTTGATTTGCAATTCTTTGATCTTACTTTCAAGATCGTTGTTGGTATTGGATATGAGATTATTTTCATTTTTCAATTTTAAAATATTATTTTTGTATTTTAAAAATAATTTCTCATAATCTGAAGTCAACCCAGTATATTCCTCTAAAAGCTCATCAAAAGAATAATATTCGGAATTAAATGAGCTAGAGGTTACCTGAGAGTTTTCCCCGATGGCTATCAAGCATAAGTTTGTTATTTCTTGTTCCTCTTCATCGGATTGTTCATCATCGCTCCATGTAGCCACGTGAGCCTTGTGTTTTTTTCTTTAATTGACCCTTTTTCTTCAATTGTGGGCAATCATATTTGACATGCCCCGACTTTTTGCATTCGTAGCAAATTATCGGGTCTTTCTCCTTTGATTCAGTTTTGAAGCCTTCATTTCGTTTGAATTTTCTTCCTCGGGTGGGCTTTATCAATTTTCTGAACCGTTTGGCAAATAATGCAATTTACTCGTCATCATCATCTTCATTAGAATCACTCTCATCTTTTGTGGATTTGAGAGCAACTCCAACGTTCTTCTTCTTCTTCTTCTCCGTCTCCTTCTTTGTCTCGTCTTTTTTCTCAAGGGCTTCCTCATCTTGAAGCATCATTTCATGTGTGAGGAGAGAACGATTAGCTCATTGAGGGTTAAAGATTTTAAATTTTTAGCCTCAATGATCGCCGTCTTCTTTGATTGCCAAGATTTTGGAAGAGAGTAAACTAACTTACTCACAAGCTTTTCGTTTGGAATGATCTCTCCATATGATTTGAGACCATTGACAATCGTGGAAAATCTATCCGTCATAGCTTTGATATCTTCACCCAGTTTCATCCTGAAATTTTCATAGTTATGAGTTAGAAGACTAATTTTAGATTCTTTTACCTCGTTTGTGCCTTCATGAGTGACTTGTAATTTGTCCCATATTTCTTTAGTGGTTGTACAAGATGAAACTCTCTCGTATCCATTCGGTCCAAGAGCAAAAAATATAATATGGATAGCCTTTGAGTTGAGTTGGAATATTCTTGTCTCTTTTTCACTCCATAATTTTGAAGGAGTGGAAGGTATGATGTATCCGTCTTCTATGATATTTCATGCTCCTATGTCACTTGCTTGAATGAAGTACCTCATTCTATTCTTCCAATAAGCATAATTAGCTCCATTGAAGAAAGAAGGCTTGTTTACGGGCATTGAATCAAAACCAAGGTCGAAGTTTGAAGTGGAGGCCATTGATGACTTGAATATCGATATAACTCTTCCCGAATCGACTCAAGTGTCAATTAAACCTTCAAATGAGTGAGGCTCTAATACCAATTATTAAGTTAATCGATCGACGAAATAGCTAAGAGGGGGGTGAATTGGCAATTAAAATTTTGGTGGAAGCTTTTGCAGAAAATACAAAATAATTACACAACGATTTAGAGTGGTTCGACTTTCTCAACCAAAGTCTACGTCCACTACCTTAGCTATCCACACTAAGGATTTTTCAACAAATTCACTAATTTTTCTTTCTTTTGAGGACAAAAAGTAACCTTACAACTCCCTCAAGAATTATACCCCAAATGTTTTAGAACACTCTCTCGCAAAGAGAAATACACAAATTTACAAACTTACAGAAAAAGCTCACAAGGCAAGATGTTTGCACAATTCTAGAACAAAGAAAGAACACTCAAGAATGAATACAATTGAGCATAAATGGTGTTCTTGAAAGCAAAATGAATATTGAATGAAAATAGGCTTGAAAATGCTCAAATGATAAGTTCAAGGCTTTCTCTTTGATTCTCTAGCTTCTCTTCTTAATTCTTGTTGGTCAATGGCTCCTAAGCTTGTTTAAATACACCTTCAATTGACTCTGAACGTTGGGGATCATTGGTGAAGTCAATAAAGCCGTTATTGTGTAATTATCATTTAAAAATCTGGTTGGGAGCGTGGGTGCATCGGTGCACTCTCAAGGTGCATCGGTACACTGTGTGTAAAATTCAAATATTTCGACCGTTATAAGACCTAGTGCATCGGTACACTTGGGGTGCATCGGTACACTAATTACATTCGATGTTTCAAAAGAGCCAAGAGTGCATCGATGCATGGTCTGTGCATCGGTACATAAAATGCATTCAATGTTTCAATAAAATCAAGAGTGCATCGATGCATGGCTGTGCATCGGTACACAAAATGCATTCGAATTAGGGTGTGCATCGATACATCAAATGGTGCATCGGTACATCCCTTTATAAAATTGATTTTTGGCTCGATTTTGGTTCGAAATACTTTGTAAAAATTGTTCAAAAATATTTTAAGTTTAAAACACAATTTTACACTTTAGTAAGGATTGAAATTAATCTTTAAAAAACTTGGAGTAATATTTTGATATTCGAATAATTTAACCGAATATACTTTAAAAATGATTGTACAATCTAAAAATTCAATAACACTTAATTTGTTATATCGAAACATCAAAAATGTTTTCAACAGTATCGATACTTCCCTTACCTTTGATATCGACATCATATGGGTCCTGTTGATGAGGTATCGATACTGTAAGAACAGTATCGGTACTTCTTGTCCAAAAAATTGTTTTGTGCTCAATTTCAAGTTTTAAAGACTTTGAATTATTTTTGAAAACTTTGAATAAATTCAATTCAAGTCCAAAAATATTTTGCCTTAAATTGTTATATAAAAATATAGTTGAACAATTATATATATTATTCAAACAAAATAACTTATGGTAGAGACATTACATCCTTGAGTTAATAACTTAACCAACCATGCTTTAAAAGGCATATTTTCTCTATGTTAATCGGTTCTTAAAATCCCCCATCGGTAGGCCCATTTTTTGCCACACCACACCCATTGCTCCTCCTTAAAGCTAAGTTAAATCATTTCCCATTTTTCCCTCCTTCTAAAGGTCTTTTTTATATAAATGATTCGTATATTATTTTCAAAGCTTGGCTTGCAAATGCAATTTCCTTTCATTCATTTTTCTCACATCAAATGTGGGTGAGATGATTTGCATCAATCAACAGCCCCTTTCCCTCATATTGTTTAATTCATGTCAATAATTATTATATTAGTAATGTTTATCCCTCTACGTATACATAAAATAAGATTAAAAAAAACGTTTTCCACGCCTTAACCAACCATATATATATATATTGATAGTGTACATTGCACTCCACCCCTTGATTGAGTATAATACACATTTACATAATTGATTAACCAAGTGATTAATATCTTATGTTGTGACTTTTGGTCTGGACTGATATTATATGTATATTTACATATATATCATGAGTTGGAGTTCATGAATTACGTGATGCAACCGTCATCGAGATTAGTAAAACTAACAATAAAGAAAAATAGAATATTATTACAAATAATAAAGAATTAGAAAATAGGTCATGTCTTGAACAGTTGATATATGTAATAAGTACGTATGAAGAAAAATTAAAAAAATGAAGGGATTTCATTTTCATCGCCTCTCCAAATTGTCTCCTAACTGAATAAATTGAGTCTTTTATTACAATCATTCCCTTCTGTTATAAACTTTGTATTTCCACGTCTCTTTGCTTTGTTCTTCATAAACGGTCTTTATTTGGACGTTTCTCTTTAATCTTTTTGTATTTGTTCTTAATTACTTTGTTTAGCCGTAATTAAGTTTAATTATAAATATACACACAAGTTAATCAAATCATCCCCTAATGAAAGGGATAATGAAGACCGAACTTGTTAATCTCATTAAGACTGGTATACTCAAAATTAAATTATCAAAGTAAAATATAATTAGAAACTTAAGGGTGCCAAATTACACAATGTTAAGAGTGTGAAAGTATATTATCTAAATAAAATAAAAAAAATATCTAAATTGTATAAGAATTTAAATTTTTTTGAAGGGTACGGCGTTTCCTACATCTCTCGATCCATTAGTGCATCAAGTCGGAAAAGAGAAGCAATTTAGAACATTTCTCAAGATTTTAAAAACGTGTTGGTTTTTTTATTTATTGTTCAACCGTATATTTCTCTTTTACATTTTTTTCACCTCGAGACATAGACGAACATATGATTTTATGTTATGATAGATGAATTTATAAAATTTTAAAGATAAAAAATATCAATAAAAAATACACAAAACATATAAAATTTGACATTTTCAGAAAAGAAATGTCTTGGTTAATTCCTCTATATACATCCCTACCCTAAGCTATCCTACTTTAGATGTATGTTATAATAATTTTCTTCCATGACATGCCATGCATCCATTGGTCGTCAAATCACATTGAGGTGGTGTTTGTTTTTGCAGAGGTAAAAGGTCTGCAGTCTGCGGATCACATCTGCAGGCATCTACAGCAGAAGAGGTGGACCAAAAGTCTGCAGTCTGCAAGAAGAATACTGTTTGTTTTTTAACGTCTGCAGACTGCTAAAATGAACTGAAATATAAATAAACTAATTTTTTAAACTTAAAAAAGTTTTGCAATACTGAGATTTAAATAATTTTAGTTTTACAATACTGAAATTTAAATAATCCATACAACTACAATAATAAATTATTTAAAATAAATCAATCCATATTTTAAAATAAATCAATTCATACTAATAAATTATTTAAAATAAATCAATCCATACAACTACAATAATAAAATAAATCAATCTATACTAATAAATTATTTAAAATAAATCAATCCATACAACTACGATAATAAATCAATCTATATTTTAAAATAAATTAATCCATACTAATAAATTATTTAAAATAAATCAATCCATACAACTACAATAATAAATCAATCTATATTTTAAAATAAATCAATCCATACTAATAAATCATTTAAAATAAATCAATACATACTAATAAATTATTTAAAATAAATCAAACCATACAACTACAATAATAAATCAATCCATATTTTAAAATAAATCAATCCATACTAATAAATTATTTAAAATAAATCAATCCATACTAATAAATTATTTAAAATAAATCAATCCATATTTTAAAATAAATCAATCTATACTAATAAATTATTTAAAATAAATCAATCCATACTAATAAATTATTTAAAATAAATCAACCCATATTTTAAAATAAATCAATTCATACAACTACTAAAATAAATCAATCCATACTAATAAATTATTTAAAATAAGTCAATCCATATTTTAAAATAAATCAATCTATACTAATAAATTATTTAAAATAAATCAATCCATACAACTACAATAATAAATCAATCTATATTTTAAAATAAATCAATCCATACTAATAAATTATTTAAAATAAATCAATCCATACTAATAAATTATTTAAAATAAATCAATCCATATTTTAAAATAAATCAATCTATACTAATAAATTATTTAAAATAAATCAATCCATACTAATAAATTATTTAAAATAAATCAACCCATATTTTAAAATAAATCAATCCATACAACTACTAAAATAAATCAATCCATACTAATAAATTATTTAAAATAAGTCAATCCATATTTTAAAATAAATCAATCTATACTAATAAATTATTTAAAATAAATCAATCCATACAACTACAATAATAAATCAATCTATATTTTAAAATAAATCAATCCATACTAATAAATTATTTAAAATAAATCAATCCATATTTTAAAATAAATCAATCCATACTAATAAATTATTTAAAATAAATCAATCCATATTTTAAAATAAATCAATCCATACTAATAAATTATTTAAAATAAATCAATCCATACAACTACAATAATAAATCAATCCACATTTTAAAATAAATCAATCCATACTAATAAATTATTTAAAATAAATCAATCCATACAACTACAATAATAAATCAATCCATATTTTAAAATAAATTAATCCATACTAATAAATTATTTAAAATAAATCAATCCATACAACTACAATAATAAATCAATCCATATTTTAAAATAAATCAATTCATACTAATAAATTATTTAAAATAAATCAATACATACTAATAAATTATTTAAAATAAATCAAACCATACAACTACAATAATAAATCAATCCATATTTTAAAATAAATCAATCCATACTAATAAATTATTTAAAATAAATCAATCCATACTAATAAATTATTTAAAATAAATCAATCCATATTTTAAAATAAATCAATCTATACTAATAAATTATTTAAAATAAATCAATCCATACTAATAAATTATTTAAAATATATCAACCCATATTTTAAAATAAATCAATCCATACAACTACTAAAATAAATCAATCCATACTAATAAATTATTTAAAATAAATCAATCCATATTTTAAAATAAATCAATCCATACTAATAAATTATTTAAAATAAATCAATCCATACAACTACAATAATAAATCAATCTATATTTTAAAATAAATCAATCCATACTAATATATTATTTAAAATAAATCAATCCATATTTTAAAATAAATCAATCCATACTAATAAATTATTTAAAATAAATCAATCCATATTTTAAAATAAATCAATCCATACTAATAAATTATTTAAAATAAATCAATCCATACAACTACAATAATAAATTAATCCATATTTTAAAATAAATTAATCCTTACTAATAAATTATTTAAAATAAATCAATCCATACAACTACAATAATAAATCAATCCATATTTTAAAATAAATCAATCCATATTTTAAAATAAATCAATACATACTAATAAATTATTTAAAATAAATCAATCCATATTTTAAAATAAATCAATCCATACTAATAAATTATTTAAAATAAATCATTTTAAAATAAATCAATCCATATTTTATAATAATTTATTTTATAATAAATTGTTTTATAATAAATATAAATTATTTTAAAATAAATAACCTTATTAAATTATTTAAAATTATTTTAATAAATAACCATATTTTATAATTGTTATTTGAAGAGGTTTGAAGACCTTTGAAGACATAAAACCATGTCTGTACTAAGAAGAGCTCGCGCAGACGTTAGAAGAGCTTCTGTCTTCTAAAATATAAATGGTCTGTGAAGCTTAATGTCTGAACGTGATCTGCGCGGCGCAGATATTAGAGATTTGAAGAGGTTGCACAGTAAAAACAAACTAAGTCTGATTCTCCACCGGTAAGAAGAGTTTGGTCCTGAAAGGTTGTAAAAACAACCGGCAAAAGATTTTGAAAGAATTGAATCGGATGAAGGGTACGTGAAACATGGGTTACGTAATACTACAACTCTACGTAGAAAATGGCTACTCTTTCGTCTCTCTCTCTCTATCTCTCTCTCTCTCTCTCTCTCCCTGTGTGTGAAAATAAGCCGATGAAATGTCGTTTTAGGGTTAGATGAAAAATAAAGGGGGTCCCCTCTCCTTTGAAAATGGCTACATCATCGTTTTGTACTTCTCTCTTACTTTATATTGGGGTTGAGGAACAGCCTCGGCCTCCACTTCTTGCAATCCCCAAGAAAATTATAGTTTCTTTGGATCGAAAAATGGATCATTAGTTTGTAAATAACATCATTTCGATATCTCTATAGAGTGTACAGATCAAAAGAAGAAGAAAGGATATTTTTTCATCCGAATCAAGCATGGGTTACCATTCTTGCTGCAATCAACAGAGGGTTAAGAGAGGGCTTTGGTCTCCCGAGGAAGATGAAAAGCTCATTCGATACATCACCACTCATGGATATGGGTGTTGGAGTGAAGTCCCTGAGAAAGCTGGTCTCCATCTTTTTGATCATCACTCTTTTTTTTTACACCCTTAATTAGTTTCCATGATGAAGACATCTCTTTTGCTTTTCAGGTCTTCAAAGATGTGGCAAAAGTTGCCGCTTGAGATGGATTAATTATTTGAGGCCTGATATTAGGAGAGGGAGATTTACTCCTGGGGAAGAGAAGTTGATTATTAGCCTTCATGAGGTTGTAGGCAACAGGTATACTTTTCTAAAGCTTCATTAACGGTGTAAGTAACAATTCTGGGTTCAGTTTTCTGATATGTCTGAGATAATTATTGCAGATGGGCTCACATTGCTAGCCACTTGCCTGGAAGAACAGACAATGAGATAAAGAACTACTGGAACTCATGGATCAAGAAGAAGATACGAAAGCCATCAGCGGCTCTAACCAACAATGCTCCTAGTGCCACTGACCATTCCCACATTAATTATGTTCCAAACCAACTAGAGTTAATGAACCAGGACTTGATGACAAGGGCAATTCCTAATCATCAAGAAACCCTATTTTCTTCTTATCATGCCCCATTATTTATGTTCGACACGTCAAATACACTTGATGGGGTTCAAGTTCTTCAACATGGTAATACTGTAAGAGGAGAGCTTTTTAACGAAGCGGCTAATTTAAACACTGAGGGCACTTGGAACCTGAATCAGCATCAAGTGCAAGCCTTCCCTTCTTCGACTTCTTTCACAGTGGATATGGATTCCAACAATTATCTGCCGCCATTGGTGGATAATATGGAAAACTTGGGGGTACCTATTGAAGTCCAATCATGTAGGATGGAGGAGGAAGGAGAAATGACACTTGAGTGCTTGCAGAAGCAGCAGCTGGAGTTGAACAAATGGGTTGAATCCCAGCAATGTTCAAACTTTATGTTCTGGGAACAACTCGGAGGGGAAGCATTGCCACCCACTTCATCAAACATGGCAACTACACTATCTTCATTCCCCGCATCTTTATAAATTATTGAAAAGACCTTTGCTTTCCTTTTTCTGTTCTTTTCTGCTTTCTTTTTTGTAACTTTATTTGGTGATGAGCTTGTGAAATGTGAGGGACTGCAACATATATACATAAGTATGCATGATATTCTTCCTTCTTCTTGGTGTTTGAAAACAGAAAGGGAAAGAATAAAAAAAGCAAAAAAGAAAGTCGATTTGATGCTAATGAGATAATTCTAATTATTTATTGATTTTCTGCAATTACACCAACTTTGCGATACCTTTAAATATTAAATATATTTATGGTTTTGAAAAAAATACTAATTGATTTACAATTAAAGGTATTTTGTATATCATTTTCGTGCCTCATAATTTTTGGAGGATTTAGAATCATCTTCTATTATCTGATACTTTGAGAATTCCAGAAAATATAAAAAGAACGTTTATGAAAGAAAGGATCTTGAATACTTAATATTCTTGGGAAATTATGACATATTGACATGATCTCTAACATGTCCACACGACCTATCAAAATCAAATTTACTGTCAGTTGATCATATTTACTTAGAATACAATTTATAAATAGTCATAATGATTAAAGTTGACACCAACTTTAAGACTCATTATAAAATTTCTGGATTACGACAGAGAGAAGAAATAGAACTATGATGAAATCACCTCATCTTCATTTATCTCTATTTTACTTTCTTAAGGAGAGAAAATACTTCAACATTGATCCGTCGCCGGTTGTAATTTTTTACCTAAATCTAAAGAGGTAAAGTACACACAACCCCTACAATCCATTTCATTTCATCAGCACTAATCAATGTGTGTGGATGGGGAACTACATCTACTTTTAGATTAAGATTGATTACACGTCTTTCTCAACTGTAAAAGTGTAAATTAAACCTTGATAAATTTTATATACGACAAGAAAAATTTGCACTGTGCTTGACTGCTCAATTATTCTATACAAAACGATAGCGATCTCTCTACATGCATAAAATATGGAAGTTCCTGGATTAGTTTAGAGTTTTGATAACATAGCTTTAGACAATAAGACATGATGACACATTCAAGAAAACTACGTTAAACACGTCATATAAAAGTATATATACTCGACATTTATACATGATCATGGGCAAACCTAAAACGAATTTAAAAAGTTTTAAAAGAGTAAATTTATAAAATTTTGAGGAACATAAATAAATTATTAATAAAAAATATTAAAAAAAATTAAATTATATAAGAATTAAAATTTTCAGATGATACTACCCGTTAATTTCCCTCGATCCATTATAGTGCTTAGCTTCAACTCATGCGGTAACACAGGCATATTGAGAAATCAATGAGAGACATTCTTCCTGAATTAAAATTCGAAGTTTTAATTTGAATAGTTATAGAATAGGACCCAGCTTTCTGCGACATTTTACATTTTCTCTGCATAAATCCTAAAAGTTGATGGGTGTGGATGAGCCCCAATACCTTTGGTTGGCCATTAACAAAGTCATAATCACTTTGTACGGCTTCTAATTCAATGACTGTAAATCAAAAGATGTTTCCTAGTTAACCTAACCCATTCATTAATTTAATTCGTCTCTGTTGTGATGGAGCTTTCCCCTCTTTTGAAGCAACCGTCAGAATTTTACGTCAAATTGCTCAATCCAATTCAAGAACACATCATAATGTTTGGTTTTCACGAAATTATTTTTGTCACAATGAGGGAGGGTCATCTTATTTGAATAGAATGAATTCTGGCTTGATTATATAGAATTGATTTTTTCAAAGAAAATAGATTTAGGGTGAGTTTTGTAAATAAAGAGTGGGAATCGAGTTTAAGATAAAACAAATCTCTGGTTTGATCGATAGATTATGCATTGTTGGTAGAGGATATTTATTCTTGTTTGTGAGTTTATTGAGTTGACTATTATTGATTGATGCAAATGCCTCATCGAATCTTTCTTTTTTCATGAAGAGAACTTGAGCTCCCCAATGCAATATACTAGGTCGTATAAAGTCTCGGTCTAGAAGTTCTTGAAGTTGAACCTTCAACTCTTTAAGTTCGACCGGAGCCATGCGATAAGGAGCAATAAAGATCGGTATAGTCCCTAGTTGCACCTCTATCCCAAATTCCATTTCAATGATCAGGGTTATCTAGGAAATTCTTCCGAGAACATGTCAGGGTTTTCACACACTGATAGAACTGATTCAAGCTCGGGCTCATATTTCTTGGTATCAATGATGTAGGCTAAAAATATCTCATATCCTTTTCGAATCAGCTTGTTAGCCTTAATAGCTGAAATCACTGAAGTTGGACAATTACTCTTCTCACCCATCACAATAATATTACTCTGACTCAAACCGAGCATAAATAGCCTTTTTTGATGTCCACCTAACCAATCGAGCCCTAGAATAAGATCGAATTAAAGGATATCTCTTGCAAACTCGGTTGACTAATACACTATCCCTTAAAGGATTTGTAGCGATTGTTATAATATCGGAATGCTTATCAATAAACAAATAAACACGATTGAAAAAAAAACAAAGAACACCAAGATTTACATAGAAAACAAAAAAGGAAAAAAATATGGGCAAAGGAGAATTTTAATAATTCGAATGAAGGAAATACAAGAGGATTTTGGAGAAAGAAAAATTTGATATCTAACACTTACCCTTATTATCTATTTATAGAGATAGATACTTGATTACAAATGAAGCTTGTAAAGTAGAAATCTACTTAAAGTATAATTTATACATAAAAGAAACAAATAAGGTTTCTATTTCTAATCAAACTAGGTTTCTTACTTTCCCCAATTAATTTAATTAATTTTTGTCACTTTGAATTCGAATCAAACTCTAACAAATCTCCATGTTGACACAAATTCTGAAAGTGCGAAGGCTTTGATACAAAACACCCAAATTCGATGAGACACTCAAACTCAAAAAAATATATTCACTTCAACTAACACGTTCTCCACCTCTTTCACAACACTCCTCAAAGAGGTAATTTTCATTAATGGACACTGATCGAATCCAAGCTTTTTCTAAGCTTGGGTTTAGTCTTCACATTGACATAGTTATCATAAGTGTCAACTTTGCTCACAAATGTATCATAACGAGCAATATCATGCACAACACGATAACAATTATCAATGATAATTCTATCTTCAAATTTGTCATGCCCACAAAAATGAACTATTTTCCGCTTCACGTAATTGTTTTGCTCATATCTTTTTAAACAAAAAATATTCTTTTGCTTAATTTAGTCAATAATTTTTTACCAGTAGCAACGTTATTTGACAAGGAGAATGAAACATCAGTTACATTATCTAAAATTATTGAGCCCTGTAGAACATAAAACTTGACAATCTTTTTCTTCCCTTTTATCACAACAAGAGAGCCCTTACAAATTTTCATAGCTCCACGTTCACAAGAAAATTTGTACCATTTTAAATCTAGGGTAGCTAACGAAATTAGATTTCTACTCAAATCTGGAACATGTCTCACATTATCAAGTGTTTGAACTATCCCATCGAACATCTTAATCTTGATTGTGTCGATACATGCGACTTTACAAGGGATGTTATTTCCCAAAAACAAATCATATGCTAATAGAACTTTATACATCACAAAACAGTCACGATTCAGACTCAAATGAAAATTGCTACCAAAGTCAAGTATATGTTCATCACTTATTATAGAGTTATTGTCAGCCACAACTAGGAATTCTCTATCATCGCACTCTTCCGCTACATTAGCCTCATCAAAATTTTCAAAGTTCTGCTCTTCAGCTTCTTTTTTGATTTTATTTTGTACCTTGTAACACTCTGCTTTAACATGACATTTCTTTTTTACAAAAGTGACAAGTTTTTCTTCAATTGAAAGATTTTGATCTACCCCTTTCTATACTACAAGAAGAATGTTTGCACTTTCTTCCACGGTCTGAGTTAGTCAATCCATGCACCATGAGACCCTCTGACTGAGGCTCGGAACCATATACAAGGTGCTTTACCTTGTCAAACGAGTGCAAGTCATTGTACACTTCTTCAAGAGCGAATGTTTCACAACTGTACATGATTATGTCTCTAAAAAATGAGTAGGAATGAGGCAGCAAACATAGGAGGATCAATCTTAGGTCTTCTTGGTCATATTTCACTTTTGATGTCTCTAGATCATAGACAATTTCCTTGAATGTGCTTATGTTCTCTTCAAGAGACGAATCTTTCACCAACTTGAGTTAATAAAGACACTACTTTAAGTGGAACTTGTTGGTTAACGATTTCTGCATGCATAATTGCTCCAATTTTACCCATAAATAAGCATATGTTTTTTCTTTCAACACATCCTACAAGATTTGATTTGATAAGTGTAAACAAATCTGATAAAGGACTTTACGATTTTTACGTTTTTCCTTATTTGTCCACTGTGTTACCAGATTCTCATAAAATCCTTTTATTGCATAGTCTAGATATAATTATGCAAGAACATCCCGAATCTTCACCTGCCATAGCAAGAATCGAGTGCTTCTATCCAACAACATAATAGTATACTTCATTTTTGTTGTAATATTGAAACCAAAGCTCTGATACTAATTTGTTATAATATTGAAATAATTATCGGTAAACGACTAAACACGATTGAAAAAGAAAACAGAGAACACCAAGATTTACGTGGAAAACTCAAAATGAAAAAACCACGGGCAAATGAGAAGAATTTCACTAATATGAAGGAAGAAAATATAATAGGATTTTGGAGAAAGAAAAACTTGATATATAACTCTTACCCTTAGTATTTATTTATAAAGATTACAAAGTAAACTTATAAAATAGAAATCTACTAAAAGTAAATTTTCTATATAAAAGAAAAAAAATAAAGTTTCTACTTCTAGTCAAACTAGGTTTCTTACTTTCTTCAATTACTTTAATTAATTTGCGTCACTTTGAATTCTAGTCAAACTCTAACAGTAATAATATTGAATTTAGTAGCCTCAGGAACTAACTTGAATTCTTTGATTAATGTAGTGCATATGAATAAATGGGTAGATCCAAGATTCGCCAATGCAAAGATAGGACAATAATATAATTCAACTCCTGTCGAATACTCATATAAGACTCACATGAGATCGTCTGAAAGCATCAAATTGGTCTTTATTGGGTAGGGGTGAGTAAAACTCGACTCGACTCGAAAAGTCGAAAAAAATTTCAATTTTGAGTTATTCGAGTCAACTCAAATTATAAATTCGGTTTTTGAGTTTGAGTCGAGTTGAAATTTTGAATTTTTGAGTTACTCGAAAAAATGAAAAATTGAAAATGTATTTTGACGGTTTTACTATTTAGTCCCTGATTTCAATATTCCTTCAATTCCTCCTTCATTTTAAGTCTCTTTTTACCAAATTAGTCCCACAAGCTCATAAATCATCGTAGAATATATATGTAATTTCAATTCCTCTTTTTGATATTAATTTTTTATTTTTCAATTTAGTCCCTTAATTTTTCATATTTTCTTATTTCTTCAATTCATCCTTTATTTTAAGTCCGTCTTTTACTAAATTTGAACCACATGCTCATAAACAATCTTAGAATACATATGTACTTTCAATTCCTATTTTTGATAAAAAAATTATTTTCCAATTTAGTCCCTTAATATTTCATATTTTCCTTATTTCTTCAATTTATCCTTTATTTTAATTTTTTTACTAAATTTGAACCACATGCTCATATACCACAATAGAATACCTATGTAACTTCAATTCTTAATTTTTTTACTAATATTGTACTTTCTTTTTTTATTTAGTTCCTTAACTTTGCATTTTACTAAATTTGGTATTTTGATTACAATTGTTTACAAATTTTTCTTCCCATCAATTCCTTGACTCCTTTATACTCTCATCAATATTTTACCCTCAAAATAATTTCTTTAAAATATAATATTATGATTATATTTTATAATTTTTAGATTTAAAGAATATCATAAATATAAATATATATATATTAGAGAAAGTAAAAAAATGGAACAAATCATTGTCATAAAACTATAAATAATTCTAATAAAATTAGTATAGAAACTCGAATAACTTGAGTCGAAAAAATTTCCAGTTAAGTTTGAGTTGTAAAATACGACTCGTCAACTCTAATAACTCAAATTTTTTTGACTTGACACGACTCAATAGAATGATCACCCCTGTTATTGGGTCCTTGACCCTTGGAAGATTGAGCTGCACTAGAAACCTTAGGTGTTGCACTTGGAAGTCTATCAGGATTCTTCGAGAAAAAAACAAGTGACATAAGATAAGAAAGACTAAAACGATGGGCATTTTAAATACTAATGATTAAATTTATTGAATTATTTTGAATTAAGACCAAATTGATAAATTGTATAAATTTTAATAACTAAAACTATTATAATATCAGTCACATCACTATTAAGCATCATATTTAACGACATAGTAAAATTGACCTGCATATTTTCAAACCTATAATTAAGGGACCTTAGGTGTCGTTTACCCATTTTAAAAAATATCTTACAATAAAGTAATTTGCTCTTTGGATTTGTTTAGGTCATAGTTGTGGACCTTTGAGCCTGATATTTCAATTTTAGGCCTAAGAGCCAAAAATAAAACCCAACGCCAATTAATGAAAGTAATACAAAAGCCTACACTAGCTTTCTTGTATCATTTACGATAAAGAAGAGGCAAAGAAAACCTCCATTATAGTAGACTATCTTTGCCGCCACCTGTTATCCCACAGCAAACCATGGTACTATTATTCGCTTTCGCCTTTTCTGTTTGGTTTCTGAGAAAATTATTTGCAAGAGAATAGCTATAATGTTCATGTTTTCTTGATTCCAGATTATCCCAGAGAAGAACCGCCGCGAGATCTCCAAGTACCTTTTCCAAGGTAACTAAATCAAATATAAAAATCCAATCTCCATTTCGAATTTCCTTAATTTATTTTTATATTTTAATTTTAATCTGGGTTTCTATTTTTTTCTTTTAATTTTAAAACAGAGGGTGTTTGCTATGCAAAGAAAGATTACAACTTGGCTAAGCACCCAGAAATCGATGTTCCGAATCTTCAAGTAATAAAGCTTATGCAAAGCTTCAAGTCGAAGGAGTACGTTCGTGAAACATTCGCTTGGATGCATTATTACTGGTACCTTACCAATGATGGCATTGAGTTCCTTAGGACCTACCTGAATCTCCCTTCTGAGATCGTGCCCGCTACTTTGAAAAAGCAAGCTAAGCCTGCTGGCCGTCCTATGGGTCCTTCTGGTGATCGCCCACGGTAATAGTTTTGGGTTCTTTGCTCCTTCATTTAGTATTTTTTTCCTTCATATTGAGTTTGGTGAAAAGTTCTTGCTTTGCTAATATTATGTTGGTTTTGAATCAGTGGTCCACCACGCTTTGGTGACGGTGAGAGGAGATTCGGCGACAGAGATGGATACCGTGGAGGTCCACGGGGAGGAGGTGATTTTGGTGACAAAGGAGGAGCTCCTGCTGACTATCAGCCTTCATTCAGGGTAATGTTGCTTTGATCAATTTTCTAACTTTATTCTTTCTACATATGAATAGCTGACATTATATCATACTTCACTGTTGCTTGTTCTGTTTTTTTTATCATTTGGTTCCATTAGTTGCACAGGTTGCCTTTTCTGTTTCTTTTATTGGAGGATATTTGTTGTTGCTTACTATAATTGCCCGTATTATTTAAATATTGCTATCTGCTTAGACAAGTAGTCCTTAGTTATCTGAGTTTTTGTCCATTTTGTAATCACTTGATTGCTGTTTAATTTTCCCTTATTCCACTATACTGTCCTGACGATATCTAGTTTGATCAAAGGTATAAATTTGAGGTTAGTTGTTGTTGCTTGTGGCTGGCTTTAGACAAGTGTCTTATGTAAATGTTACTTTGAAAAAGATTTGTGCGTAACAAATGCTTAATGTTTCACTTTCGAGTTGAAAGATGCAATTTTCATATGATTGCTTGAATAATTTTTTTTTGAGATGGCCTTAAAATATTGAAGGTCATCTCAAGGCATTGATGTTATCAATGAAGTCAAATTTTAAAAAATAGAAAAGCTGATATAATTTCTAACTTCTGAACTCACAGGGTCCTGGAACAAGGCTGGCCTTTGGTCGTGGAGGTGGTGGTTATGGTGGTGCTGGACCTGCAGGCGGTGCAGATCTTCCTTGATATGGATTCTTTTTCATGACAGATTTGCCAGTTTAGGCTTTGTTGGTACTTGGGAGTTAATAGAAAGATTGTCGTATGCTTGTGTTTTAATCATTTTAGATGAATTTAGGACCAATTTCCCCCCCCCCTCAGTACACACATTTGTGGTATTTTTTGCACTGAGATGCTGAAAATTTCATTCAAAGAACATTAAGGTTGAACTTATATATAATTGAGTGCTGATATAATTCTATATATTTCATGAATTCTTCGCTTTAATAGTTTACAACTGATTTAGGGTGCATTCTCGTGCATGTTCCACCAGCATACTTACAGCAGCATTGATGGATTTACTTTCTGGATGTCTTGTATCGTTCACCATGAACTTGCACATCTTTCCATCTACCTCAACAGTACTCCATCCGCCTTTTTTCTCACCTTCCAGTTGTCTAAGCTGAGCCCTAACCCTTGCAGCATCTTCCCAATTGCCTCTGTAAGCATAAATGTTTGATAGTGCAATTCTCCAAGCAACGCCTTCAGGATCCTGGATAGACAGCTTCTCTGCAACTGTCTCAGCCATGCAGATATTTCCGAGGAATCCAACAAGCACCCAGTAAAGCATGCCATGCATCATTGCTTGGTTTTAATGGCATTTCCTTTATAAAGGCATCTGCTTCCTCGAGTTTTTCCGACTTCCCCAACAGATCCACCATGCAAACAAAATGTTCCATAATTGGTTCCACTCCGTATTCTTTCTGCATGCTCTTGAAGATTTCGAATCCTTCTTCAACAAGTATTGTGTGGGAACATGCAGAAAGGATGTTGGTGAAGGTGATAGCACTAGGCCTGTAAGGATTGGAATTATTTAGCTTGGTGAAAGCCTGGAGAGCAAGCCTTCCATTTCCATTGATGCCGTATGCAGCAATCAATGAATTCCATGAACCTAAATCTTTTGAAGGCATCTCCTAAAAGATTTCCTCTGCTAAAACCTACTTGCCTGATCTTCCATACATGTCTATCAAGGCATTTTGAATGAATTCACATATTAATTAAGCTTTCGTTATATACCCATGAATGATGACAAGTTTGAACAAGATTGAATTAATGTCAAAATGGTGATGAAATCTGGACGCATCTCTCCGCCATTGCAGTGAATATCTTTAAGTAGATTTAATGTCTCATTAATGTCTCATGGAATGCATCATTCTTGATGAGACATCTAATTAATGAATTCCAAGAAACTATGTTTCTCACGTTCATCCTTTCAAAGACTTGGAAGGCTGATTCACTTTGCTCATTCTCCGCGAACATGATTGATCAGAGAATTCTGTATGATGCAAGAAGAAAACCCATGATTAGGTAGCCATGGAGCTGTTTCCCCAATTTCAAATAATTGGAATGACAACAACACTGTAAGAGAGAGGCAATCGTCTCCCGGGTAAGATACCGTCTCTAGCCATCGAAACAAAATCCAGAAAAAAAAGTTGTATTCCTTCACTGAAGTACCCATTAGTTAAGTACGTCTCGGCTATAGAATTTAATACAAGTTCATGTTGATGCCAGCCCAATTTTGAAACTAAGCCATGAACCCATTGCAATATCCTTCGTCGCCCGATGAAAGAACATGCACGTAAAATGCTCATAATTGTCACCTCGTTGGGTGCTACCCCATCTTCTTGCATCCTGAAGAAAACCAGAAGCGCTTCATGCATGGATCCATGTAGCACAGAGCCTGAAATAATAGAAGTCCAAGAAACATCTCGGGACCTAAATCTCTCAAGAAGCTTAACCGCTTCTGATAAAACCCCAGATTTTGCATATGCGCCAATCAAAGAGTTCTGCAAAAAGCTATCCTTTAGAAATCCACCCTTGGTAATGTAACCGTGTAGAATACAAATGAATCTAGGATTGCAATTTTCCCCAACAATTTGTAAAGCAGCTGCTAGCGTAAATTCAATGGGGCACTCATTCTCCAGCATCTGAATAAAAGTGGTTATCCCTTCCTCAGCTAACCCATTGTGGCAGTAACCTGTTATCATTGCTGTCCATGATGCAACGGTTCTCTCGGGCATATAATCGAACAGCTTTCTGGCGTATTCTACACATCCACCTTCATGTACATGTCCAGAAGAGGGCTGTTAACAAAGACATCCGTTTGCAACCCAGATTTTAAAACAGCGGCGTGAATGCAAAAACGTGGCGTTTGGTTCGCTGGAATGTTTTTGAGAGAATTAGAATATGTGAATGAATTGTAATATGTTAGAAATTGGAATCTATTTCCATCTTCTGTTTGGTTGACAGGAAATTGAATTGGAATCCAATTCCATATTTTATTTGGTTAGCAGACATGTCAGATGAATTTGATTTCAGTAATATAAAATGACATGATTGCCTTTTTTTCTTAAATTTTAGTTTGTTTTATAAATTACATGTAGTAATATATTATAAAAATTTAAAAAAAAAATAAATTTTAATTTTATTGATTAATTATTCATTTCAATAAATTATAAAAATTATTCTAATAAACATCATAAGTTAAAATCATCCCAATTAGGGATGGTCATGGGTCGGGTTTTTGGTCCACCCGACCCGACCCGAGAACAAGGGAACCTCCATCCGAGACCCGACCCGACCCGAAATAATAAAAAAATTATTTTTATTCAATAAAAACAATTGGAAATATATATATATATATATATAAAGGGGTATTATTGTAATTATTCCTAAATATATAAGGTAAAATTATATATTTTTTGGGTCGGGTCGGGTATTTTTCACTCTAAACCCGAACCCGACCCGAATATCACACTTAAAAAAAACAGACCAACCCGACCAAAATAAAGTTTCACCTGACCCGACCCGAAATAATAAAAAAATTATTTTTATTCAATAAAAACAGTGACTTAATTGAAAAAAAATTATATATAGAGGGGTATTATTGTAATTATTCCTAAATATATAAGGTAAAATTATATATATTTTCGGGTCGGGTATTTTTCACCCTAAACCCAAACTCGACCTGACCCGAATATCACACTTAAAAAACTGACTCGACCCGACCAAAATAAAGTTTCACCCGACCCGACCCGAATATATGAATTAGAAACCCGACCTGAAATAATAATAAAAAATGTTTAATATATGAATAAGTTATCAAAAGATTGATGAGGGTAGTATGGTCAAATTTCAATTCCCTCCAACAAGGGAATTGAATTCAATCATAGAATGGATAGAATTCACTTTCCCTCATTTGATGGAAAGTTAAAGCCATGAGGGATTCCAATTCCCTTGGAAAACTTGAACCAAACATGAGAAAGTGGTGGAATTGGATTTCAATTCCCCTAATTTCAAGGGATTCATGTCAACCAAACGGCACCTAAGTTCTTCGATACGGAACAAGATTTTAATGCATCAACTGTAGATACAGAGCCGATAGGTGAAAGTTGTTGATAGGACAAGTTATGGCTTGATAGTGAATTTTGCACTCTAACAGGAATACTATTCCCAATTTTCGGCGATTTAACCAAACTGACACATATTTAACGATTATTTAACTTTTTAGTATTGTTTAATATATATTTCTCGAAGTGGCACCCTTTTGGCTGAGCTGGCGAAAGACGCGTTCCCGGGGACGCGCTTTACCCGTGTTTTCGCTGAGTTGGATGCCACGTGTGAAAGGCGCATCCCCGGGGTCGCGCCTTCACTGACTCGACTGCCACGTGTGGAAAGCGCATTCCCGGGGACGCGCCTTTCATTAAATGCCATAAATGCCTCCATCCGTTTTCCCTAACTACCCCTCCTCCTCCCCTATATAAACCCCCTCAACCCTCCCTCATTCTTCACACCAAAATCATTTTCTCCTCTCTTATATAACTCAAATTCTCCAACTATTTGAGTTTTAAATTTATTATTACTGGTAAGAAATTTATTTTTATGTTAGTATTTTTTTAAATAGTTATTATATTTTATATTTATATATTTATATAAATATTATTTTTTTTATTAAAATGATATTTATATAATTATTATTTATTTAGAATTATTAATTTTTTTGTGCTAATTATATTGTTTTGTCTACAGTTATAATGGAAAACGAAATGCTGTTGCGATTGGATATTGATCATATCTCCAGACATTTTAGCGATATGGTAATATTTTTTATAATTAATGTTAATATTTAAATTTATTTTTATTTTAAAGTTATTATGAATTTATATTAATTTTTATTTTTTATAATGTATATTATTTAGGACACTGATCGTATTTTAGAGACTTTTATTAAAAATCCACGTATACCGATACCGGAACGTATTTTGCCATATTTGGCTTCTGCCGAATTCGGGTATATTGCAACAATTATTGGCGGTTGCAAACTCGAACCTGTCCTAATTTCTGCACTGATTGAGAGGTGGAGGCCCGAGACACACACTTTTTACCTTCCATGTGGAGAGGCCACAATTACATTGGAGGATGTCTTTATGCATCTGGGGCTTCCCGTCGACGGAAATATGATGTGTGGTATGGCGGATGGTGATTGGCAGTCAATGTGCATTGATTATCTTGGAGCTGCTCTGCCAGAGTTTAATGGAGGTAGAATAGTTTTATCTTGGTTGAAAGCTAATTTTGAGGTTTTAAATGGAAATGCTTCAGAGGATCAAGAAAAGGCATGTGCTCGGGCATATATTCTACGAATAATTGGAGGAATATTGATGCCCGAAAAATCTCGCAACCAGGTGCATTGTATGTGGTTGCGGCATCTGATCGATTTTGATGAAGCTGGAAGATATAGTTGGGGCGCTGCAGTTTTGGCATTTCTCTTTAGAGAAATGTGTCGGGCGACGAATTATAAGAAAACTGCTATCGGTGGATGTCTCCTGCTTCTACATTCATGGGCGTGGTTCCGCATGCCTTTCTTATGCCCGATCGTGAATGAACCATACGTATTCCCCTTATTGTTGAGGTAATTTTCGAACTAAATTTTGATTTAAATATTTTCAATTAAATAGGGTGATATTTAGTTTATATTATATTTCATAGGTGGTCGATGAAAAGAAAGGACCATAAAAGTATACCTACTGGGTTAGAGGAAATTCGTTTACTTATTGATACGAAAGCTGGGTCTGAGGTATGTTTTTAAATTTGTTTAATTATTAATATTTTAATTTAAAATGCTAGATATAATTAGAATATTTTATTTATTTGAATTGTATATTTATATTTCAGTTTCAGTGGATACCTTATGCGAGCGATGAAGTGAAAGCTTGCATCCCACCCCACCTTAGTGGGTCATTAGAGGTATGGATATCAGTTATACCTCTTATATGTTATGCTATTATTGAGTGGCATCCAGTTGATAGCATGCTCCGTCAGTATGGTTGTACGCAATATATTCCTGGAGCACCTAGGAATTTAGACGATGTGCATAACATAGATAGACGAGGAAAGAAAGATGTTAACTGGGTGGTGAGACACAGAGATTGGATTGCGCTTTGGGAGAACCAATATACACTGTTGGCCCCTCGACAATATTACGCTGAAACTGGTCATATGGTTACGGATAACTATATGGACTGGTTTAATGAAAATGGGAAGCCGTTTCTACTTTCGGCGGAAGCACGAAGGGTTAACATTCCTAGGCGCCGAGAAAGACGTCAACCGTCTCAATATCATCGTCCCCCGACGCGTGGATGGAGAGAAGGCGCTACCGGTTCTGCATCAGTCCCACCACAACATCCTTATCCATCGATGCCGTAGGGATACATGCCCAGCCCTCCATTTCATATGCCAAGCCCACCAGTTCATATGCCATCTCCGTAGGGTTACATTCCGAGCCCGTAGGGTTACATTCCGAGCCCGCAGGGTTACATTCCTAGCCCGCCAGGTTACATGCCTAGCCCGTAGGGTTTTATACCATATGGAGGTGCATATACGACTATGTTTAATGATCCAGCATATGGTTCATATGCATCTTACTTGGCTGGTGGTGCTTCTCCATAGACACCTCAATCTTCATCTGGATCACAGACATCGATGCCAATGTTTCCACAGTTTTTACAGTTCCCGGGGAGCAGTGGGATTGTTACTAGCACTCCTCCAGGATCGTTATTTTATACAGGCCCTTCAGCCCCTTCAGCGTCATCTACACCAAATGAAGAAAATGCTGCTGATGATGATAGTGAAGATGAGGAGACTGAAGAACAAGTTCCACGAAGAAATCCTCCACGAAATAGACAATCACCGCCATGTGGAACTCATTCGAGAAGACGACATCGATGATCCAGTTGTATTTTAATGTTATTTAAATAGTTATATTTCAGAATTTTATGTAATTTGGTTATGTTATTTAAATGTTTCATGGTTGTTACATACATATTTTTAATGTTATTTTTTATTCACATTTAACATTAAATGTTTGATAAATGTTTTTAAAATACAAATTATATTATTTGAAATTTAAAATAAAAATAAAAATAATATTATTCGAAATTTAAAATTAAAATATAAATTATAGTATTCGAAATTTAACATTAAATTTCAACTTAATATTCCAATTGTATTCGAAATTAAAAGTTATATTCCAATTATAGTTCACAATACTTAAATTAAAATTAAATTTATCCATACATATGATTTTATCATTAACATTTATATTAAAACGTATACATTAAAATCAACTTATCACTTCACATTTATTCGTAAAAACATCTCGATGCTCATTCCATACAATTTCAATGTAACAATCAACTTATCACTTCACATTTATTCAATTTATCCAGAACATTTTATCTAATTTATTCAAACTTCACATAACGTTTTAATTTAAGTTATGAACTTAAATTAATCTATATGTATAATTTATTCTTAACTTGCTGAACTTTCAAAAGAAGTTAAATTTTGGTTATAATTTACCTGATTTCACAATCCATCTAGTGTCCCCGAGGGACATGAGTGACATAATAGGGCAATGATAACATATTCTCTGACAAAATAATGGAAGGCGCGCCCCCGGGAACGCGCCTTCAAGTCCCTTGAGAAATAATAAGTACTGATATAAATAGTGTCCCCGAGGGATATGAGTGACATAATAGGGCAATGATAACATATTCTCTGACAAAATAATGGAAGGCGCGCCCCCGGGAACGCGCCTTCAAGTCCCCTGAGAAATAATAGGTACTGATATGAATAGTGTCCCTAAGGGACATGAGTGACATAATAGGGCAATGATAACATATTCTCTGACAAAATAATAAAAGGCGCGCCACCGGGAACGCGCCTTCAAGTCTCCTAAGAAATAATAGGTACTGATATGAATAGTGTCCCAGAGGGACATGAGTGACATAATAAGGCAATGATAACATATTCTCTGACAAAATAATGGAAGGCGCGCCCCCGGGAACGCGCCTTCAAGTCCCCTGAGAAATAATAGGTACTGATATGAATAGTGTCCCCGAGGGACATGAGTGACATAATAGGGCAATGATAACATATTCTCTGACAAAATAATGGAAGGCGCGCCCCCGAGAACGCGCCTTAATGTGAATAGTACTCCGATTATAGACATTATTATATGCAACGTATTATAAACTTTCAAAACAAACTTCAGTTCACAAGCTTTCAAATTCTCAAATTCCCAAACTCTAAATTCTCAAATTCTCTGAAAATGAGTCATCTTTCTGCTGTTGTTTTGTATGATGGAGAAATTAAGAAAGCTGAAGAGGGGGTTGTTTTTGAGTCAGATCATTATATCCCCTTAACCTTGAAGAGAAACATCACAATTGAGGAGTTAATCACAAAAATTTCGTTAAGGATTCGTGTAGCAGGCCAGAGAAGACTATCTTCACTTCAGTACAGATTTCCTACTGAACTTTTTCCGCTCACGTATACATCATTTCAGCTTTCAAACGATGATGATGTTTCTATGATGGTTGATGCTCATATGGGGAGTTCACAATCTCTTATTGAAATGTATGCCACTTTTATTGAGGTTCGTGTAACTCGTGGTCTCTCATATTCCTCTCACTTTGGCATTGCATATCAAGCTGATCAAGTTGATAGCCTGACACAACTGATCTGTAATGATTTCACATCATTAATGGCGGATCCAACGCCAGATACCATGCCATCAAGTTTAATAGGAAGGCATTCATCTGTAACTGCTTATGATCTCAACCCACGTGGCTTCACTAATAATCCATATGGAAACATCTCTTATACTTCAAGGGGCAGACATTCATCTGCCAATGTTTTCGACTTACATATGGAAATGCCAATGAGACGGCAGTCTATTCATATCCCACATGATACAATGGCCTCAAGTTCAAGGGGAAGACACGCAAGCGGCAACTTATTTAACCTCAACATTGGATTATCGGAGGAACCCTCATCTCCACCAGAAGAACCTCTTCGGGAGCCAGGTACAGATGGTGCTGAAACGGGATTATTCGTTGAACCTGACTCACCACAGTTTAACGTACATTCTGATGATGACGAGGATGACGTTCCGATAAATACAACACCAGCCGAACTTCCTGCACATATGTATGAGGCTGATTATGATGCAATGTATGAGCCTGAATTTCCAGATCTTCCTGATGTTGGCAACTATGGACTTCAATCATTAGTCAATGACGATAATTTATATATTGGAATGGAGTTCGCGTCGAAGGAGGAAGCAATGATGGCAATAAAGAGTTACAATATTCGTAACTCAGTTAAGTCCCGAGTTGATCGATCTAACACGGAGAAATATATCTGCTACTACGTCCAACGTGATAACGGATGTCAATGGATGGTCCGTGTATCAAAGAGGAAGAGGAAGAACAACTTATGGGAACTAACCAGATACAACGGTCCTCATATATGTTGTGCAACAGGTATAAACCAGGATCATCCCAACTTGGACTCCAACATTATTTGCCAAGCAATCATGCCCATTGTGAAGCAAAGCTCTCATATAGCTGTTGCAGTGTTGATTTCTGCTATACAGTCACAATATGGGTACACTGTCTCATATAAAAAAGAGTGGTTGGCAAAACAGAATGCCATTTGCAAACTTCATGGCGAATGGGATTCCTCTTACAACGAGCTGCCCAGTTGGTTTCATGTTGTGCAAAGACTTAATTCCAGGACAATTGTTGAGTTCGAAACTCAACATCATTACGTGAATGATCGAATGGTTCGCGATCGCTGCCAATTTTACCGTGTCTTTTGGACTTACCCTTAGTGTATTAATACAGTCAAGTACTGTAAACCAGTTGTCCAAATTGATGGTACTTTCTTGTATGGGAAATACAAACAAGTTTTATTATTGGCTGTGGTCCAAGATGGAAACCGCAATATTCTTCCTGTTGCGTTTGCCCTCGTTCAAGGAGAAGACACTGAGTCTTGGGCTTTTTTCCTTAAAAATTTACGTTTACATGTTGTCACCAGGGAACGAGTATGCATTATTTCAGACCGAGGAGCCGGGATAAAAGCAGCAATGGACTCTTTGGGTACAATGTATAGACTTCCACATGTTCAACATCGTTATTGTGTCCGTCATATTGCTGCAAACTATTACGGAAAATACAAGAAGAACGATGAACGTCAGTTAGTCGTGCAGATGGGTATGTTACTTTTTCCCAATTTTTCTATCAATTTCTTATTACTTATTTATACTTAATATTAACTATTACATATTCCTAATGGCTTAGGTTATGAACTCTTACCTCAAAGGTTTGAGTCGATGATACAAGAGCTGTTTGACAAAAATAAGAAGGGGTGCGAGTACATTATGGACATCATCAAAGAAATGTGGACAAATGGATATACGGGGGGTATCGCTATGGTCACATGACAACAAACTTGGCTGAAGCAATAAATTCAACCTTAAAGGGGGCGCGTTATTTACCAGTCACGGCGTTGGTTAAAATGACTTATTTTCGTTTGGGTCAACTCTTTGCAAAGCTCGGTGGACAAGCTCTTACTTGGATGCAAAACGACCATATTTACCACCCAAGACTAGTAGTTGATTTACAGAAAAAAGTGGCTGCATCAAATGGGATGTTAGTTACAAATTTTTCTCGCACCCGTGAATTGTTTCGTGTAACCGAAATGCCACGTCCGCTGCAAGGGATTGGAGCTAACTCTTTCAGAGTTAATCTGCAAGAGAGGTGGTGCGATTGTGGTTTCTTTTAAGCACTTAAATATCCATGCTCTCATGTCATTGCAGCTTGCTCACATTCGCATTTGGACTACAAAAATTATGTTGATCCCGTATACCAACTTTCACAAGTATTCAAGGTATATGAATTTGAGTTTCCGCCCATAGGAAACGAAAGAGACCCAAATGAGATTCAAACTTGACTTACAATTATACTAGATCCATTGCTATTGAGGGACTCAGGTCGTCCAAAATCTACTAGAATACATTGTGATATGGATATTCGAGAGAAGCCAACAGAACAAAAACGATGTGGGCATTGTAGAAACATCGGGCACAATAGAAAAAAATGTACAACTCTGTTATCATCATATAACCGTTAACTCTTATGTAATTAATATTGTATTTAAATGAATGTTTTTGTTTCTAATAATTTAATGTTATTGCATTTATATAATTTGTCAATGTATGTACACCTAAATAATATTTTTTAACTTTTAAATACATAAATATTTTTAATATATTTATTTAATATAATAATTAATATTATTAGTTATAAATTTTTTAAAATATAATAATAATTCCACCTTCTAAGTAGAAAAAAATATTAAATTAAACAAATTAAAAGTTATTAAAAAATTTATGTATACAATGACACATTTCATGTTCTGATTGGAGGATTAAATTTATTAAATTAAAATTTTAATAAGACTAATTTCATAAAATATGTAAGTCTTGAAGATTAAATATGTAATTATACTAATTTATTAACTTATGCATCAATATTTTCGTTAAATATTGATAAGAGATGACTAGATTGATAACATTTAAATAATTAACTGATAAAATTAATAGATCGATAATCAAAATCAAAAAAAATAATATAACCATATGTGTTATATTATAATTTCATACATTTTTCCTATAACTACAATAAAATCAAAACTGGTTTTCATATATTGTTCTATCATATTAATGTAGATAATTCACTCCACCTTTAACACACATTAACAAAATACATTTGATAATTCTTACATTATAATCGAAACACTTTACATAATATATTACTAATTTATAATAATAATAATAAAAATAAAATATTTATTATTAAACAAAATACGTGGCAGTCGAGCTGGCGAAAAGCGCGTCCCTGAGGATGCGCCTTCCACACGTGGCATCCAACTCAGCGAAAACACGAGTAAAGCGCGTCTCCGAGGACGCGCCTTTCGCCAGCTCAGCCGAAAGGGTACCACTTCGAGAAATATATATTAAACGGTGCTAAAAAGATAAATAATCGTTAAATATATGTCAGTTTGATCAAATCGCCCCAATTTTCTGTCCTTGCCTAGGAAAATGGAGATAGATAAGAACCGCAGAGTTAGCATCTGAAATCAATGTCCAGCGAGACCAACCAGTTTAACCAGAATCAAGACTGTAGGAAAATTTCCCGAAATTAATGTATGCAAAGAGAATTTAAAACAAATACGACAACAAAATTTTCATATTACATATATATATATATATATTTCCACTCCATTAATTATCTTAAAATTGTATAAAACATGGATCATAATCATATATATATATATATATATATATATGAATGAATAATATGAGTACACTGGATTTTTCTAAGATGCTTGGATGTATTCTTTTAAGTTTATTATTATTACTTTTCAAAAAAGTTTATTATTATTTTTAGGCTTAATACAAAAATAAGTGTCACGAAAAACGTTTTGGTACTTAAAAAAAATTTCGTTAAAAATAAGTGTTTAATGTTTTTAAGTTATAATTTTAGGTGTTTACCATTATTTTTTTAATTTTTTAATTTTTTAATAATAAAAATATTATGTTTTTTAAAAAAGAAAAAAATAAAAAAGCTTAAATTATTAATAAAAAAACCTAATTTTTTACTGTAATTATAAAAAATCCTAAAAACTAAAATTTCAAACCCCATTACCAACTATCGCTGGTGTAAACACTTATTTTGAAAATACGTATATAATATATAGTTTCTAAAAATATTTTGAAAATGTATATAACATATAGTTTTAAAAACATTTTAGAAAAAAATATAATATATAGTTTTTAAAAACCGTTTACAAACTATAATATATATATATATATATACACGTATAAAACAAAATAAAAATATGGACAAAAATGAGTGTCTACAGCTGGCAATCTCCGACCATCATCATCACTGTTGAACGGTTGGGTTTAATCGAAATTACACGATGATTCGAATGGTGGAGATAGTGTGGTCTTTGAATGTTTTTTCACGAAAAAACAACGATAGTGGCTTAACAATCAACAGGGGTTTGATCGGTAGTCGACGCCTGTGCTGAAGATGGTGGCTATGAAAAAGGGAAGAGAGAAGGGGAAACGAATAAGGGGGAGAGGGGAAGAGCATGGTCTGTTGCTGTTTAGGTTTTTTAGTTTTTTTAAATAAAAATATTTTTATTTTTAAATTTTTTAAATAAATTCTCAAAATTACTGGAACATAACACATATTGGTTAACGAAGATTTTTAATGACGGTTAACGTTCGTACATCTAAAAATTTAAAATTAAAAATATTAAACACTTTTTTTAACAAAAAAAATATTTAAACACTAATTTTTTTTCAAAACATAATTTAAACAATTATTTTTGTATTAAACCTTTTTAAAAAAAAAAAAATATAATATCCTTGGATATATCAATACCAACTTGATAACTCATTCCCGTTTTCAGCCGCCGTTGCATCGTTCCCAATTCTAAAAGTGTCAACACCATACTAATCTCACTAAAATCATCATTGGGTGGAAGTCCAAGATTAGATATATACCGACATCGAAATATTAAAATTTCTAAAAAAATATATAATGATTTATTATATATTTAAACTTATAATTCAGAAAATAATATCTAATTTATCTAATAATTAAATTTATAATGATCTAAATTATTATTAGATAAAAAAATTAAGAACATTATATTTTCATTTTTTTTTGTATAACCATCGATTTTCATTCTATTGGTCGACTAATTCAGATCGGGTATTGCAGAGAAGAGGGTAATTCTCCCAATCCAGTTTGCTCTATTCACAATCGTCAAGATTCAAACCATTGATATTGCTTAAGAGATTTAGTGCCTCATCCCGCTAGACCAATCAGTTGGTATTGAATTATCATTATTTATTTCGCCTTCTACTTGATTAAATGTATAATAAATTCTTATATCTCTTAATTTAAATATTTATTTTTACATTAACTAAAATACTATTAGATCAAAATATATTGAATATAAAATAATTTTACAAGGGACGGGTTCCTTTGGGCAATAAGGGAGCTCTGCCCCCTGCTTCTACCTCTATCCTATTAAAATTTGCGCCAGCTTACCTGTGTTCCCATAGGGCCACGCCTCTCTACTATCCCAAACGCTTGATGGACGCTCTACACCAAAACATTTCACTACAAAGCTTTAAATTTGTTTAATCGGAGATAGTGTTTGAAGACACTTTGGACACATACACTCACCAGGTATGCTCCACCGGAGAGAAAAATTGAACCTGGGGCAACTTTTGAGTCACCTTAATGAACTTCTAACGCTCCAAGTTCAACCCTCGTCTACTGGCCAAGCAGCGATTGGCTAGGATCTTGAATGCCTTCTCATACCTCTGTAACAAAGCACAAAAACATTGTGCATCCCTGTTGGAACACTATATTAAGGAAGAAAAGACTGCGCAACACGTCTACCAAGGGCATCCATTTCTTCTCTCAACAAAAGATAGCATATGAAGATCAATTAGGTGAAACCCAACCTGTAAAATGAAAAGAGGAAGATAAACCATATGGAATTCCCATCGCTACCATCCCCGTGGTCACTCAAACGATGCGAATCGGATGAAATGCTAAACTGATATTCATAGTTCTCCCACAAGACATCCCGACTCAGGAGCAGATTCTTAGCCTCAAGATGTCCAGTTGTGCATTCGAAAATGTAATCATCCTCAGGCCATTGACGATTCGCTGGCTGCTATCTTCTCCACAACCCTAGCAACATTCCTCTTCTTCAACCCGAAAAAAGCAAACCCAAATGCAACTCACAAATAAAAAAGAAAACAAAATCCTTACATCGTCGATAATTCTAAAAAAAAATTAAATTACAAAAATGTAAAAAAAATAATCTTAAATTTCAAATTTCAAGTCCCTAATTTCACTTGTTGCTATTAATCAATAATCATTGTTAATTTCTTATGACTTGGACCCTCACTACCAATTATCTCACTCTCCCTTCATCGAAATTGACGAACGACATGTCAATCGACCGTCAAACATCGAATACAAATTTTTTTATTCAAATGGTGAACGAAGAACCAAGAACAATGTGCACATTGAATGAGACTTCAGTGTAATGACAATAATGTAACTATTGACAACAACAACATGACCATCATGATTTTTATATTTCATAGATTTATAAAAGTAAATGAAAAACACTTTCTACTTGAATTATTATATTATTATATATCCATTGATTTTGAAATCATAAAAATATTTGCAATTTTTGATTGCACCATTGCATTGCATATACCTCAAAGACAGATGAAACACCATGTTCTACTTTCATTCACTATTAATGTCAATGATCAATAAACAATGATGTTCTCATATTTCATTGTGCCATAGATAGAGGAAACTTACTACTGTGTTGATTTTTAAATTAATTTAATAAGTAATGAACACGTTAGGATTCACGGTCAGAGTTAGGACTAAATATCAAGAGGAACAACAAAATATTAAAATTTTTAATTAAAAAAATATCTTATTTGATTAATATTTAAATTACTAAATACATAAAATGATATTATACTAAAATACTTAGGAAGGACTGACTCCGTCCCTGTTAGCATCCGCAAAGATCGTAAAAAGAAAAACAATGGACAAATGATAATGGAAACAATGATAAAGTATTATTTTCAGTTTTCTTTACAGATTTATGAAGTATAAAAACATCAAATTAATTTTGTGCAATAAAAAATTAATATTATATCAATCAGTAATAAATTTGAAAAGAAAATCTAAAAATTGAATATGACCCAAAATATAAATTTACTTGAAAAAAAATATTGTTCATTTGAGATTACATTGTGACCTGAATATTACAAGTAATCATTTGATTAATTTTTTTTTCAAAAAAAAAATTGATTGACAATTTGATTATAATTTTTTTTAAAATAATATAATTTAGTTATAAATTTATTAATTAATAAAGTGATATTCAATGTAATTTATCTTTTAAATAAAGGAGAAAAGATGGAAGCTTTCAAGTCGTAGCTGGATCGTCTTTAATGGCAATAAAGTCAGCCGTGACACAATTTACCTTGGAGTCTACGTTTCAGCTAAAAAATAAAGGGTAAAATACACAAATGATCCCCAACTATA
This sequence comes from Hibiscus syriacus, assembly GCF_006381635.1. Classification (NCBI taxonomy): domain Eukaryota; kingdom Viridiplantae; phylum Streptophyta; class Magnoliopsida; order Malvales; family Malvaceae; genus Hibiscus; species Hibiscus syriacus. Next base: position 1,617,045 of record NW_024062581.1, on the reverse strand, counting down.
GGGTGATATTTCATTTAGTTATCTAATTATTAAAATTTATAAAATAGTCTCCTGACTATAAAATATTGTTTTGTAAGTCTCTTGGCTACTAAAAGTTACAAAATGATCATTTAAATATTCATATGTTCTAAACTCGCCCTCTTTTATTAGAGATATGAATGTAATTTGACTTAGACGTTAACATGTTAACTGAAATATGATAAAATATGATCTCATAATCTCAAAAGATTATCATATTCCAGAAAACATATTAACATCCAGCTCAAATGACCGTCAAACTTTTAATAGTTAAGAGATTCAACAAAGTAACACACAATAATTAAGGAATCATTTTGTAACTTTTAATAATTAAAGGATTCAACAAAATAACACCATGTAATTAGAGAACCATTTGTGTACTTTACTCAAAATTGAAATGATCTTGAAGCCCAAGTCGGCTTAATTGCTTATGGTTTTCTTCCACTAAAATTGACCCACTTCCCTTATCTGTTATGACACCCAAAAACCAACGTTTTTACCAAAAAAAATCATTCAAATATTATAATATTATATATTAAATATTATTTTTTTAAAAATATATCGCTCTAGCACCTTTTATAATAAGTGAAATATATCTTTACTTAGGTGGACCGAAGATGTGTTTCTTGAAGAGCACTTTTCAGGAAAAAAGTTAACACGGCACTACATGAGGAAGTGTAGGGGCGCGCCTTTTAGGGTTTTTTTGTCACATCAGATTCTCTAAAAGCATTTTAAAAAAAAAATGTGCTTTAAAAAATTGAAAAATAAAATTATTGATACTAACGTCATAGTTTAATACATATTAATTCTATAAGTTGAAGAGCTTAATGTGATTAGTTTATATATTCATATTGGAGTGTTTATATTATATTTTTTGACACTGTGAGATAAAAACTAAAAGATGTATTCTTTAATTTTTTTTATCTCTATATCTAATAAATATGTTTATACACTGTTGTTAAATTGTACTAGGTTAATATTTATTATTAAGGTTTATATTAATTAAGATTAGATATTTTTTATATGTATTAGATACTATTGTCAATCCATCTAATTTAAAAATATTAATTTTTCTTATAAAACTACAAACAAGTTAAATCACACTTATATAATCTCAATAGGGGTCTACAAAATTAATAATTATGGTAGTCTTGTGTAGGATCAAACCATAAATGAATTTTTATTTCCCTCACATCTTAAATTATATAAAGCTCACATCTTACATGTTCATGACACCGAGCAATATTTTTTTTCTTCATATTTTTATATTAGATTCAACTTAAATTATAGATATAATTAATCATATTCAATAGATAATACATTTATATGTCAATAAAATATTTTTAATTTGTGTTACATAATTTTTTTGAACTAATAATTAAAAATAAATATTTTAATATATTAACATATAAAAAATATCTAATCTTAATTAAAAAACCTTAATAATGAATATTACTTATGTAATTTAATAATAATGTATAAGTAGATTCATTAGGCATAGAGATAAAAAAGTTAAAGAATACATCTTTTGGCTTTTATTCCACATTGTTAATAAACATAACTTAAACACTCCAATATGTCTATATAAACATGCTTATATAAATTAACTCCGTTGTGATTTTTAACTCATGGAACTAATATATATTAAATTATGATGATAGTCTTTATAGTTTTTTTTTTTCAAATTTTTAAAGCATATTTTTTTAATATGTTTTTAGGGAATCTGATGTGGCAAGAAAACCCTAGAAGACACCTCTTGAAACACATATTTTCACGTAGTGCCATGTCAACATTTCTCTTAGAAGGCGCGCTTCAGGGAATGTGCCTTCAAGCAAAGGTGCGTTTCACATAACTCGCCTTATTATAAAGGGTGTTAGACTGATAAAATTTAAGGAATCGGTGCTTGACATGTAATATTATAATTTTTGGGTATAAACGCCCTAAAACCCGAACTTTAATATTAAATTGTGTGGGTTTTTTTGCATATTTGTCATTTTAATTTAAAGGCTTAATATCAAAATAAGTACATAAACTATAATGCTTTTTACAAATATATGTCTAAACTATTTTTTAATTTATCTAAGTATCTAATATTACAAACGTTACCATTTTAGGTTATTCGTCTGTAATAGTCGTTAAAAAAACTCGTTAAGTGACACATGTCACAATCTAAAAATTTTGAACATTTATTTCAAAATGAAACGAAACTTAAAAATATTTTATTTTTGAAAAAGCTCCAATTAATTTTAAAATATAAAAAAAATCAAACTCACTAAATCTCTTATTTTAGTCCCCTTTATTTCAACCATCGGTCATCTTTGGCCACCTATCCGCCGACGATCAGCTACCCATATGTCGTAGACCACCCACTGATTGATTATAACTCTTGCTATTGTCTCAAAACCCAAAATTTCCAAACCTTTACTTTCAATCCTTAATTCCTAAAATCCAAAATACCCCCTCCATTGAATCCCTTTGGTCGATCGTCGTAATTGACTGTTTATCCGGATGACAACCGTCTCCTTTGGCCATTTGGTAGGCCATTTGGGCATGGAAATTAAAATCACAAGCACTGCAATGGAGGGAGAGGGGAGGGGATGCACGCGAGTCGGGTTTTTAATAATATTTTTATTTTTTAAGAAAAATAAAATTTTTAAAATTTAAGAGTATGACACATATCACTTAACGAAGTTTATAACAGTCGCTGCTGTCGATACACCTAAAGTAAAAACGTTTGTAATGTTAGATACATGAATTAATCAAGAAATAATTTAAATACCTATTTTCGAAAAACAGTTAAACAATTATTTTGATATTAAGCCTAATTTAAAACCGTCAACGTATGTAATCATATGATAATATCTGTGAGCAATTAAAAAGATATCTGAAGATTACTTCCGTCGTTTAATTAGATATTGTCCTAAATCCTGATGATATAAGCACAAACATAAGCTTTGCTTTCTGTTTTCTGCAACGGGAAAGAAGAAAAAAACATGACTCATGTGCCTGTCTATTGACTAAACTACCCTTCTCTCTCTCCCCACCCCCAGCTAGGACAAAACCTCATTCTACTTCCCTTGCTGCGTCTCTCTCCCTTTTCTTGCAATGCAAGTGCCATATCAGAGTTCCTCAAGAAACTTCTAAGAACTGTACTTTTCTCCTTTTATATGTTTTATAGGTTTCCTAAAACTCATCTTCATCGGCTCTTTCTTTGTTTTTCTTTTATTTGTTTTTGGTTTTTTGGTCTGTAAAGCCGAACTAAAAAATGGGTATGGGAACAAGCAATTTTGTGATCAGATGGATCAACTTCCTTACTATGGTATGCTCTTCCTTTTGTTTGTTTCCTTTTTCTTTTAGCTATAATATTGTCCCAAACGGGTTTGATTTTGTTTTCTGGGTCACATTTGTTGTTGGTTTCTGATTGATGCTGTTAATTTATTTTTAAAACGCTGCTAAATGCTGTTAGGCTAACTCATTTTATAAATTTGCATAAAAGTCCCCATTTTTACCATAATCTGTTGCTTATCTAAATGATTATGCTGTAGTAAAGTTCTAGTGTTTTTTTTTTAAGTTCTAGTGTTGTTGAAGTAAAAGAGAAAACTTTGAAACCTTTTGCCTTATTTAAGTTATTATATATGTTTTTCATTGACAGCTTTTAGCTATAGCTGTTGTAATTTTTGGGGTATGGATGAGCACTCATCATGATGGATGCCGAAAATCCCTTACTGTTCCAGTTTTAGGCCTTGGTGCTTTCGTTTTCGTGATGTAAGTTTTGATCACTCTGTTGTTTATGATTACTCTAATTCCCTATCTCCGTATAGAAAACTTACAATTAGTGTTGTTTTCCTTGTATTTTAGATCCATAATCGGGTTTTTGGGGGCGTTGAAGAAAAACACCATACTATTGTGGATTGTATCCTTGTATATAACTTTGAGTTATTTAAGAATTCAAGATGTTTTATTGCTTTTATTCGTTCTTGATTTCATTGTGTGGACTCCCTTGACTCATTGGCTTTGCAGTATTTGATTTTGTTATGCATCATTCTAGTGGCAATCCTGGTATTCACGGTGTTGGCGTAAGTATTTTTAACTCAAGCCGACTGTGTTTATATTCAGTCATGACCTGCGCGTAGAGTGATTGGTTTCTTGTGTTTTCTTTTATCTTTTTGGCATTCCTAGTTTATGTGTATGCGATTTTTTAACTAAGATTTTCTTGTTGTAATTCATAAGTCTGCTATCAATGAAAAATAGATGTCGATGATATTCCGTAAATGGTTGTTCTAAATGAAACTACAGAAGTATGGTTAGTGTGGAGACAGATTATTCCGGTTTTACTACGAGATGATGATCCAGGGAAAACACCAGTATTGTCTTAGAGTCATTATGATTAGATTATCTTAACTTCAGACTTCTCAAGCAACAAATGACTGCTGCATTATGCAATTTTTGTTTTGTTTTATTTACAACCTGTTGTTTACCTTTAAATTTGTAGGGCTACCTTAAACTATATGATTTAATGAGACATGCTCATACTTTCTTTGTTTGTATCATTAAAGGCCTTCTTTTGCCCCCAACTTTTTACAACAGATTTCGAGTCATACAAATTAATTATATGCCTTTTCTTGTAGGTTCATCATAACAAATAATGGATCTGGTCACAATGTGTCTGGCTTGAGGTAAGGAGATATGCACTTCAATGGAAATTCTCATTGCTGCTCGTTTCATTTTGGGTCTTAATTTGTACATTGTAGTGTTTCTTGGTCCCGTCTTTATGCAATTTGTATCTTAAGAAACCGAAAAGCTATCTTTCAACTTTTCTCTCCTTGCATTTGGTGCTTGAGATTTACTTGATCTTCTTATAAAAAAGCAATATATGCCAATACCTCCTTTTCTCCTCCATTTTCCCCTCGATACTTGCCTTGAGTAAATCATCATTGTCTTGTAAATTGTAATTCTGGGTTCAACATGGTTGGTTTATGACCCAAGTCTTTTTTTTTGTCTTCTTTGCTTATCAGATTCAAGGAGTATCAACTTAAAGACTACAGTTCATGGTTTCTAAAGCAGGCAAGGCTTCAATCTGTTGGCACTTTAAGTCCCACCTTGTTTTACCGCATTTTCATTTGTCTTTGTTTTTTTTCAGTTGAATAATACCGATAATTGGAAGCGGTTGAAGAGTTGTCTTGTGAAATCGGAGGACTGCAACAACCTAGCAAAACGATACAAGGTCTAGATTTTCACTCTCGACTGCTACTTGTTTCCTTGACATCTTTTCTAATGTTTTCAACTTGGATTTTTAGACTCTTAAGCAATATAAAATTGCAAAACTGACACCAATTGAAGCTGGTTGCTGCCGACCGCCATCCGAGTAAGTGCCTTTTTGTTTTCGTCTGGACTGGACCTCTGTAGTTGCACCTGTAGTTCGTCATGTTTATGCATTTGACTTGAACACAGATGTGGTTATCCTGTGGTCAATGATTCGTACTACGACTTGAGCTTTCATCCAGTTAGTTCCAATAAGGACTGCAAGCTTTACAAAAACACTCGGGCCGTGAAATGCTACAATTGCGATTCTTGCAAGTAAGCAGTTCAGTGTCCCTGCATTGCATATCATCTACTCCATACGTTTCTCACTTCCATTTGCTTTCTCCCAATTGCCTTTCAGGGCCGGTGTTGGACAATACATGAAAACCGAGTGGAGAGTTGTTGCAATCTTTAACTCGACATTATTCATCGTCTTGGTTAGATTCTGTTTGCTATTTCCTCCGGCTGTTTTGAATCTCTTTCCCCTGCTACATTAATGAAAGCCTAAAATAGCAAGAACTTTTGATTTGATTCCGTTCCATCGAGATTATTGCTAATTTGCTTCAGTGGCTTTCGTGTTAAAGGCTAATCTTAAATCATGTTTTGTAATGGCAGCCGATTATATACTTTGTGGGATGTTGTGCAAGACGGAATGCTGGCCAGACGAGGGTATCCAAAGTTTGAAACGCTACTGAATTGTTGTCGGTTGATTCGATTATCTTGATTATAGTTTCTCGGTCCGTACAAACAGCTGCCGTCGTAAAGAGCCATCTAAAACAATTGGCTACAAAAGAAAAGACAAACCAGAGGCTCTAAATGTTGCAGAGAAGTACGGGGAAGACGAGGATTAAGGAATCATACGTTTATTTAAGTACTTTAGCTTGCAAATAATTCCAAAACAATTTTAAATTTCTTATTTTTATTGGTTTTGAACCTTATGGAGTTGATTATATATATATGGGATTTTTTTAATGAAACTGATGAACCAAAGTCGCTTATGAAAATGCAATGTATGCAAGCAATTGGAATGTATGATGGTAATATGATGGGAGAATTATGCATGCTGAGTTAACATGATGATGACATGAAAATTCCAGAAGAACTGCATCCCTTGTTAGAATGTTACTCTGATGTTTTTGGAAGAAACAACTCTCTTCACCTCCATAACAAAACACAGTTCTCCTGTTATAAAAATGAGTAAATTTTATTGACGAGTTTAATAATTAAATTAAGAGAAAATAATATTAGTGACCGAAAATCCCTTATAATATACGATTTTAACCAATTTTTTTTGGATTTACGAAAATGACCAACAAAATCGCAACGCGATCTTAAATTTACAACACGAACTCCAATTTCACAACTCAGTTTCCAAATTCGCGTTGCGATTTTCTAAATTCGCATTGCGATAATCCAAATTCGCGTTGTGATAGTCCGAATTTTTATGTTATTTCTTCTAAATTCGCGTTGAGAATAAAAACTTATCTTATTTAATTGTTGTAGGATTATAATTCGCATTTGTTTCTTAAGAATTTTCTCTAAACAGATAGTATCCGTGCGGACGTGTCGAAGACACGTATTACCACGACCACGATCACGAGACGAGACGAGACCAGACGGCGGCGGCAGTGCGCGAGAGTCCCCCTTGTTCTCTTTCACTCAACAAGGAAGTGGGAAATCCAAGCCTCAAATACCCATTCCCAATAGTGTTTTCAATACTATGTATGATTGAGCATTACCAACACTTATTTCCAATGCTAAGTTGAAACATTTAACATTTAACATTTGGAAGTTGGAACACATTTAACCAAGTGAACATCCTACTCGGTGGCCAAGATGTAGATGCATCCTTTTGGAACACATTCGTCTTGTGTTGATTATATTTCCACCCCACAATTTCAACAAATCTTATGTGATTCTCATGCACTAGTGGTATTACCTACAATGACAAACGTAATTATTGTTTTATATTTTAAGTAGCTAAGCACATGATCTATGTTAATGATTAAATGAGAAGGTTTAATCAATGCTTGAGAAGGCAATGTACTTGGCGAAAGTTGGGTTAAGAGAAGTGTTAAATGTGTTAAATGTGTTCCAACTTCCAAATGTTAAATGTGTTCCAACTTCCAAATGTTAAATGTTTCAACTTAGCATTGGAAACAAGTGTTGGTAATGCTCAATCCCACATAGTATTGGAAACACTATTGGGAATGGGTATTTAAGGCTTGGATTTCCCACTTCCTTGTTGAGTGAAAGAGAACAAGGGGGACTCTCGCGCACCGCCGCCGCCGTCCGTCTCGTCTCGTCTCGGGTCGGCTCGGGGTCGTGGTCGTGGTCGTGGTAATACGTGTCTTAGACATGTCCGCGCGGATACTATCTTTTTAGAAAAAATTCTTAAGAAACAAATGCGAATTATAATCCTACAACAATTAAATAAGATAAGCTTTTATTCTCAATGCGAATTTAGAAATAACGTAAAATTTTGGACTATCGCAACGCGAATTTAGAAAATCGCAACGCGAATTAGGACTATCGCAATGCGAATTTGGACTATCGAAACGCGAATTTGGACTATCGCAAAATCGCAACGCGAATTCGGACTATCGCAACACGAATTTAGTAAATCGCAACGCGAATTTGGAAATTGAGTTGTGAAATTGGAGTTCGCATTGCGATTTTGTTGGTCATTTTCGCAAATCCAAAAAAGATGGTTAAAATCGTATATTATAAGGGATTTTCGGTCACTGAGGTTATTTTCTCTTAAATTAAATTTAGATTTCTTTTGAATATTTTAAATTTAAATATATTTATCACTTTAATTTGAATATTAGTACGATAATTATTCTTTTAAACATTTCAAATTAAAAGATATTTATTATCTATTTAACTTTGAATATCAAAAGATAATCCTTTTGAATATTTCAAATTAAAATAATATCTATTTAAGTTTGAATATTAAAAGGTATATATATCTTTTGAATTTAATGTTGAGTGATTTGTTGCATGTGCCTTCAATAACTAAGAAGTTGGTGTCGCTTTACAAGCTTGTTAGGGATAATAAAGTGTTTTTGGAGTTCTATGCTGATCATTGTGTGGTTCGAGATAAAATGTAACACCTCAACCTATACCCGACCCAGATATGAGTTTAAAGTGTCACATTGACTTTTTAAAACAATATTCTCAATAAAATAATATAACATTTGGACTTATATAACTAAAATACAATAATATACATAGGTTTATACAAAATTCATCAAAATGCTCAGAGCATACACAACTTAACAATTTAATTACATGCCAACATTCATTTACATAACAAAATGACCTACTGATTAAGTTGTTTCTGATCTGATAGTTGCAGGAGTAATGCTATCTAACTGCTTAATCTATCTCGTCTACTTTCTTGGATCCTACGTGTGAAACACTCACACGCTAAGTCATCGACTTAGTGAGGCAATATAATGATAACAAGGAAATATAATGAAAATGACATAATGAGATAAAATATAATGAAATCATGTACTTAGTCAATGCAATATATATCTCCATATTCCTTACCCAGAAGTATATTAAATTAATACTCATGAATTCCTATTAATAAGTTTATTGGCCCATGATACCATAGTGATAACCTAAGGTATGTGAGTACTGTGAGGTTGTGCACTATGCTGTCACCACAACTTGTATAAATGCACCAAAGTGCCACGTAAAATTGCACCGAAGTGACGCGTAGAATTGCACCGTAGTGCCATATAAGATGTCCCGAAGGACCACGTAGAAAATTCCTTAAGAATCATATACATATGCTAAGGACCAAATATGTGTCTCAAAAGACCTCATACATGTTCCAAAGAATACATATATGTCCCGTAGGACCGCGTAGACCCTCTACTCTTGGCATGCCAACTATACCTATAGTTCTCATCTACATAACATGGGCTTTTCTCAACTTGCATAGCATATCACATAGACATGTCAATTCCTTACCTTCATCACATAGCTCATATAACTTTGCATACATATTCATTTAAAACATACTACACAATGCACATAGTATGAATTCCTATTATGTTTCATAATATGAGATGAATCATGCATCAACGTATTGAATCTAGTCTTATCACAAGTCTAGAACTGGATACACTACGATAATCATGTTATGCATATGCACTCACCTATATTTCTTTGCCTTTCCCTCGATCGATCTTACTGGGCAATTGTTCCGGAACTTGTTTAGGCTCTGAATCTATATAAATATAATTTTCAAAATGATTATCAGATGCCTAAACCTTGCAATTTACTTATAATAACTTAAACAAATTTAATGAATCAATATTCTATTTTTCCTTTATGGGGGCATTGATACACCCCTTGAGGTATCGGTACCCTTACTGCATTCTGTTAGTTTTTCATTCAAGAGGGTATCAGCACCTAACTGGGGTATCGGTACCCTCATTACATTATGTGATTCTTTTCGTTTGAGAGGGTATCGATACTTATTGAATGGGTATCGATACTTTTTGAATGGGTACCGATACCACTAGCTCAGAAATCACATTTTTGTGCACGAAAATTTTTCATTTGCAACTCAACACTTCCTATTTCCTTCCTTCATATATTCTTAGTTCATCTACATGTTATTAAAACTCATTTCTACTCAATAATATCTTCTTTAACCTCCAAATCGCATCCTTTATATGTAATTCAAGAATTACACTTACTTTGCAACATGTTCGAAATTTAATTCTAGCATCCCATACTTCTTAATTAGCTTGATAACAAGTCAAATCCAACTTCCAATTCTTATTATGAACGCTAATCCAAGATTTCATTCAATAACTCCTAATCTTTAATCTCCCCTAACTTCATCATCCTTTGATTTTAAGACAACATAAGCTTTCCTTAAGCTTAATTATCATCTAATGATCAATAAACAACTTTAAATTCATCAAGAATTTAATCAACAAGAAAACTCACCTTTAGCTTGGCTTCACGGTGGAGAAGAAGAACGAGGAAGAAGAGAAATCTGGAAACTTTGGTTTTCCCCAACAGCTTTCCACGTGGGTATAAAAATATCCTCAACTAATATTTAATTGTTTCCCTTGTTAAAAGACTCATTTTCCCTTTTAGTTCCTCATTCTTTGCTAATTGATCATACACAAAACATTTCAATCAACTCCTTGGACTTTCAATTTATCCAATTTGGTCACTAAATTTTTAAATCTCGCAATTTAATCACTAACCCGGTATGTAGGATGTTACAAATCTCCCCCTTAAGAAAATTCGTCCTCGAATTTTTATTGCACGAACAGATGGGGGTATTGAAGTCACATATCCTTTTCACGTTCCCACGTTGCCTCCTCTACTTTGTGATTTCTCCAAAGAACTTTGACTAACGGAACCATTTCATTTCTCAATTGCTTAACTTCGTAAGCCAATATTTGTATTGGTTCCTCTTCATAGGTCAAATCAGGTTGAACTTCTACTTGTTCTGGTGCAACGATGTGAGAGGGGTCGGATCTATATCTTCGCAACATGGACACATGGAAGACGTTATGGATTTTCTCCATTTTCAGTGGCAAAGATAATTGATATACCACTGGTCCTATTCTCTTAACAACTTCATATGGCCCGATGAATCTAGGACTTAACTTTCATTTCCGACCAAATCGTAATACTTTCTTCTATGGAGATACCTTTAGAAACACTTTATCTCCAACTTCAAATTCAATCTCTTTTCTTTTAAGGTCAGAATAAGACTTTTTCCGATCAAATGCCACTTTAAGATTATGTTGAATTTCCTGAACTTTCTCTTCCACATCTTGAATCAAATCCGGACTAAGCATGCTTCGATATTTGAGCTCATACCAGTTTAATGGCGTACGTCATTTCCTCCCATATAACGCCACATAGGGTACCATCTTAATACTGGACTGATAGCTATTGTTGTAAGCGAACTCTGCCAGTGGTAAATATTTCTCCCTCGACCCTTTGAACTCCATGACACATGCTCTCAACATATCTTCCAATATTTGAATAGTCCTCTATGAATGTTCGTCCGTCTGGGGGTGAAAGGTTATGCTAAAATTTAAACGAGTCCCCAACACTCCATGCAATGATTTCCAGAATCTTGAAGTGAATCGAGGGTCTCGATCAGAAACTATAGAAATAAACACTCTATGCAATCTAATAATTTCTCTAATATACAGTTCCACATACTTTTCCATAGAGAAATCAGTTCTGATGGTAAGGAAATGTGCTGACTTGGTCAATCGATCAACAATTACCTAAATTGAATCTCTTTTGTTCGGAGTCAAGGGTAACCCTGAAACAAAATCCATTTTCATCTTTTCCCATTTCCATTGAGGAATGAAAAGCGGTTGCAATAATCCTGACGGGACTTGATGTTTATCTTTAACCTGTTGACATGTTAAGCACTTAGACACAGATTCAATAATGCTTCGTTTCATCTCTGTCCACCAATACCGATCCTTTAAATCCATATACATCTTGGTTCCACCCGGGTGCATCGTCAATGGACTGTAATGAGCCTCTGTCATTAAATCTTTCTTCAACTCTTCATCGTCAGGTATCACAATTCTTTCTTTATAATACAATTTCCCATCTGATTTAACCTCAAAATCTTTAATCTCTTTATTCTTTACTTGCTCCATTCTTTTCAAACATATTTCATCTTTACTTTGTAATTCTTCTATTCAATCTAACCATGCTGGTTTAAGTTTTAACTCTGTACATAGACTACCGTCTCCAGTCAAAGATAACCTTGCATCCATAGCTCGTAAGGCTGCAAACGTCTTTCTACTCAAAGCATATGCTTCCACATTAGCCTTTCCTGGATGGTAGTCAATTATTACATCATAATCTCTCAAAAACTCAACCCATCTCCTTTGCCTCAAATTAAGCTCTTTTTGAGTCATCAATTACTTCAAGCTTTTATGGTCCGTATACAAATAACATCGTTCTCTATACAGATAGTGACGCCAAATCTTAAGAGCGAATACCACTGCAGCCATTTCTAAATCATGGGTGGGATAATTCTTTTCATATGGTTTCAACTGTCTCGATGCATACGCTACCACCTTTCCTTCTTGCATTAATACACACCCCAACCCATTGTGGGATGTGTCAGTGAATACGACAAAATTCTTGCCAGATTTCGGTTGAACCAATACAAGAGCTTCTGTCAAAATTCCCTTTAAAGCTTCAAAACTTTCTTGACATTCAGAAGTCCAAACAAACAATATGTTCTTTCTCATCAGCTTCGTTAAAGGCAACACTATCATAAAAAATTATTAACGAATCTTCGATAATAACCGGCAAGTCCAAGGAAACTTTGAACTTCCGATATATTCTTTGGAACCTCCCAATCCATAATAACTTTTATCTTTTGAGGGTCCACTCGAATCCCTTCTGCAAAAATCACATGCCCGAGAAAAATCACTTCGTTAAGCCAAAACTCACATTTGGAAAATTTGACATAAAACTTCTTATCTCTGAGAATTTGCAAGACTATCCTCAAATGTGCGCAATGCTCTTCAAGGGATTTCGAGTACACCAATATTTCATCAATAAAGACAACCAAAAACTGGTCTAAATAGGGTTGAAAAATCATGTTCATGAGATCCATGAAAGCAGCAGGTGCATTCGTTACTCCAAATGGCATTACGATGAATTCATAGTGGCCATAAGAATACTGAAGCTCCCTTTAACTGATCAAACAAATCGTTAATGCGCGGGAGGGGATACTTATTCTTGATGGTTACCTTATTAAGCTGCCAAAAATCAATGCAGAGACGCATTGACCCATCATTCTTCTTAACAACTAACATTGGAGCTCCCCAAGGTGACACACTTGGTCGAATAAATCCCTTCTCTAACAACTCTTGCAATTGATTCTTAAACTCTTGCAATTCTTTTGGAGCCATCCGATAAGGTGCCATTACAATCGGAGTTGTTCTCGGCATTACTTTGATTTCAAATTCTACTTCTCTATCTGGAGGTAATCCTGGCAATTTAGCCGGGAAATTATCAGGGAACTCTCGAACTATTGGAATTTCATCTAACCCTTTATCTTTAGCTCTTGTATCTATCACATTTACAAGAAAACCTTAACATCCTTGTAGCAACAACTTCTTGGCAGACATCACTGATATTACATTTGCTAAAGGGTTAAACATTTCACTGAACATATTCACTTTTATTCCTTTTTGACTCTTCAGGGTTACCTTTTTCAATCTACAATCGACATTCCCATAATAATAAAATAGCCAATCCATTCCCATAATCATTTCAAACTCGTCAAAGGGTAGCTCTATCAGATTAGCAGGGAATTCAATTCCCTGAATCTTTATGGGATACCCCTTACAGACCTTGTTCACCCGAGCATTATACCCTAAAGGATTAGTTACTATCACCTCATTACTCATAGCTTCTAATGGAATCCTTAATTCCTTTACTAATTTACTGGTAATATAAGAATAATTAGAACCCGAATCAATCAGTACCAATACTAATTTATCATAGAGTTGAAAAGTACATGCTATAATATCGGGATCATCACAGTCTTCATTTGTCTTTAAATTGTATACCCTTGCGGTTGATTGAACTTAAGGTTATGTAGAGGATTCAGACTGGTTCCTTCCTCTGCCTCTTCCTCGTCCTCTCTGTGAGGCATAACCAACTCTCTCAGATGGTGCAGGCTCACCAACCATTAACGGACAATCCCAGATAAAATGTACGACATCTCCACATCGGAAACAAGTCCCATAAGCCATACGACATGCCCCAAAATGGTTCTTCCCACAATACTGACACTGTCTCGCTTGGCCCTGATTGGATCTCCTAGCACCATATCCCACTGATTGTGTCTGTCTAGGTCTCGCCTGACTTGCTCCTCTAGCAGAGGATGTAACTGATTCTGATCTAACTTGTGATCAAAATCTTGAATCTTTTCCTCTTTTTGGTGGTGCTGAGCTGGAAGAAGCACCCGTCCTCTTTGATGTTTAAACTCTTGAGTCCCTGAATCTCTCATTCTGAGCTATTTCAAGAGTTTTTGCATGATTAATCATCTTCTGGAATGAGGACAAGTTTAATACTATCAGCATTTCCTTAAGCCTAGGGCGCAATCCCTCCAAAAACCATTCACAAGCATCTTTTTCAGTAGGCACAAGCTCAAATGCAAACCGACTCAGCTTGTTGAACTCGCATTCATACTCATATACAGAACGGTTCATCTGTTTCAAGTTCATAAACTCCTGCTTCATTTACCGAATAAACTGATCTCCAATATACTTGTTTTTAAATTCTTATAAGAACAAAGACCAAGTCAACTAGTCACTTGATATCCTCATGGTGACATTCGTCCACCATATCCTCGCTTGGCCCTTTAGTAAATAGACATATCAATCTAACTTCTCCACTTCAGAGCAGTGGAAACCATTTAACATGATTTTCAAATCATTTAACCAGAGATCTGCACAACCAAAGCTTCCTCGGCTTCTCCCTTAAATTCGGGAGCTCCTAAACCTCTAAACTCTTTTGCTACATTTATTCTCTGAGTTTGTGGGGCAGGAGGTTGAAGATGCGTCAGAATAGCGTCTAATGTTTTGAAGAACATATCTTGGTCTTGTACAGGCACTCCCTGAGATGTCTGTCCTTAACCTTGCCTGGCCATGGCAGGTGATTTACTGCTTTTATCAGGCCTATCATCTCCCGTTTCACTCGGGAGCTACTATGTCTGGACATCTAATAAGAATACACATATCGTTCTATTAGTAAAACAACATACTCATACTATACCAAATCAGAAGTTCTCACTATATGTTGGCATGTATTCAATTTAAAGACTCTATAGACTCTGGTTTATGCCTAGAATCGGCTAAACCATAGTTCTGATACCATTAAATGTAACACTCCAACCCGTACCCGACCCGGATACGAGTTGGAGGTATCACATTAACTTTTTAAAATAATATTCTTAATAAAATAATATAACATTTGGACTTATATAACTAAAATACAATAATATACATAAGTTTATACAAAATTCATCAAAATGCTCAGAGCATACACAACTTAATAGTTTAATTACATGCCAACATTCATTTACATAACAAAATGACCTACTGATTAAGTTACTTCTGATCTGATAGTTGCAGGAGTAATGCTATCCAGCTGCTTAATCTGTCTCGTCTACTTTCTCGGATCCTATATGTGAAACACTCACACGCTAAGTCATCGACTTAGTGAAGCAATAAAGATAACAAGGAAATATAATGAAAATGCCATAATGAGATAAAATATAATGAAATCATGTACTTAGTCAATGCAGTATATATCTCCATATTCCTTACCTAGAAGCATATTAAATCAATACTCATGAATTCCTATTAATAAGTTTATTGGCCCATGATACCATACTGAGAACCTAAGGTATGTGAGTACTGTGAGGTTATGCACTATGCTGTCACCACAACTCGTATAAATGCACCGAAGTGCCACATAGAATTGTATCGAAGTGCCACGTAGAATTGCACCATAGTGCTATATAAGATGTCCCGAAAGACCACGTAGAAAATTCCTTAAAAATCATATACATATGCTAAGTACCAAATATGTGTCTCAAAAGACATCATACATGTTCCAAAGAATACATATATCTTCCGAAGGACCGCGTAAACCCTCTACTCTTGGCATGTCAACTATACCTATAGTTCTCATCTAACATGGGTTTTATCAACTTGCATAGTATATCACATAGACATGTTAATTCCTTACCTTCATCTAATAGCTCATATAACTTTGCATACATATTCATTTAAAACATACTACACAATGCACATAGTATGAATTCCTATTATGTTTCATAATATGAGATGAATCATGCATCAACGTATTGAATCTAGACTTATCACAAGTCTAGAACTGGATACACTACGATAATCATGTTATGCATATGCACTCACCTATATTTCTTTGCCTTTCCCTCGATCAATCTTCCTTGGCAATTGTTCCGGAACTTGTTTAGGCTTTGAATCTACATAAATATAATTTTCAAAATGATTATCAGATGCCTAAACCTTGCAATTTACTTCTAATAACTTAAACAAATTTAATAATCAATATTCTATTTTTCCTTTAGGGGGTATCGATACACCCCTTGAGGTATCGGTACCCTTACTGCATTCTTTTTTTTTTCGTTTAAGAGGGTATCGATACCTAACTGGGGTATCAGTACCCTCATTACATTCTGTGATTCTTTTCGTTTGAGAGGGTATCGGTACCTGTTGAATGGGTACCGATACCCCTAGCCCAGAAATCATATTTTTGTGCACGAAAATTCTTCATTTCCAACTCAACATTTCCTATTTCCTTCATTCATATATTCTTAGTTCATCAACATGTTATTAAAACTCATTTATACTCAATAATAACTTCTTTAACGTCCAAATCATATCCTTTATATGTAATTCAAGAATTACACTTACTTTGCAACATGCTCTAAATTTAATTCTAGCACCCCATACTTCTTAATTAGCTTGATAACAATTCAAATCCAACTTCCAATTCTTATTATGAACGCTAATCCAAGATTTCATTCAATAACTCCTAATCTTTAATCTCCTCTAACTTCATCATCCTTTGATTTTAAGACAACCTAAGCTTTCCTTAAGCTTAGTTATTATCTAATGATCAATAAGAAACTTTAAATTCATCAAGAATTTAATCAACAAGAAAACTCACCTTTAGTTTGGCTTCACGGTGGAGAAGAAGAATGAGGAAGGAGAGAAATCTCGAAACTTTGGTTTTCCCCAATAATTTTCCACATGAGTATTAAAATATCCTCAACTAATATTTAATTGTTTCCCTTGTTAAAAGACTCATTGCCCTTTTATTTCCTCTTTATTTGCTAATTGATCCTATAAAAACATTTCAATCAAGTCCTTGAACTTTCAATTTATCCAATTTGGTCACTGAATTTTTAAATCTCACAATTTAATCACTAACCCGGTATGGAGGATGTTACATAAAAGGTATAGTGTTATGATGCTGCGAGGTAGAGAGACTGGTAGTTTGTATGAATTTGGTGGTGTTATGTCTGCTCGAGTTCGAGATGTTGAAGAAAATGTGGCTCATAATTCTAGTAGTAACTATGTATTGTGGCATGATCGATTAGGTCATCCCTCTTGTAAAGTTTTGTTACAAGTTTGTAAACAGTGTAATGTTACCTTGCCAAACAATATGAATAAAGAGTTGATTCTAATTTGTTTTTCATGTCATATGGGTAAAAGCCACAAACTTCCATTTAGTGCATATGAGACTCAATATGAACATCCATTTCAGTTAGTGTTTACTGACCTATGGGGTCCAGGTCATATTGTGTCAAATGGATTAAGATACTATGTATCGTTTGTATATTCATTTTCAAGAAATACCTGGGTGTACTTGTTTAAAGAGAAAGGGAAAGCTATTTGAACGTTTCAGTTGTTTCAGCAGTTAGTTCATACACAGTTTGGTCAGGTGATTAAAGTTGTGCAGAGTGACTGGGGAGGTGAGTTTCGTTCTCTGACAGCTGTGCTTGCACAATATGGGATTCAACATCGGGTGACATGTCCACACATATCTTATCAAAATGGGGTCATTGAAAGAAAACATAGACACTTGTTTGAGATGGAATTGACATTATTAACTCGAGTATCCCTACATTTTAAGTTATGGTCATTTGTGGTTGTAACATCAGCTCACTTGATTATTGATTACCTACTAAGATACTTCAAGGGTGTACTCTGTTTATGAAGTTGTTTGGGAAGACTCTAACATATGATCATCTTAGGGTGTTTGATTGTCAGTGTTTTCCTCATTTATGATTGTTTCAAACTTATAAGCTTGCATATAGATCACAACCATATGTGTTTTTGGGTTGCAGTGTGAGTCATCGAGGTTATTAATGCTTAGCACCTAATGGACGAGTATATATGTCTCGTCATGTAGTCTTTGATGAGCAGGTGTTTCCATTTGCTAAGTTCGTGGGCAAGAAGAGTATGAAAACTACAAAAAGCTCGTGTACTGGGGCTTCACTGGTGGTGGTTCCTGGTGCTCGACGTGTTTGTGGTAATTCCTCACAGGTAGTTACAGGTGGTAATCAGCCTGTGCTGCAAGATTCTGGCTGTGCACTAGATGTAGTGGAGGAGTGTCTGAGGCTACTGAGGTTAGGGCTTCTAGTAGTAGTAGTAGTAGTGTGAGTTAACTTACTGAGAGTGCTAGTACTGGTGTAGGTGGAAATGGTGATACTTTGGCAGATATGGTGTAAGGTTAGGTAGAGCAGCATGGTGAGTTGTCGATTGGTGTGTCGATTCCTGTTGGAGTGTCTAGGTAATCTGAAGATGGTTCACTGTGTCCCTTGACTCACAATAAACATCCAATGATCACTCATAGTAAACGAGGAATTTTTAAGCCAAAAGTGTTTGTTACTCAAGTTCAAGGGAGTGGTAGTGATCCATGCACGATTGTCCAGACTCTTCAAGGTCCACAGTAAAAAGAAGCAGTGCTTGCTGAGTATGATGCACTGGTGAGGAATGGTATATGTGTGCTTGAACCGTTACCGGAAGGGCGTGGAACAGTTGGGTGTAAATGGTTGTTCAAGGTTAAGTATAATGTTAATGGGTCTGTGTTAAGGCACAAGGCTCATGTTATGGCAATATGATACTCACAGGTACCCGATCATGATTTCAATGATACGTTTAGCTCAGTGATAAAGACTACCACAGTAAATGTTGTGTTGTCATTGGCTGTAACTCGTGGGTGGAGTTTAAGGCAGGTGGATATCAATAATGCGTTTCTTAATGGTGAGCTTGGGGAAGAAGAATACATGGTGCAACCACCATGGTTTGAACAAGTGGCTAGTGATGGGACTCAGTTGGTATGTAGGTTAAAGAAGGCGTTGTATAGGTTGCGTCAAGCACCGCATATGTGGTATGCCAAGCTATACCATTTTTTGTTGGAGCTGGGGTTTTGTGGTACGATAACTGATGCGTTGTTGTTTATTCACCGAGTTGGTGGAGTTTGTACATTGGTTTTGGTTTATGTAGATGATAATATTATAATAGGTGAGTCTAATGATGCTATTAATGAGGTTGTTAGGTTGCTTGGTAAAAAATATTTCTTTGAAAGACTTGGGTGAGCTTGGTTATTTTCTTGGTGTTGAAGTTAATAGGTCGCCTGAACAGTTGGTGTTAACCCAACGCAAGTTTGTTCAAGAATTGCTAGAGCAGACATGTATGCTTAATGCTAAGTCTGCACCTACACCAAGGGTGGTTTCACCGAAGTTAACCTGTGATGCTGGGAAGCCTCTTACAGATGCATTGAGGTATCGAAGCATTGTTGGTTCTTTGTTGTACTTGATTCATACAAGACCGGATATAGCATTTAGTGTTAATCGAGTGGCTCAGTATATGCATCACCTTTGTGACGGTCATTCGCTTGCTGTTAAGAGGATATTGCGCTATTTAAGTGGGACAATTGATTATGGCTTGTTTTTAGACCGTCCTCTGCATATGAAGCTTGTTGTGTGACTGCATTTGCTGATGCTGATTGGTCTAGTAACATTGATGATCGTAGGTCAGTGTCTGGCTCGTGTGAGTTTCTTGGATGTAATATAGTTTCATGGAGTGCTAAAAGGCAGAAGATTATGGCTAGATTAACAACGGGGGTTGAGTATCATAGTATTGCTGATACAATGTCTGAAGTAGTTTGGGTTCGTTCTTTGTTGTCTGATATGGGTGAGTTAGTTACTGCAAGTCCAGTTTTATGGAGTGACAATACAAGTTCCATTGCCATGAGTGCTAATCCAGTGTTTCATTATCGTTTGAAACATATAGAATTGAATATACATTTTATGCATGAGAAAGTAGCTTGTGGAGCTGTTCAAGTTAATTATGTGACTGTAAAGCATCAAGTAGCTGATGGGTTGACTAAACTATTGGCAAAGTCTGCACATGTTTTGTTTCGACATAAAGTGCAGATGGCAGAAAAGAAAACAACTGAGAAGGACGGGGAGAATGTTGAAGCATAGCTGCATAGCTACGTGCATGGTCAACTACGTGCATGGTCAGCAATGGCACTTAGGAGTGTGCATGCATTTTGAGCAAGTTAGCTAGTAGTTAGTTAAGATTGGTTAGGCTTGTTAGAAGTTTGTTATGAGTTTGTTAAAGCTGCTATGCAAGTATTTCTTGTATAAATGTACTGGTGTAGTTCTTTGATTCAATGTAAGTTTAATATCTTCTTGATATCCTCTTAAGTATCTTTCTCAAGTTCTAACATAGGGTAATATCATCTTCTCCCACTTATTTTCTTATTTCTCATCTCCTTCTATTTTCTTTTCTTTCTCAAATCTAGAGCAATTTAATAAAAGAAAGGTTTAAGCTTTGTGAATCTGAGTGATAATCAAGATTGGAAATGAGGACCTTCAAGTGCTAGGGAAAGGAGAAATTGGGGGAAGCTATGCAAAGATGTTATGAATTTAAATAAGGTTAATTTGGTTAATGGTTAAAGAAAAAAAAGTTCAGTTAATTCGGTTAATGGTAATTCGATTCGGTCGGCCACCAAATTAACTGAATGAACAACCGTACTTCTAGGATTTCAAGGGTCCATGAACCTTTTTTGATACCAACTTTGTCACATCATGGAGATCTTCGCATGGTTTCACCAGTAGAGCTTCAACTTCATTGCTTTAGATTACGAACTTGTTTACATCTTTATAAATTAGAATTTTTGGGGTCAAATTAGATATAAATTATTCTCCAAGGATTTATTTGAAGTTTTAGTAATAGTTTATGGGTAAAACTAAATATTAACATTTTTGTTAACGTTGTCATGTCATCAATTTAACGGAGATGATGGTGGAGTGATCAGTTTATTACAAATCGATAGTGTTAATGATCAATATGTTACTTTTGAAACCTTAGTGGAGATAATGAAAATTTACTCAAATATTAGTGACATTTTGTATAGTTTACCCAAAAAATTACATAACCAAGTGAACCAGAGTTTGTCTATCTAGCTCAAACTACCTGGGCTTCTTCTACTGAGTCGTTGCCCGATTGCCTTGGTTGCTTAGGTGAGTCTCTCGGTACATGGAGTAGATCACGCAATTATGAGCAAGTACAGACCAAGAGGTATTTGACCCACCACCTTGCAATGTTTCGTAGTTTACCCATCTCAGATACTGTCTTAGATGACATTCAACATTGTCAATATGAGCTAAACTTATTATAGGAGAAGGAATAGGTTTCCTGGTGTCAGAGGGGTCATGTAAATTGGCTGTGTTTGGGTGACAGAAATACAACACATTTTCACGCATCTGCTTCAATCCGTCGATGCTGTAACACCATCTCTCATATCACCTACACGGGTGGACAGAGTGTGGTTGACCAAGCGGAGTTACTATATATAGCGTTTTCATGTTTATTTTAGTGAGTTGTTTGGAGGGGTTCCTTCAGCTGATTGCCAACCTATTCTCAATGGTATTACTCCGTGCATTACAGTCTCCCAGAATGTACTGCTGGTGCCTTTCACGCCTACCGAAGTGAAGACAACAGTTTTTCAACTCCCTCCCCAAAGCTCTGGATCTAGATGGGTTTCATGCTTCAGTTTATCAGACGTTTTGGGATGCAGTGGGTGTTGAGGCGACTTTTCTGTCTTAAAGTATTGAACGAGCATGATACGGTGTCCGCCATTAATCAGACGACGATCGTTTTGATCTCAAAAACTTCGGATGCAGGATTAGTGCAAGAATATCGACCGATCAGCTTGTGTAATGCCATTTATAAGGTCATGTCTAGAATGGTTGTCAGTCGGTTCAAGCATGTGTTAGATGTCTGTATTGATCCAAGTCAGAGCGCATTCATTCCAGATAGACTGATTACGTATAATACTCTTTTGGCGACCGAAGCTCTACACAACTTTCGTTGTCGTCGCACTGGTCAACGACGAAAATTTGCACTCAAGCTTGTTATGAACAAGGCATATGACCGAGTCGGGTGCCATTTTTTGGAACAAGTTCTACTCAGGGTTGGTTTTCTTGATCAGTGGGTGTCACTTCTGGTGAGATGTGTCCTTTCAGTGAGTTAGTTCGTGTGAAGAACCAACTTTCTGATGTTATTGTTAATAATTAATCATTGTTAGCTCCTTTGATAGTGTTAATTTGGGTTATTTTTGTTTAAATATGTGCATGATTATATTTTCCAGGAAACTACAATTAACGGACAAATTAAGTAGATTTTCCTATTTTTCCAGGAAAAGTCGGCGCCAACTTTAATTAGGAGATCAATACAGGCGCCAACTCTGATTAAATAATCCAATCAACAAGATCAAAAGAGAAAAGCAATATGAACTATAATTCTTTAAAAATTAAAAGTTGTAATTAAATTCAAACATATTAGATTTTATTATTTATTTCATTAGGATTTTTAGTTTGCTTAAAATTTTAATTAGGATTTTAATTATTTATTATTAGGATTTTTAGTTTATCATAAATTAGGAATTAAGTGTTTTTATTTTATTAAGAGTTAGTATTTTATTTTCATTAGGTTATCTCAAAGCTATAAATACCCTATAGGGGTGAAGCTTGAGACATGTTCAAAATTCAGCATAGAACTGAGTTTGGCTTTTTCTTTGTTTTAGTTTTTTTCAATAAAATTATTTTCTTCTTCATATTTTCTCTTTTCCACACGCCAAGTATGAATTCTATCATGCTTGGCTTTTTCTTAGTCGATAACTGAGCTACGACTCGATCTGATCATGTGAGATTTGCAAAAGCACTTCACATCTTCAGATTCTTTCTTAATTTTAGACAGATAAGGAGAGGCAATTGACCTTTCTTCAAGCATCTCAATATCTTCAATCCAAAGAGTGCACATTGGCTTGATCAACGTAGTGATCTACAGTTGGGGATGAGAGTCGAGTTGTAGCAAATTCAATTCTCTAAGAACAAACCTAGCGTCGGTCTATTAAGGGAAATCAAAATCAAGTTCGATTCTCATCAAGACACAATAATCCGAGCACGGTATTTTCCAGTTCCTAAACCAACAATGGTATTAATATCGACAGTTTATATTAATCCAAACAAGGGCTAAATTTCAACAATTTGCTTTGGAAATTAGTTCACCATATAGAAGAGAAAGTTACAAGGGTTGGGCCTTGTAGACTGTAATCGATAGGTATCCGAAGTAAAATCTATTTTTAGTGATCGAGACAGATTGAGACAAAATGAAGTTGGAGGCTACCTCTCATATCATTTAATTCTTTAAAATTTACTTTTATTGCTTTTACTTTAGTTTTATTTTATTTATTTTAGTTACTTGATTATTCAAAACCCTTTTTTTTATAGGTCATTTGGTTAGCATCAAATCAAAATTAGAAATTTTTGAATCCATGTGGACCGATCCTTTCTTCTGTTTTATGTGTTTATAGCTTACTTATCTGAGAAAAATGGCTTATTTATTTGACAGTTACAACACTTGTCAAATTGGAGCCGTTGCCAGGGATCACAACAAAATTATTGATTAAAGTTTTTTTATGACAGGAAAAATCTGGGGGAACTAGTAGATTGGATATTTGATATCAAAGCACTATCTTGAAAAATACACGTATGTACACTAAGAGAAAGGTGAAAACAACAATAAGAACAACAACAATATGAATCAAATCTAGAACCTAATCTAGACACATCTTTTGAACTCGAGACCTTTTCTAACGCCGAAGAAGACTTCGAAGAACTGATTCTGATTACTGAACAGATAATCCGAGAATTAGCTACGACAATTACCGAACAACAACCATTATTCATTGTATTCTCCTATGGAGAGACACCGTTTAAGCTAAAAATGGGTTTGATCCATCTTACACCTACTTATCATGGACTGCCCAGCGAAAGTCCTCACAAGCATCTTACTGAGTTTCATCTGGTTTGCTCTAGTATGAAACCACAAGGAGTATCTGATGATTGAATTAAACTCCTCTCTTTTCCTTTTCATTTACTCGACTCGGCTAAAGATTTATTATTTTATTTACATACTAATTTTGTTAATACATGGGCTGATATGACTAGTCATTTTCTTACAAAATTATTCTCTACAGGAAAAATGAGTAAATTAAGAAGGATTCATGAGATAAGTACAATTTCATTGAAAAATAAAATTGATAAATTAACTGATATTGTTCAATCTCTTGTTGCAAGCAAAATAGGTACCGTTAGATTTTGTTGAATATGCATAATGACGAACCATCCCACAGATTGTTTTTCGATATTACAAGACAACAATCCCGCATATGTTAATGCAATTGGAAATTTTTTGAGACATACCTAGAGACAGTAAAACCCTCATACAAAAACATATAATTCGAGATGGAAGGACCATCCAAATTTCAACTATGGGTAAAATCCGAAGCCATCTTTACCCCAACAGTACCAATCACCACAATCATCATTGGAGTCCATCGTCGAACGTTTGGTGATATCTCAAGAATAATTTTAGAATATAACTGAAGCTAGCTTTCAAGATCTCAAAAGACAAATGAGTCAATTGACTCAGACCGTGGGACAAATGAAATCATAGGGAAAACTACCATCTCGAAACATGGCAAACCAATGAGAAAATGTTAGTTGCCATCACCCTTCGAGGTGGCACTATTATTACACCCATCCCTAAAGAAGTTGATGCAGAATCAAAGAAAGAAAAAGAATAATTACGATCCCATAAATAAAATGAAGAATTTGACAAGAAATCCCAGAGAAAAAGAAAGATAAATCATAACTTTTCCTACGCTATCTCCCTGTACGATGTCACCTCTATTCTCCTCAAGGTTAGCAAAACGTGATAAGAAAATAGAGGAATTTTTTTTAGACATTTTTCAGAAAGTGGAGATAAACATACCTCTCATCGAGGTAATCCAAAAAGTGTCACGGTATGCCATATTTTTAAAAGATATTTACAAAAACATAAAGAGACTTATCGACAATGAAAAAGGGTAATTTAGGTGAAAATGTCTCCTCTGTTTTTCAATGTATGCTTCCACCAAAATTAAAATATCAAGGTATATTTGCTATATGTGACACTCTAATGCAATTTGACCCGAAGATCCATGGATTTCAATGTTAGATGGACTACTGAAATAGTTACCCAAAAATTTCTTTAAAAACTGCTTAAGAAATCACTAGAATAGATCATCCATAATAGTAAAAGTAAAATGAGGTAATAATCTGAGTTTACAAAACAATTTAGAGCTCTCAAAATAAATCCAAAATAATACAGTACCAAGTATAAAACATTTACGACTAAATAGTACATAAGGTTTATAAATAGTACATACCTTCTAAAGATGACTCAAGATGTACTCTGATGATTTCTGATGGCCTGGTCTGTTGCATTGGATATCTAGTAATGATAACTCCACACGAACTACCCCTAAAAACCTGCATACTGAAACACATTCCGAATGTTGAGCTTACGAGCTCAGTCTCTCACTAAAAACTTTACTATACTATATGCATTCAGTAAATGAAGTGGCAAGTGGAATATGTATGAACATTCAACTACTAAACTACTAATATGTGGTTGGCATCATGGTACAACTAAGGGATTCTGCATTTCGGAGCTCACAGACCAATCTATCACTACCGATGTACCCTTGGTTACACCTAGGGTGAGATCCAAAATTTTGCATCGAAAGTGTACACCCACCAACTTACTACATCGATTCTTGGGGCATTTGCGTTCAGGTGGCCATTGAAGTGCATGTCATTAACTTGGATCCATTGACTGTCATATTCTGCTAGAAGGAACTCAGGTGTCCTGGCTGTTTCTCGAGTATCAAACAATGCTAGTTTTATGTAAACCTAGTTGTCGCTGTTTCTACTATTTTTATATTACTTACTGTTATCGCCTGAAGTCTTATTTTCTGTATTAGAGTGTATTTGGGGTACCTCGGGTCTAACCCCTTAATCCTTTGATTATTTATCCAAAAATGTTCGTGGGTATCGATACTAACCCTTCAGTATCGATAGAGAACCTTTGGTATCGATACCCACCTAATGGTATCGATACCCTTTTACTGAATAAGGTTATTTGTTTAAGGTAGTATCGATACTCGAGGCTGAGTATCGATATTTCAGTGTTGAGGTATCGATACTAGACTGAGTATCGATACCAAAATTGGATTTTATGTTTTGAAAATACCCAATATTGATATTCCTGCTCTGGTATTGATACTCAATGAATGAGTATCGATACTACCTTTATAAAACTACCAGTTTGTGCATGACTAAATAATAATATCGATATTGTTCTTATAATATCGATGCCATCACTACTAGGGGCTCTGTTTTGGTATTAAAAATCCTATCTTTTCATACCTACATACCTCATTAAGATCCCCAAATGATGTTTAACTATTTTATTGATATTAGGGGTCATAAATAGGTTTTAACACATACCAAAACATCAAATATATGAATCTACCATTAAAGTGGTTCAACCTTATGCAACTTACCAATTCTCATGTAAATGAGCTACACATGGTATATGTGAGCTAGAAATGAGTTACCTGAGTATCTAAGCTGCTGGAAGTGTCAAAGGCTCAACCCAAGGTAAGCTTCTCTTTCCCTTTAGCTTGGAAGCTATCTCCAACTTCTCTCACTAGATAAAATTAATCATATAAATTATTAACATTGCTGGGATGATTAGAGGAGGATTTAAAACGTTCTAGGAGGCCAAAATCTCACCAAAATGAAATGAAAATACTTGGGTTTCTAAAACCTCCACTAAACCCAGTTTTGGTTTTTCTTTCAATAAAATCCGCAAATGGCAGTATGAATTAAAGTGAAAGCATGATGGTTCTACCTTAGCTTAACCTTGCACTAGCTGGAAATCTATAAAGTTTCCACCTTTATGCTTATCTTAAAGAAGAGCAGAGAAGAATACAAACAATATCATATATAACTAAGAACTATTCAACTTTTGAAATCTTAAATTGTGAAATTACTTCCTTGGTCCCTCTGATTCTGGCTACAGACTAAAAACACCTTTTTTCACTCTTCATTGGGCTTGGCTCAAGCCTAAATCCATCTCAATTTAGGTCAGAACTTTTTATGAACTAAATAATTAAATCAAGGTCCACCCCGAGCTAGCCTAAAACTCATAGCCTAGGATTTGAGGCTTAAGAACTTTCCCCTCCTAAATAAAATTTCATCCTCAAAATTTACCTAGATAGAAAATGTGAGGGTACTAAAGCTGTATGTCCTCTTTAGTTTCCCAAGTCACCTCCTCGACGCCATGGTTCCTCCATATCATATTAACCAAAAGAATCCTCTTATTCCTTAACTCATTCACTTTGCTTGCCAAGATTCTGACTATTCTTCTGTATAGGCCATATTTGAGTCGACCTTAATCTACTCTAAGGGTATGACATACAAAGGATTGAAACAGTATCTCCTGAGCATAAATACATGGAACACATTATGTATGCACTCCAACTCAGGTGGTAAGGCTAACCTGTAAGCCACTGGTCCAACTCTCTCAAGTACCTCATAAGTTCCTATGAAGCATGGACTCAACTTTCCTTTGCGACCAAAGAGAATTACTTTCTTCCAAGAAGAAACGTTGATGAACACTTTGTCCCCAACTGCGAACTTGATGTCTTCACGCTTCAAATCCGCGTAGGACCTCTGTCTATCTGAGGCTTCCTTAAGTATGTTCTAGATTAATCATACTTTTTCTTTTTTCTCTTTGATCAAGTTTAGCCCCACTATCTTACCCTCATTGAGTTCTGTCCAATAAAGTGGAGTCCTACACTTACACCCGTATAAGGCCCTATGTGGGGCCATCTGAATGATCGATTAAAAGCTGTTGTTGTAGGCAAACTCCATTAATGTAAAATGGTCTTCCAAACTACCCTCTCGATTGATGATAGTGCACCTGAGCACGTCCTCGAGAATCTGGATAACTCTCTTTGACTGGCCATTTTTCTGAGGATGGAAACACTAGTAGAAAAACCCCCTTTAATGACGCTCATTGCGCGTCATCTATGGGTGAGGATGACACACATTTGCCTGTCGTTGAAGCCACCGACATGAATTTAAGATGACACGCAACTATGTATCATGCATTTATGACGCGCATTTATGACTTACATTGCGCGCATTTATGACTTACATTGCGCATCATTGAAGCCCTCGTCATAAATGAAGATGACACACATTTGTGTATCATAAATTTATGACACACATTTATGACTTACATTGCGTGTCATTGAAGCCCCCGTCATAAATGAAAATGACACACATTCATGTGTCGTGATTGTATTTCGTGAATTATATATATATATATATATATATATATATATATATATTGTAGATTGACAAATAATCAAACTAAATCACATTTAATGCCTCGTAATACTAAATATATATATCATATTATATATAAGCAATACATTTGTATACAATATATTCACACTACAAATAGTTTACAATAAACGATTAGTCAAAGAAAACAAAGAAAATACGACATTGAGAAAGAACGTATAACCATTATATATATACAATAATGCACTTTGTTTCCACATACTTAGAGCTTTGAGCATCTGGATAAAAGCCACATATATCTGCAAATAGGCAGTGTTGTCAAACCTGTATTGACAAAAAAAAATGAGGATGCTTAGAATATGAAAAAACAATATCAACAAATGGTAAGCAAAATAAAACAAAGATGTCAAACTTTTGCACAACCAGTACATAATAAGCTCCATATCATATAAGCAATTTGCAGAACACATCACCATATGAAATGTTAACATCGGTCCTATATCAAACATCTACAATCCCAACTTACCATGAAGATGGCGTGGCAAGATTAGTGCAAACAAAGCACAAAAAAGAAATGTGATATGTAGAGAAAACTGAAAAGCTACCTCATATCAAATACAACAACATAATGTTTTTAACTACTACTCTTACATGGAATCATCAAGAATATCCAGGGGGAGAGGAGAGGAGGGCTGCTGAGGTCTCTAATGCTAATTGCTAACCTACAACTATAGTTCAGACTATAGCATACCAACAGAAAAAAACTAAAGAAAGCGCGGGGGGTTGTGATATACGCAGTACATATGAGCAAGCAGTGCAATCGGAAAAAATGTAATTGCTATACAAAACATTTACTAAAGTACAACAGAAACTAAGGTTATGTGTCTCAATTATGCCCAAGTCAGTGCCTAATGCTTTTCCCACTTCTTGTGCTGGAAACAAATGGACCACACAATATCCTTGAGAATCAAATATCAACAAAACTAATGAACTAGATGATTTGGACTAAGGGGAAAGCACCAACAGTGAAAGGCAAAACCAGTCATACCAGAACTACAAACTCTGCCTTGTGCAATTTGGGAGGACAAAAGTTTGATCAACCAAAGACTAGTTCAACCTTCAAATTTGTTTTAGATGCTGTCTGCAAAAGTTTAGAAGTCATTAGTACACCTAAATTTAGCTACCATCTTTAACAATAGTTGTCTATAGGGTTTAGAAACATATAATGTTTCGATAACTGTGGGCGATACCAGAATACATAGGCTCTTGGTACTCCTGCTACAAAATAGATTATAGACAATAACCAGATCTTAACACCTAAACAATAATAAGGAAAACACAACATAATCACAATGTTATATTAAGAAGAAAAACAAGACATGGAAGAATATAACTAAATTAACCTTCCCCTTTGATCCATGTTGTAGTAACGGCTATGATATTCCACATAAGGCATAGAACCAATCCTGCATAGAATCACCATCAATCATTGAATTGTCTCCAGTCCATGGCTTTACACCAAAGCCATTTTCAACTAAAGAGTTAACAAAATAAAAGCATGGTACAAAAAATTACCCAATGTTATTTAGCATGGTACAAATGAAGGCATGATACCTAGATGTACCATGCATAGAATCCTAAAAAGGAAAATACAGGAAAAACTTACATGCCTAAAAAATGTCAAAAATGCAACATACTGCAATCTTTGTAGATGAATTGGAATTTCACTGGCAATATCATGATGAATGATTAGAAAAAATGGTGGCCAATTTTTCTCTTCCACAACAATTCCAGCTGCAAAGCAGAGAAGTGAAACTGTAGTTCATGACAGAAATGAAGTTTTGACCATAAAAAGAAATAAAATAAGGTCAAAAATTTTGCAAAAAAGTATAGAGTAATCTAGACCAAATACTGAAGCTGAGAACAAAACGAAATGTGATCACTGAGACTAGTTAAATAAAGGAAAATGAAAGGTACCTCTTGTCACTGCCTCTTCTTTCTGCCTCACTTCCTACAAGGAGTAAGCTGATGACCAATGAAATTGTAGGGATGCTATGATCTTTCATGATATTTATTTGAGAAATAAATGTGCAAGAATGTGAACTTGCAGCTTAAAACCATCCGAATGACTTAGTACACTAAAATAGATCGAGAAACACATGATATTCCACCAACAGCCTGATAAAGTATCCTAACAGTATTTTATGATACTAGGATACTGGATTATTTAGATAATTTTTTGCTTTCATTACATCAAATTCTAAATAGGTCGATGATACATCTTTGGAAGAGAAATGAGAGAGAAAAAGTAAACCTATGATTCAGTAGATCACAAATGAATTCAATGTTGTAAAATCTATTATACAATATGTCTGTTCCTGCCTTTTCAGTTCTGCTTCCTTAGCCTGGACTTTCTTGTTTAAATCCTACATTTAAATAGTAAACCAGGAAAGTGAGATTCAGGGCTTAACCGAATAATGTAAATGAAATTTAGAGACATTTCTTTACCAACCTGATTATGTGATCCTCCTGAAGCTGTATCAAGAGGAATATCAATTGTTGCCCCACGGTCACAACTGAAACTGGCAGGTTCCAGAGGTAGCGGTGAAAGTCTTGAGTTTGAGGCAGGTGGAACACTTGTAGTACTCTGAAAATTATTGATAATACGCATTCAAGAAGCAGGTAATATAAGCAACTATTTCAATATACAGTTATTGATAAGTGATATTAAAAAGCATTATTAGAGATGACCAAATCAAAATAAATATAGCAAGGAAACTATTTTTTCAGGACTAAGTCATCCTAATCCTTGGTTAAAATAAAACCTCACTCCTAAACCTCTCTCAGGCCCAGAGTTATAACTACCAATTTTGCATTCACTAATAGATCTGGTATTTCGGCACACGAGGGATTTAAAAGGGTTGTTAGCATAGTATGACCTCAACAAAAACCACAATCTTTGCCCATCATTCTAGCAGGTTCCTCGTTATAAAGTGATGCATGTTCTCTAGCACTTTCTCGTTTCTAAACAACAACCTCATCACAAGTTTCACCTTAGAATTAGAATTTAAGGTATTAAATGAACTGCATTTCAATAAGCTCCATGTAACAATGAGAACAGTATGCCAATGTTAAAATTAACATAGGGAAAATTTTAGATAAGATAACAAAATTAATTTACTTACCCTTTCGTGTTTGCAGCCGTGGACCAGAAGTCAGAGAGCGTACAACTTCCTGCATATCATTACCAGAATGGTTGCCAAGACAAATTTGCGGTGATGGCCTCACTTTCCCCTTGTCTAAGTTCTTAAATGAACTTTCTCGAGACAAAGAAGATAATCTGTTGGGGCTCAATGATCTTGGTGATCCATCAACAACCTGCCTTTTTGGAGCTGAAGTACCCTCTAGATTTTCAATATGTCTCTTACTTAAGATACATGTACTTGAGATAAGTTTATTTTCCATTTTCCCCTCATCATCCAAACCTTGAAAATTCAATCGCAAAAGGATGTCAGCACATGATCTTGTATGGGTGTCATTTTTATTCTCTGTTTGAAAACTAACATTGCTTTTGGTTTTCAGTTTCCTCAGCCAGCTTGCATTCTTCACAGAGCCAATCACCTTCAGAAATTTTCCGAAGCATTTCTCGCATACAATAACTGATCAATAGCATTAATAACATAAAACTCACCAGTTTTATCCAGTGGGTTCTCGCTACTGCCCTCAATATCTTCTTCTAACTTGGGATGGATTTTGGGAGAAATCTCGGATCTGCCTCCAACGGCACTCTTGATGCTTCCAGAATGTGAAGATGGAATTTGGATCATAGTTGAACTACCACCAGAACCTTCGTCCTTCATAGAAGAAACTGACAAGTCTAGCTTCTAGGAAGAGGGCACCTTTTCGGATCCTAAACTACAAACTGACACTGAACTATGAGATGAATTATTACAGTCTAAATCCTTGTTACAATAACTAAAATTTATATTTCCATCACCGGCTCTACTAGCACATGAAATACTATCAACACGACATTCAACAACTTTAGAAGACGATCTTGCAGTTGCTTTACTTTCAATATTTTCAGAGAAAATAGAAATCAACAAAACCCCAAATATTGGAATAAAGAACGAGGAATACATGTGGAAACCCTTGAATTTGACTCCCTCGTCTGCGGTGAATGGCCAAACCAGTGGGAGGTTGCAAAGAGAAAAAGGGAAAAAGAGAAAAATGGGGAAGCAAGCGCCGTGAGGGAAGGAGCGGGAAAAGATGAAAATAATAGAGGGGGAAAAATTAAAATACGACTTTTAAAGATGACACACAATTAAAACTGTACTCCGTGTTTTTACAAAAAATTTTGATTATGACTATTAAATATGACACACATTATTGTAGGTCATAAATCGTTCAGATTTTAAAAAACATGACATTTTTTTAATGACACACATTTTTGTAAGTCATAAATTAGCGTGTGTCATCGTTCGTGTGTCATTAAAGGTATATTTTCTTGTAGTGAAAGTTATGCTAAAGTGTAGTTTGGTGCCTAAGGATTTATGGAGGCTTCCCAAAAGCAAGTGGTGAATCAAGGATCTCTGTATGATATGATGAAGGTTGGTACCCCGTGCAACCTCACTGTCTCATGGATGTACAACCGAGCTAACAGCTCTAAGGTATATTCCATCTTAATTTTAAGGAAGTAGGTTGACTTGGTTAAGCGGTTTATTATAACCCAAACTGCGTCATGTCTCTTTCTGGTCATTGGTAACCCAGTCACGAAGTCCATAGTTACCCTGTCCCATTTCTAATAAGGAATCTAAATGGGCTGAAGCAAACCTGAGGGAACTTGATGTTCCGCCTTTACCTGTTAACACATTAGGAATCTAGCGAAGAACTCTGACAGTTCTTTTCTCATACCCAACCAAAAGAACAATCAAAGAAGCTCCTGATACATCTTGTTACTGTCTGGGTGTACTTAGAGTGAACTACAGTGTGCCTCATGGAGAATCTTACTATTCAATAAGCCGTCTGTGGGTACGCAAAACTGACCCCCGAGTACAATAAATATCCATCGTGTAACTCAAAATTTGGGGCCTCGCCCTAACAAACCTGCTCAATCTGGGTTCTCAACATGTCATCTAAACTCTGCAGTCTATTAGATTCACCTTCTAATTCTGGTTCAAATCGTAACTCTACTAATATCCCACCATCAGTTGATGAACTCAACCATGATATGAGGGCTCGCACTCAGATATCAACTTTCTGCTCAAGGTGTCTGTTACAACATTGACCTTTCTTGGGTTATTATCAATCACAAAGTCATAATCCTTAAGCAACTCAACTTATATGTAATATCTGAGGTTTAATTCCTTCTGAGTAAGAACATACTTGAGGCTATTGTGATCTGTGAAGATGTGACACTTTTCACCAAAGAAGTAGTGCCGCCAAATCTTTAAAGTAATCACCACTGCTTCTAGTTATAGGTCATAAGCGAGATAGTTATGCTCATGAAGTTTAAGATGCTGGGATGTTTAAGCAACAACTTTACCTCATGCATTAGAACATATCTGAGTCCATTAAGCGAAGCATTAATAAAAACTGTAAAGTCCTTGCCCGACTCTAGTTGGGTCAATACGGGGGCTAAGGTCAAGATAACCTTCAATTGCTCAAAGTTCTCTTGTCGTTTCTCATTCTGAATGAATGTGACTCATTTTTAAAATAATTTGGTTAACATGATCTCTATCATCAAGAAACCCTGAACAAATCGACGATAGTATCAGGCTAAACCAAGAAAACTGTGTACCTTTGACATATTTTTGGGTGGCTCCCAATCAAATATGGCCTGAATTTTTTTAGGGTCAACTCTGATGCCTTCTACTAAAACGTCATGTCTCAATAATGCTACCTCCGATAACCAAAACTTGCACTACCTAAATTTGGTATACAAATATTTGTCTTTGAGGGTCTGTAAAACGATACTAAGATACTGGTCGTTCTCCTCCTTTGATTGTGAGTATACCAAGACATTGTCTATAAACACCACCACAAACTTATCTAGGTATGGGTGTAAGACTTGGTTCATTAAATCTATGCATATCGCCATAGCGTTTATGAGTCCAAACAACATTACTAGGAACTCGTAATGACTGTCCCTTATCTGGAAGTTATCTTCGCTACATCTGCATCCTTAACTTTTAATTGATAGTAGCCTAACCGTAGATCAATCTTTGAGAAAATGCGCATTCCTCTCAACTGGTCAAAGAGGTCATCTATCTTGGGAAGTGGGTATCAGTTTTTAATAGTTAACTTGTTCAACTACCTGTAGTCAATGTACAACCTCATCGACCTATCTTTCTTCTTAATGAACAAGACCGTGTTCCCCAAGGAGAGATGCTCAAATAGATGAAGACCTTCTCTAAAAACTCTTGAATCTGACCCTTTAACTCATTTAGCTCTATCGGTACCATGCGATAGGGATCAATGGAGACCGGTGCCAAACTCGACATTACTTTAATGTCAAACTTCAATTCTCGCTTAGGTGGTAAACCGAAAACTCTTTTGGAAACACAATGAGAAAATTTTACACTGTTCATATATCATTGAATATGAGTACTGAAATTCGAGTGTCGACCACGTGAGCTAGAAAGGCCTCGTACCCACAATCGATTATTCTTTGCGCTTTCAAAGCTGATAATATTCTAGTCTGGTGGAATCTCTCGATCACCAACTTGGTTTCATCGACTATTCTGAGTTTAAATCGTCTAACTTTGCACCTCAAACTGACATCATGCTTAGTTAACCAATCTATCCCTAAGATCATATCAAACTCTTTGAAGGGTAGTTCCATCAAATCTGTGGGGAAGATCTGATCCTGAATCCTCACCGGATAGCGTTTGAAGATTTTGTCCACGAGGATATCTAGACCTAAAGGGTTCAATACTCAAACACCTATCTCACGATCCTCTGCAGAGGTTTCTATTTCTTAGAATAAGTTAGAATATATGTAAAAGTAGTTGGAACCGAGGTCTATAAATACGGTAAATGGAATGGAAAAGATTGTAATTATACCTGATATCACATTTGTCGCATTGACTTTCTCACATGCTCGTATCGCATACTGTCTGGATACCACTCTCGATGTTACATTAGCCACTGATATAGATGTCCCACAGCTATGCTGCCTAGACACAACACTACCACCCCCTAATTGGCCCTTGACCTCTCTGCACTGATGGTGTCGAACGTTGAGTTATCACTGATGTTGTACCCTGATCTTCTGGGCAATCTTTAGCAAAGTGATCCATAGAGCCGCAATTATAGCAACCTTTAAATCCTAGCTGGCATGTCCCCAGATGTCTCTTTCTACGTCGAGTACAATTAGTATAGGTGTACCCTTTAGACGGCTCATTGACAACACTCCTCGAAGCTATTTTCAATGGTATCCTCTTCGAGTCAGATCTACCCCACAACTCAAACTCTACCCGTTCTTCCTAGACTGAGATACTAGAAGCCTCAAATAACCCTGACTGTCCCTGGCCCTCTTGGCCATAGTCTGAGAAGGTTTTGTTGATTCAGTGGCTCTCTTAAACGATCCTATCGCCTCACTGAACTGTCTAGCATGTATCTCCAATACCCTCTCAACTACCTTTACCTGGCGGGTCAGTTGTACGAAGACCTTGGGAGGATCAACTACAAGGTGGGTCAATATGTCACCACAAATATTATCTCTAAATAGGTAACAAAGATGCTCCTAAGTCGGTATCAACTCTGCCTCATATTTGCTAAGCCTGAGAAACTCTCGCTTATACTCCAATACTGAGCGATCACCCTGAGTCAAGTGTAGAAATTACTCTATCAGGCCATCAGTGTAGATCTATCCGATGTACTTCTCTAGGAACTTGATGAGTAATTACTCCCAAGTCAGCTTCTCTGGCTTCATCACGATCTCAAAAGTCTCTCACCAATCTACTATGTCACCCTTAAGCATGGAGGTGATGCATACTATGTTACTCGTTGGGGGTAAGATGCAACTATCTAAGTATGTAGAGTGTTACAAATCTACTGGTTTATTGCTATCGGGTCCTCACCCTCTAAACTAAACAACTCAGTGGTCTTGTATTTGTGGAGTTTCTCTATTGGGAACTCATGGGAAATAGCCATTAGCTGACTAGAGGTACTATTGGCGGGAGGTGGTGTAGCTTAAGAACTGGGAAGGGACCTAGCTATTTATCTAAGTACGGAGGTGAGGTCCCTGAAAAAAGGTTACCTCCTAAACCTCTCATCTTCTAGAGCCTGTTGTCATAGTATTCGGGATGAATTCCTCACTAATATCTGCTGGTAGTTAGGCATGAGTCTCATCTCTGTCATCTTGATTGTAGGATGGGTCGTCTGCCATATGTTCTATCTGAAATTAGAAGGAAAAATGAGGGTCATTATCGTCATTCCATTATTTATAGTACTCTTGACTCCTCTGAGGCATATAGATATATAGACGCTGATTGAATCTAACCCACAGGTCTTAGGAACGACTAAACCTGGATGCTCTGATACCACTAAATATAACAACCTAATCCATTTTGACTCAAAGATCCATGGATTAAATATTACACGGACTACTTAAATAGTGCGAAAAATTTCTTTTAAAACTGCTTAACAAATAACTGAAGTAGATCATCCATAATAGTAAAAGTAAAATGGGGTAATAATATGAGTTTACAAAACAATGGAGAGCTCTCAAAATAAATCCAAAATAATACAGTACCAAGTACAAATCAAAGTTACGACAAGAATAAAATACAAGGTCCATAAATAGTACATGCCATTTGAAGATGACTCAAGATGTACTCTGATGATCTCTAATGGCCTGGTCTGCTGCACTAGAATATCTAGTGACGATAACTCCCCATGAATTGCCCCTAAGAACCTGCACACAGAAACACATTCAAAACGTTGAACTTACGAGCTCAGTGCCTCACTAAAAACTATAATATACTATATGTATTCACTAAATAAAGTGACAAGTAGAACAGGTCTGAACATATAACTACTGAACTACTAATTTGTGGCTGACATCATGGTGTGATTGAGAGATTTTACATATCTGAGTTCACACACTCCTCTAGCACTACCAATGTACCCTCGGGTACACCTAGGGTGAGATCCAAAATTATGTATTGGAAGCGTTCACCGGCCAACTTACTCCGTTGAATCTTGGGGCTTCTGTGCCGAGATGGATATTGAAGTACATGACACTGACTTGGAACTACTAATTGTCGTATTCTGCTAAAAGGAACTCGGGTGTCCTAGATATTTCCCAAGCATCAAACAAGGCTAGTTTTATGTCAACCTAGTTGTCACTATTTCTAATGTTCTGATATTATTTATTGTTATTGCTTGATGTCTTATTTGTTATATTAGAGTATATTTGGGGTACCTCAGGTCTGATCCCTTAATCCTTGGATTATTTATCCAAAAATATCTGTTGGTACTGATATTGACCCTTCAATATCGATATTAAACCTTTGGTATCGATACCCTTGACTGAATAAGGTTGTTTGTTTAAGGTAGTATCGATCCTCAAGGATGAGTATCGATACTCTGGTGCTGGGGTGTCGATACTTGACTAAGTATCGATACCAAAATTAGATTCAATGTTTTGAAAATACCCCCAAAATTGATACCCCTACTGGGAGTATCGATACTCCTGCCCTGGTATCATACTCAATGAATGAGTATCGGTACCACCCCTATAAAACAACCAGTTTGTGCTTGACTGAAGAACAATATCGATACTATTCTTACAGTACTGATACCATCGCTACTGGGGGCTCTATTTTGGCATGAAAAATACTATCTTTCCATACCCACATACCTCATTAAGGTCCCCAACTGATGTTTAAGTATTTTATTGATATTATGAGTCATAAATAGGTCTTAACACATGTTGAAACATTAAAAATATGAATCTACCATGAAAATGCTTGAAGCTTATGCAACATACCAATTCTCATCTAAATGAGCTACACATGGTATATATGAGTTAAAAATGAGTTACCTGAGTATACATGCTGCTGGAAGTGTCAAAAGCTCAGCCCAAGGTAAACTTCTATTTCCCTATAGCTTGGGGGATATTTCCAACTTCTCTCACTAGATAAAAATCAAGCATATAAATTA
Source organism: Hibiscus syriacus (assembly GCF_006381635.1). Lineage (NCBI taxonomy): Eukaryota > Viridiplantae > Streptophyta > Magnoliopsida > Malvales > Malvaceae > Hibiscus > Hibiscus syriacus. The sequence goes on along the minus strand of NW_024062581.1, from coordinate 1,578,176 downwards.
CTAACACTGATAGGATGAATCGAGGAGGATTTAAAATGTTATAGGAGGCCTAAATCTCCCCAAAACAAACTGAAAATAATTGGGTTTCTAAAAGCTTAACTAAACCTTTTTTGGGTTTTCCTTCACCAAAACCCACAAATGAAAGCTTGAATTGGAGTTAAAAGTGAAAGAGTTATGGTTTTTACCTTAACTTAATCTTTCAGTAGTTGGAAATCTATAAAGTTTCCACATTTAGTCTTATATTGAAGAATAAAAAAGATGAAGATGAGATAATAAGACAAAGAAGAGTTGAGACAGAAGGGAGGAGACAACGTGATATCACTTATAACTAAGAACTATCCACCTTTTGAAATCTTAAATGGTGAAATTACTTCCTTGGTCCCTCTAATTCTTATGTAGACTAAAAACCCGTTTTACTTTTCATTGGGCTTGGATGAAGCCCAAAGCCATCTCAATTTGGGTCAAAACTTTCTATGAACTAAAGAATTAAATCATGGTCCACCTCGGGTTGCCCGAAACTCCTAGCCCAGGATCTGGGGCGTTACACTATACCTTGTAAAATTAGTAAGGTAGGAATTAAATGTGCTATGTGTGATCTTGGACACCTATACTTAAGCACAGCTAACACTAAAACTGACCTTAGAAGTAAAACTCTCACCATGGAGTTTGATGGTGAAGTGGTAAAATTTGACGTTTATAATGCGATGAAACATTCTGACTCTATGGCTAACGTTAGCTTTGTCGATATAATTAAACATTCTATTAATGAACATGTTGAACACAATTTTTTCTATGAGTTGTACAATAATTCAAAGGTTGGAACTGATATTACTTCTAACATGGACTCAACGTCATCTAACGAAAAGCTAAGAATTTAAATTTTATGCCTTCTCGAGCTAATGGGTTTTTTAATCTATTTTGCATGCATTAAAGTTGAAAATAAAATCTCTTCCGAAAAATTTAAAAAACATATTTTTGGGTGAAGTAGAAAATTTATCGATTTTGAATAAACTTCTAAAACTTAAAAATATACGAAGAAAAGCCTCTAAGAAAAATAGAATCTACAACGATAAAAAGAAAAAAATCCTATGATTGTAGAATTTCTCATAAGAAATTTCTTAGTTGGAAAGAGTGTATGAAGTGAAAGTATCTCACGCGGAACCTATAGTCTGAATCAAATCGTCGAGCTAAACAACGTTAAACAAAGAACTTTAACGGGAGGCAAACCATTTTTATTTTATTTTAGTTTCTTTGATTTATTTTTATTATTTTTATTTTTTATCGATTTTTATTTTTGAATTTTTCAGGTACTCTGGTATTTATCTGATTGAGCTCAAATATTCGATCATGCATTGGATCATGTGGATGGTAGTTTGAGATTTATCACAGGTAACTTCAACATCAATCTGTACTCCATTGGGTTCTTTACCAAATAACCCTCATTGTCATCTTTTGATTCAAGATCAATCGTCATTAAACATGGCGATATCTCTATTATTTCTCTTATGCTTTAATTTTACGTATTGGGACAATAAGCTTTAAGTGAGGGGTAGAGAACTTAGAGAACACTTGAATCGAATTATCACTTGCTTGTTTATATGCTTGGAATTGAGTTGCCTTGGTTGATTTGTTGAAATTTCTTGTTATTAATCTTGAATCTTGCTTTGTTTCATTGATTACCTTATAAGATTATGATCACTGTTTTGTCAAATTTAAGGTGATGATAGTAAAAACGACATGATTAGTATTTTTTCCTAAAAAAATTTGCTTAGTATTCCATGAGTTAATTCATTGATATGTTTCTTGACTCAATACAAAATACACATTCTTGTGAGATTTGAGCCTAAACAAATATACCTTCTTATTCTTGCTCACTAGTTTGATTGAAACATCATATTATTTTTGACATTCTAGAACTTGTGATTAAATGCATATCGAGACCACATGTTGAACTTGATGCTTTAAAGATGATTAGGCACTTAGGATTAACCCAATTCTCTACCCAAATTACCTACCCATTTATTTTTATCCATTAGTGAACCAATTTTGTGCCTTTATCCCTTTATTTGTTTCCACCATATTACAAAACCAAGACATTTTATTTTCCTACTCTTTTGTCACCCATGTCAAGACAACGATGAATTTGTTCCAAGAACGAAAAATCAAGAGAAGAAAGAAGAGGCACATGGAAAAAACTGGTTCAAATAAAGTTTTCAAACAAAACAAAAACAATAGAAAATCAGTAAGGAAGAATAAAAAAATTTGAAAAATAAAAAGGAAGAAGAAAAAAAGAAAGATGATTGTTTGATTACACTTCTTCAACTTTGTTTATTTATGGCGTGAACTTATGTATTTTTGCATATCTTGTCTTGACATTCAAACCAATTTTTTGACCTTATCCCTACTCTAACCTAAGCCTCATTAGAACCTTGTTAAAGACCTTTTGGTTATATGCATCTTGTTCATTCTGGTGGTGGATACTTGATTTTCTTACAATCTAATGGTAATGTCTTTATTAATCTTGGATTTAAACGATTTCTTTTACCTTAAACACTTTGAGCGACATTGAGTGAATCCTTTTGAGGTATTGAGTCTTGTTACATTGAAATTAATGGATAATATGTATATCTTGGCTTTTACTTAAACTAGTTATTAGTTATGCCTATTTGCTTGATTGTCACCTTGTTTCCGATAGTTGATATGATAATTAACTTGTTTGGTTTTTCTTTGATTTATTATGAGATGAAAGATTGATGATTTGAGATTTTAATAATTGACTAAGGCATGCTTGAGGACAAGCATTGAATAAGTGAAGGGGAATTTGATATGTGTTTTATTTGGTTAATATTTTTGCTATTAATTAATTTGTGTTACCTTCTTTTATAGTGCTAATTTGGGTTATTTTTGTTCGAATCTGTGCATGACTCTATTTTCTAGGAAACTACAATTAAAGGGCAAATTAAACATATTTTCCTATTTTTTGGGAGAAGTCAGGTTCCATTTTTTAATACCTCGAAGCCCGAGTCAATAGTTCGGGTCAACTCGGGACCCATAAGTTGAGCCCATTAGATTTTCTAGACTAGTTTGGACCAGTTTATAAGGGTATTGGGCTTAAGTTTGGCCTAAGAGTTCGAGCTAAGTGGTAGTTTTAAGTTGGGTTTAAAAGGAGATGGATTAAATTAGCTATTTACCCATAGTTTGTTTTAAAGGATATAAATCTCTTTATATTTAATGTTTTACATGAAACCAAACTATCTTCTTTTTTTCTTTTCATTCCCTTCCCAAGAGTAAGCTTAAAGGAAAAAAATTTCAAGTTCCAAGCTTAGTTAGAAGTAACCAAGGTAAGAATCCAAATCCTCACCCTCTTAGTTTTCATTTAAGCCCCTCAATCTTGAGTTTTGAGTGTGAATTTCAAAAAATATTTTTTCCAGGAAGATTATGGGAATCAAAGGATTAAATTTTATTCTAGTAAATTTGAGTTGTTTGGAGTATCCTTAACCTTGTTTTAAGCCTTAGATAAGTAGTAATCCCTTTTTTACCTTTGTTTAGCTAAGGAAATGGGAGAAAGTTCAAAGGCAATGGGAAAGAAAAAGTGAATCCTAGCTGAGTTCAGAGGGATTCTAGTAGCCAAGAAAGTTAGGTAACACACTCATAGCTTCCTTATACCAATTTTATATCATTAGAAATGAGTTTTAGCTAGAAAGTTAATATTTAAGCATGTTGAGTAGAATTTCATGGTAGATTCTTTAATAAAGTGTTTTGGCATGTTTTAAAAGGCTTATTAATGCCCTTTAATATCGCATAAGATATTAATCACAATTGAAAACCTCAAGGAAGTCAAAATGGGGAGGTTGAGTGGGATTTTCGAGCCCATATAGGGCATTTTCGAGCAGAGGTATCAATACTATATGAGTAAGTACCGATATTATTCTTCAGCAGAGCAAGAATATGCTTAAGTATCAAGAGAGTATCAATACTCATGAAAAGAGTATCGATACTACACGTTTGATATCGATACCTATGGGGTGGTATCAATACCAGGATCGTATTTCATATTCCAATATACCATTTTTGTATCGATACCCAGGGTAGAGTATCGATACTCTGCATAAGAGTATTGATACTACTTCCATTCTTTTCATTCTTTACAAGTTAATCGATACTCTAGTGGGAGTATCGATACTCAAAAAGGGCAGTATCGATATCGAAGGCTTGGTATCAATACCAAGGGTTTTGTTTGAGCAAGATATTCAAAGGACTTTAAATAGAGTTGATGTTTCCAAAAGATTTTATTACTCCCAAATAAGACTATAAGTGAGAACAATAATAATGTTTAATTGAAACATAGAAACGAAATAAAGTATGGTGAAATAAGATTAGCCTTGTTTGTATGCTCGGGAAATGATCAGGACACTAAAGTTCCTTTAGAAAAGCTAAGTGTCGAAAGTGTAGATTCGATCCGAATATATCCTTAGGGAGTGGTCAAGGCACTTTAAGCTAACTAACTAAGGCCAATGCCTGGCACTCGCAAGGGGTGGGTTAGTCAAGGGTGTTGTGTCCGATGCAGAAATTACAGGAGCCCCATCCTCAGTAGACTAGAGGGGTGTGTGAGCTACAATATGCAGAACCCTCATATGCACCATGATGTATACCATAGAGTAGAGAATGAGTATGTATACTCACTAAAGCAACGCATTAAACTTGATAGCTTGAGTATTTCATTGATATACAATTAGTATGATTTAGTTGTTAGTGTGGCAATGAGCTAGTTAACTCGGTGTTTAAAATTTGTTTCCTTACGCAAATTAGGTGGAGCTGTTGAGGAGCTTAGAGTGACTGAGGTCCATACCCAGAGAAGATCAGAGTATGTCTTAAGTTTTTGAAGGGCATGTATATTTATAAATCTTGTTGTAAAGTTGAGTCATAAATGTATTTTAAAGTTAGTATGTATTATTATTTTTGAATGTAAATATTTATTTTGGGAGCTCCCGAGTGTACAGTTTTAATTATATTTTTACAGTTGAATTTATAAAGAAAATAATCGTTTTAAAGCTAGAGAAATAAGAAAAAAGTTGGTCAACCACTCCGGTGGTTCCGTGTAGCACCATCATTGGTCGACTGTGTTTTGTATTGGTTTAGGTGTTACATATTCTCATCGATACACCATAATCTGAGCGCGGGCTTTTTCAGTTCCAAAACCAGTATTGACGTTAATATTGATAGTCTATTTTAATCTAAACAAGGGTTAAATTTCAAGGATTGGCTTTGAAAATTAGTTCAACAGAGAGAAAAGCAAGTTACAAGGATTGTGCCTTATAGACTGTAACTGACAGGTATCCGAAGTAAAATTTATTTCAGTGATCGAGACGGATTGAGACAAAGCAAAGCTCGAGAATATCTCTTATCAAATTTAATTCTCTACAATTTACTTTTATCGCTTTTAGTTTAGTTTTATTTTATTTATTTTAGTTACTTGATTATTCAAAACCCTCTTCTTTTTAATTATTTTGTTTTATAGGTTTCTTAGTTAACATCAAATCAAATCTAAATTAGAAATTTTTTAATCCCTTTAGACTGACCTCTTATTCCCTATTTTATATTTATAGCATACTTATCTAAGAAAACATGTTTATTTATTTGACAATTACGACGCTTACCACTCTCTATACTTTGTTTCTTTTTTGTACAGAGGGGCTATCTTCCCTGATGCGCCAAGCTCATACTACTGGTAGTTTTCCAGGAATTTGTTTATCAAGGAGGGCCTTCGTTCCACCATTTGTTATTCACAGATGACTGTATGATCTTTTGGAGGTCAAACTTCGTTGACCCAACATCTTTGTCTTCTATCCTCCAATGCTTTGAGAACTGCTCCGGGCACTAAGTGAATTTTAGTAAATTAAAAATTTTATTCAGAACAAACACTCATGTTGATTGTCTCACTTCCATGACAAGTCATTTTGGGTTCCCAGAAGCGAATAATCCTGAACGTTATCTTGGATTCCCTTCCGTTGTGGGAAGAAATAGACAGACCACTTTCAGATTCCTAAAGGAAGTGATCCTGACTCGAATCAGCCAATCATCCGTGTGCAATCTGTCAAGAGGCGGGAAATTGGTACTTATTAAAGCAGTCTTATAGTCCATTCCAACTTACCAAACACTCATGTTGATTGTCTCACTTCCATGACAAGTCATTTTGGGGTCCCAGAAGCGAATAATCCTGAACGTTATCTTGGATTCCCTTCCGTTGTGGGAAGAAATAGACAGACCACTTTCAGATTCCTAAAGGAAGTGATGCTGACTCGAATCAGCCAATCATCCGTGTGCAATCTGTCAAGGGGCGGGAAATTGGTACTTATTAAAGCAGTCTTATAGTCCATTCCAACGTACCAAATGAGTTTGTATTCTCTCCCTGCCTCACTTTGTAGAGAACTGAATTTTGTCATTGCTTGGTTCAGGTGGCGTTCCGAGGCATCTATAAGGGATATACACTGGCTTGGTACGTCGAATATGCGACTACCAAAATCAATTGGAGGATTGGGCATACGTGATTTAGAAGTTTTTAATCAAGTGTTTCTGTGTAAACAAAGGGTGGCGTTTACTTCATGATTTAAGTTCTGTTGATAAATCGGGCAAAGTAAACGAAAGAACACAAGAATTTTAACGAGGTTCGACAATGTGCTTACGTCCTCGGTGCCTAGGCGGCGCTAGAAAATTTTATTCAATTATCATAGGTTTAGGTTACATCTCTATTTATAATAGAAAACCCTGGTACATAATTACAAAATTAATCCTGTACCGTACCGCGGGGCGCAACCCCCGCACCCCCAACCCACATAATCGTAACCCCCTCTACGAGACTTTCTTTGTAAGGACAGTTGATGTTCGCTTCGCTCACTCCGCTCCATCCCCTATCCTCTTTACCGGTATATTTATGAGCCATACCTTACAAATCTCCACCCTGGCGAATATCCTGCCCCTTAGGAAACATTCAATGTGGGTTGGGTTACCTTAGTTCTTTAACAACTTAAAACATTCAACAAGTCCAAGCAATGCTTGAACTTGTCTGTCGTAACTGGCTTGGTGAACATATCAGCGGCATTCTCATCAGTGTGTACCTTCTGAAACAAAATCTCTTCAGATGCAACCAACTCTCTGATCTTGTGAAAACGTACATCAATGTGCTTAGTTCTAGCACGATATACATGATTCTTAGCTAAGTGAATAGCACTTTGATTGTCGCAAAGCAGCTGAACTCCACCTTGCTGAACACCCAACTCCTTCACTAAACCAGTGAGCCATAAAGCTTCTTTTGCAGCTTCAGCCGCTGCCATGTACTCAGCTTCAGTTGTAGATAGTGCCACTACAGATTGAACAGTAGACTTCCAACAAATAGGTCCTCCACCAAGAGTAAAAACATACCCTGTCGTAGATCTTCTATTATCCAAGTCACCTGCATAGTCTGAATCCACATATCCTACAACCAAAGCATTATCTCGTTGACTACCAAAAACAATTCCATGTCCCACAGTACCCTTTAAGTATCGAAATATCCACTTGACTGCTTCCCAATGTTGCTTACCAGGTTTAGACATGTACTTACAAACTTGACTAACAGCATGAGCTAAATCAGGACGAGTACATACCATTGCATACATCAAGCAGCCAACAGTATTAGAATACGGAACCTTTGCCATATCTTCAGCTTCCTTATCTGTCTTAGGGAACTGTTCTGATGAGAGCTTAAAGTGGTTCGCCAATGGAGTGCTAACTGGTTTTGCGCTGCTCATCGCAAACCTTTCTAGCATTTTTTCAACATAACCCCGTTGAGATAGCCACAGTCTCCTTGAGTCTCTGTCCCTGTAAATTTCCATTCCAAGAATTTTCTTTGCAGCACCTAAATCTTTCATATCAAATTCCTGACTCAATAAAGTTTTCAAACCGATAACATCATCCATGTTCTTCGCAGCAATCAACATATCATCAACATACAGTAATAGAAAAATAAAAGAACCATCATCAAGGCTCTTAACATAGACACAACAATCATACTCACATCGGTTGTAGCCAATCTTGATCATATAGGAGTCAAACCGTTTATACCACTGTCTCGGAGACTGTTTCAACCCGTACAAAGATTTCTTTAATCTGCAAACTAAATGCTCGTTTCCAGGTTGAGTGAAACCTTCAGGTTGCCGCATGTAGATCTGCTCCTCTAAATCACCATGCAAAAAAGAAGTTTTAACATCCATCTGCTCTAAATGCAAATCCCAACTGGCCACCAATGCAAGTAATGCTCGGATTGAAGTGTGCCTGACCACAGGAGAAAAAATTTCATCATAATCAACTCCTTTCTGCTGTGAAAAAACCTTTGCTACCAAACGAGCCTTGAACTTGAACTTCTCCCCCTCTTTTTCTATTACTGCTGGTTTCTTCTTATACACTCATTTGCAACCAATCGGCTTTTTACCCTCAGGAAGGCGAACCAACTCCCATGTACGATTCTGATTCAAAGAATCCATCTCCTCAACCATGGCTGCCATCCACTTGTCGTTTTCCTGACTAGTAACAGCATCATGAAAATTAACCGGATCATCACTGCTAACAATAAGTGCAAAAGAGACCAAGTCTTCAAAACCCAATCTACTCGGAGGCTTTATATTCGTCCGTCTCACCCTATCTCTGGCGAAACTATAATCCTGCAAATCATCCGTAGTGGAACCACCAGAAGTCGGTTGAGAAGTTTCTGGTTTCTCAACTAGAAACTGCTCGAAATCCACCACTGTCGTGTCTTTCTTCTGTTGCAACATGGATTGTTCATCAAAAACAACATCTCTACTTATCACAATTTTCTTCGCAACTGGATCCCATAACTTGAATCCTTTGACACCTTTCTTGTAACCCAGAAAAATGCACTCCTTCGATTTTGCATCAAGTTTGGATCTCTCATCAGCAGGTACATGCACATAAGCAGGACAACCAAAAATCCGTAAGTTATCAAAACTAACATCATGACCAATCCATACCTCTTCTGCAACTTTCCCAGCCAATGATGCCCTTGGCGATATGTTGATAAGATAACACGCCATGTTAACAGCCTCGGCCCAGAAGTGTTTGGGAAGCCCCACATTCAACCGCAAACATCTGGCTCTTTCATTCAACGACCTGTTCATCCGTTCCGCAACACCATTCTATTGTGGTGTCTTGCGCACTGTAAAATGTCTCTTAATCCCGTGCTCCTTAAAGAAGTGTAAGAACTGTGAATCTGTGTACTCCGTACCATTGTCAGACCGCAAACACTTGATTTTTCGTCCTGTTTGGTTTTCTACCTCAGCTTTCCACAGCTTTAACTTCTCAAAAACTTCAGATTTCTGTTTCAAAAAAATACACCCAAACTTTCCGTGAAAAATCATCAATAAAAGTAACATAATACCTAGATCCACCCAAAGACGATGTCGTGGAAGGCCCCCATACATCAGAATGCTCATAATCAAGAATCCCTTGAGTTGTGTAACATCCTCAATACCGGGTTAGTGACTAAATTGAAAAGTTTCAAATTTTGGTGATTAAAATAGAATGAATGAATAGTATAAAGATATATATGTAAATGATTGTGTAGGATTGAATTGAAAGGAAGTAGGAATGGAAGGGCAAAAGAGTCATTGCAAGGATCAATTAATTAAACAAGGGATAAGGATATATATATGAATACAAGTGGGTTGAAAAGGAGAGAACCAAAGGCTTCCAGACTTATCTTCTTCTTCTTTCTTCCTTGTACGCGTGAACCAAAGCAAAGGTAAGATTTCTGATTATTGAGTTTCTTGTTAAATTTAATATTGGGTTTTGATTATTAGATGATAACTAAGCTTAAGGAAAGCTTAAGTTATCTTAACATCAAAGGATGATTGAGTTAGGAGAGATTTAAGATTTGAAGTTCTTAAATGAAATCTTGGAATAGAGTTCATAACTAGAATTGAAAGTTATATTTGACTTGTCATCAATCTAGTTAAGATATACGAAGTGTTAAAAACGGAATTCAAACATGTTGATTTATTAATGTAATTCTTGAATTACATATGAATGATAGGATTTGAAGGTTTAAGATGAAATAAATGAGTATAAATTGGTTTAAGGATGTGTACTAGAGTTAAGAATGAAAAAGGGGATTAAACATGAAGGATTTAATCCAAATGAATGAACTTTCGGGTTCAAAAAGAGGATTCTGGGCAGAGTGCACCGATGCACATTCATGGTGCATCGATGCATCAAGGTTAAAACTCAGAAATTATATGAATGTGCATCGATGCATTGGTAGTGCATCGATGCACTATTTTAAAATAAAGACATTGAATGCAATTCGTGCATCGATGCATAAGTAGTGCATCGATGCATCCCATTAATAGTGAAACATCGAATGCAATCGGTGCATCGATGCATAAGGAGTGCATCGATGCATCCCAACAATAATACTACATCGAATATCTTTGATGCACCGATGCATCAGTAGTGCATCGATGCATACCTTCATTAAAAGATGAAATTAACTTTTCTCTTAGTCTAAAGAGTGAACCATTAGAGTATATTAGTTATAATACTGATATACATCCATGTATGATTATGTATATACTAAAAGTAAGCTTATTCTGGAACGATCAAAGGATTAGAATCGAAACAAAGCAAAGCTAAGGTGAGTGCATACTAGATGTATATTATAATGGAATAAGACTTGTGATAAGTCTAATCCCTATGTTGATTTTTATAATATAATAGTTGTGAACATGCATACATGATAATTGTTGTTATACATGCATAAGACATATATATGTTCATGTGATATGATATGTGATATGATATGTGATATGACATGTAATATGAGAACATGATATGAAGTGACATGAGCTACATGATCACAAGAGAAATGACAGAAGTATATGAACATATGAAAAATAAGAATAATGCCCATAGTATACGATATGAGAACTATAGGTGTAGTTGGCATGCCAAGAGTCGAGGGTATAATAGTCCTTCGGGATGTAGTCCTTCGGGATGTAGTCCTTCGGGATGTAATGGTCCTACGGGACATAGATAATAGTCCTACGGGATGAATACTGAACTAAGGTTCGGTGCCCCATGAGGGAATTGATACGAGCTGTGGTGACAGCATTAGTGCACAACCTCAATGTACTCACATACCTCTATTCTCAATAATATACATGGGCAATGCAATTGAAATACCGATTTACAGTGAAAGTGATACAAGAAGGTAAGTTTCGTATGTGCATTATATGATTATATATGTTATCATGTGATAAATAAATGCACATTGAAATGTCATGATCCAATGGTAAGTATGAACATTCATAAGTTTATCGTTGCATATTCATTTATTACCTCACTAAGTCTATGACTTAGCGTGTAAGTGATTTACACGTAGGTACCAAGAACCAGGAAGAGTGGAAATAGAAGTAGCACAGGCAGCAATACTACTAAGAGATCAGATCAGAAGTAAATTGACAAAGTATGTACTTGATTATGTATAGAGTGTTGGTATGTAATAAGTGTTAATTACGAATACTCTGATCGATTTTGTATTTTATGGTCTTATGTAAATTAATGTATTTCATTTTAATGAAAGTTTTAAAAATTCCCGGGATTTTCTGTAAGAGTCAAAGATTTGAAAAGTCAATGTGACACCTCGAACTTGTATTCGGGTCGGATATGAGTTAAGGGTGTTACAAGTTGTATTCCTTGCAGTCTTGAAACGGACTTTAGTCTGTTTACTAAGAACACAATACTTGCAAAAATCGAGCTTATAGCTTTTGACACCATGCAACAGATTTCTTTTGTGTAATTCTGTCATACCACGTTCACTAAGATGAGCAAGACGCATATACCACAATTTTGTAGTATCATCACAGGACTCAACAGAATGAACTCCACCTGCAACGGTACTCCCTAACAATCTATAAATATTTCCTGCAGTCATCTTTCCTTTCATCACAGTCAAAGCACCTTTAACAATCCGAATGGTTTCCCTATCCTCGTCAGCCTTAGGGATAAAACCATTCTTGTGCAAAGTGCCCAAAGAAATCAAATTCTTCTTCAAATCTGGGATATGTCGAACACCACTCAACGTCCGAACAGAGCCATCATACATCTTAATTCTGACATCATCAATACCAACGATATTGCAACATCAATCATCACCCAAATAAACAGAACCAGAATTAACCGACCTGTATGTCGAAAACCATTCCCTATTTGGCGTGATGTGATAAGAACATCCAGAATCAAGAATCCACGCATCCATCAATTGAGTCGTTGAAATAAAAAGCATATCACCCTCACTGCAATCAGAATTGTCATCCTCGACCACGTTCACAGACTTCGATGAAACATCACGCTTCTCATCAGTCTGTTTTTTCAACTTCGAGCAGTCTCGCTTCATATGTCCCACCTCCTTGCACTTGTAACAGTGAATTATCTTCTTATCCCTAGATTTGGATCTGGAATTCCGCTTGCCAGACCCTGCATTCTCTGGCTTCCGTCCACGGTCTCGATTACCCTTGACATATAAGCTATCGGCTTGAGAGTTTTCCCCTGCATTCTGCTTCCGCTGGTTGTGAGCCAACAAGGCTGCAGTAATCTCCTCAACATTGATAGTCTCTTTTCCATATGTAAGAGTAGTCACCATGTGTTCGTAAGAGGGAGGCAACGAACACAACAAAATCATCGCTCTGTCTTCATCCTCAATTTTTACATCAAGCCGAGCCAAATCAGAAACGATTTGATTGAAGACATTCACGTGTTGCGCCAAATCATGATCGTCCTGCATCTTCAGCCCATACAGCTGCTGCTTTAGATACAGTTTTGTCGTTAAGGATTTGGACATAAACTGACTTTCCAACTTCCTCCAAATTTCGTCTGGAGACGATAGATGCATGATGTGATACATAACCTCGTCTGCCAAGCATAATCGTATGGTTCCTACCGCTCGTTGTTGCAATTCTTCCCAATCTTCCTCCTCCATCAACGCCGGCTTTGTAGGTCGCAAAGCCTTCAGGATCCCCTGCTGCGCCAACACATCCTTCACCCTCGTTTGCCATAATCCAAAGTTACCCAGACCATCGAATTTCACGACTTCGAATTTTACTCCTGACATCTGATACCAATTGTTGATAAATTGGGCAAAGTAAACGAAAGAACACAAGAATTTTAACGAGGTTCGGCAATGTGCTTACGTCTTCGGTGCCTAGGCGGCGCTAGAAAATTTTATTCAATTCTCATAGGTTTAGGTTACATCTCTATTTATAATAGAAAACCCTGGTACATAATTACAAAATTAACTCTGTACCGTACCGCGGGGGCACAGCCCCCGCACCCCCAACCCACATAATCGTAACCCCCTCTACGAGACATTCTTTGTAAGGACAGTTGATGTTCGCTTCGCTCACTCTACTCCATCCCTTGTCCTCTTTACCAGTATATTTATGAGCCATACCTTACAAGTTCCTTGGTTGCTCGGGTTCTTAAAGACAAATATTATCCAGATGGTCTTTTCTCACTGTCGAGTTAGGGGCAAAACCCTCACTTGTATGGCATAGCATATGGTCAATTAGGGGTATGGTAAAAGAGGGTCTACGGGATCATGTAGGAGATTTCATTACCATTTCAATATTCTAGGAGCACTGGGATCAGTATTCACCAATGTAGCTCTTCCATTCTTGTGTGGATCCGAGCAGCGTGGCCTGGGTTTCTGACCTGATGGATCCCTCATTAGGAATATAGAGGACTAAGGTTGTTCAGGCTCTATGTCAGACCAGGCAGTAATGGTTTCCAAGGTTTACTTTCGTAGGTTTGTTTTAGCATAGGGAGTAGGGTTATGCTTGTATCTGACATTTCCATGGGAATGAAATATTTTGCTTTTCCAAAAAAAAAAGACGGAAGAGGGGGTGCATAAAGAATTTGCAGGTATGCTCTGTTTTGAAAATCGGACCGGACCGGCCGGTTCAACTGGGAACCGTTGCTTAGTCCGGTTCAATCTAAACCGGTTGAACCACTATTAGTGAATCGGAAACCGCTGAACCGTTTGAACCGGACCGGCTGAAAACCGAAAAAACCGGGAAAACCCGAAATTTTTGTTTTTATTAAAAAAATTAAACCAAACAACGTCGTTTGTTAAATGAGCCAAGTCGAACTCGAGTATTGCTGAGCTCGACTCGAACTTGAAAACTTTAAAAGTAAGCTCAACTCAAACTCACAAGCTAAAAATTATCAAGTTCAACTCAAACTCGAAATATAATATTGAAACTTGAACTCAAAAAGGCTTGAACTCAAAACAAATTTAAAAGCTCGATTGAAGCCTAAAATTTGAGCTTTATTAAAGTGAAAGAATAGTTCACTCAATGCTCACCAAAAGGCTCCATGATTTTGAATGTCAAATTACCTCTATTATTTATAGAAGTTAGTTGTGATGCGCTTCTATGTTTCTTAGCAATGTGAGATTGTTTTGTTCTCATATTTTTACTCTTTAGACTTTTGAGATGTTCTTCTATGTTTCTTAGCCATGTGAGATTGTTTTTAAAAAAAAATTAAACCAAACAATATCATTTTGTTATGATTTTTTTAACCCCAAATTTATTTTTTAATTATAGTTATATAATTATATTTATTATTTAATATGTTTTACATTAAATATTATGTTGTAGTTAATTTGAATCATTTTGTTTCACTTGATTTTATGGTTTTTAACTTATATATGTTATGACTTGCTTTGAATATGACTTGTGATATAAAAAAATATTTTTTATTAAATATATTTTGGTATTTTTATTTAATTTTTTAAATAATTATGACGTCGTCCGGTTCTTCCGACCGGTCGGACCGGTTCGACTAGTTGAACCAGTAAACCGGTAGCATGACCGGTTCGGTTCTGAAAACCATGCAGGTATGGATTGCATCGTAATCATATTTTCATATTCACATTGGTCCACCTATTTAATGTCCAATTAATTTTAGGTCCTATTAGGACCTAAAATGAAAGCATCAACAAATGTTTCCATCAATTGCTTGTTACGGAACCAGCCTTCAAGGGGAATCGAGTAGGGGTATATCTCCCTGGAGCTACACAACACTTAACCCTGAGTAGATGCAGCGTGAAGACTTACATACGCTCTTTAATTTTTCTGTTCATGCTTCATTTCCACGAAGTTTATTCGCTTATCGTAAGGTTAGAGATTTGTCTGCCGATCTATACGATCTTAAATGATAAAGTTCAAAATCACACTACAAGAAAATTATTCTACAGCGGCATTTTTAGCGGCGTTTTGGAAGTAAACGCCACTAATTTTAAACATATTGTGGCGTTTACATAGCAAACGCCACAAAATTGTAATTTTAGCGGTGTTTCTATACAAACGTCGCAATAGGTTCATCAATAGTGGCATTTTTTCAACAAACGCCGCAACAGAGTAGTACTTTAGTGGCGTTTCTAGACAAACGCCGTAACAGAGTAGTACTTTAGTGGCGTTTTTATACAAACGCCGCTATAGACTTGTACTTTAGTGGCATTTTTATACAAACACCCTATACAATTGTACTTTAGTGGCGTTTTTGTTTATAAACGCCGCGAAAGACTTGTACTTTAGTGGCATTTTTATACAAACACCGCTATACACTTGTACTTTAGTGGCGTTTTTATACAAACGCTGCTATACACTAGTACTTTAGTGGTGTTTGTATTTATAAAAGTCAAAAATTTATAAGTCCTGCACCTTTAACCCTTTCTCCATTTTTCTCCGTTCACCCAATTTTCAATTCCGCCTTTTACCCAAACCCATCTGCTTCACTGCCAAACCCCAAACCCATCTGCTTCACTACCATTTTTACTCTATCTCTGATTTTGATTCCCTTATCCACATTTCCCCCAACTTTCAAATCCTCATTTTTCATTCTGCGAAATTTATCGTTAACACCGTCATCAGTCGTTGTTGTTCTTTTTATTTTGATTTTGATTTTGATTTTGATTTCACCCTTTGCTTTGCTGCTTATTTCTCACTGCTATAAATAATGACTCTATTTGTTCATTTGTTTTTCCATTCCATTTAGTTTCAACGAAGGCAGAATCAGGAGAGAAAAATGAAGTACGTGCTTGTTCACCCCCACCGAGTCGGTTATGAGCACAACTTCTACAATGAGTTCTGCTTAAGCGCTCTCCGTGTCGATAGGGTCGAGCATGGTTTCATTTCCTGCACTTTCAAAGTCCCTCCTTGCCTCATCGTAAGATGTCCCCAATAAAACCCTATCTCAAATTCCCTAGAATTAGAATTCTATCAGATCTAGCTTCATTTCTTTTTGTTGAATAAATTAACTTTGGTAGGATAAAAATGGGAATTTAGCAGCGGGGGCCATTTCATTTCTGGGAACTACTAAGTTCAATAATGAATTTCTAGCTCCTTTGTTGTAGTGGGTTGCTTTTAATTTAGTACTGATCATGTCTTACGATGCATCGAGTATTTTCAGAAAGTCATTCACATCTGTTAATTATTTCTTGATTTTGGGCGTATTTTATGTTGCTTGAATCGGTTAGCCGATTTGATCATGAATTAAAGTAGCCTGAGTTTTTCACCATCTTAATTTGGACCAATAGAAAGATATGCTAGTTGAAAATTGTAACAAATGACGTGAGATCGGGTAATGTGTTTACCAGTTAGGTTTTTCAATTTGATTCATCCTGGGTTTCAAATCTTCTTTGGATTTGAGTTAAGGGGCTTTAGATTGTTGATTTATATGATCAAATCGAGTTGAGTTTCGTAGTTTTTTTGGTTTCGAGTCAGAATTTACAGGTCTAAACTTATATCACGCCTCTTGTTTTGAAGCTGAAGGAAGAATTGAAATAATATCTTTCTATAATCCTACTGGCTTTTCTATAGTTGGTTCTCTTCAGTCGTGTATTATGATCCATTGCAGATTATAATCCCACTGGTCTTTCTTCTTTCACATTAGTTAATATGTTTCTAAGAGAGTTTGGTTATACTGCTTTTAATACGATCGGAGGCCATTTGCAGGATGAGTTAGAGATTACCTCAAATACTTTAGGACAAAGAGGAGGTTATGATGGAACAATTGTTCTTGTTAGAAACAAAGCAACAGGGGAGTTAATTGCTGAAGGTCAGCATTCGTTGCTATTATTACCTATTTACCTTGATCAACTAACTTAATATTTGATGGGACATATATGAAATTTGGTTATACAAATATTCCCTTAAATTCAATAATATTTTTTTATCACTGCAGAATGTTGATGGTGGTTTTGCTACATATGAGCTGAGAAGATCCTATTAGTGGTTGGAGGTAACTACTTGACACGTATATGGCCTTATAATTTATTTGAACTAGGGGAAATGAAAGTAGAGGAAAACTCTGCTTCTTGAGATGAAATCATTGTTTAGGAAAGATGGAGTTAACATATGTGCGATATACTGTTTGTTTATGGTTTAGTGCTTACGTTACTATTATTAATTATTCTTAGAACAATTTAACCTTTATAATTGTCAAATTTTTTTGCATTTTGTAATGTGGCATGTATAATTGCACTGTTTCATGTTTCTCCCATTTTAAGTTAATCAACCCTGCTGAAACTTTTGGCGACATAGTTATCGATTACCTGTAAGTTCCTAGCTTACATTTTCTGTATAAGTCAGTTTTTTATAATTGATTACATTATGATTTGATGTTTATGGAGTGGCAACATAGATATGTTGAATGCACCTCAGCAGCAATTTAGGCACTAGCCTCATTCAGGAAATTATATCCTGAACATAGAACAGAAGAAATTCAAAATTGTATTGGTAGAGCTGTTGGGTTTATCAAAATGATGCAGGAAGAAGATGGCTCCTGGTTCGTTTAGAACTATTCCATAATCTATATCTTTTACGTGTTTACTTTGTAATTATTTGTCTTTACAGATTCTGCTACTTCGAGCAATTCTTCAACATGGCAAACTCAGTATCCATTGCTGAATAACTTGCTTTGTGCCGTCATTTTTTGCTAGGTATGGATCCTGGGGCATCTGCTTCAGTTATGCAGGATTCATTTACTTATAAAAAGGAGATGCAAAGTAAGAAGTTTGATACTTGATTTTAGGAATTTACTAATTTAAATATTGATTCTTTATTCTTATGAATTTATATTAGAATATTTATTTTTCTTAATTTTTTTATTTCCTTATTCAATAATCCTAATTTATGGTCACAAAGATTATAAATCCAATAAATATGTAATGTCGTATGGTTATTTTTTCTTAGGCGATAAAGTATAACAAAAGGCCTTTTGGTAATGGTTTGAAGTATCATCCTATAAATATGAGAATTGTTTGAGGTTTTCAATAAGAATTTACTTAGAGCATTAACAAAAGCTCAAGTACGGACTCATCGCGGCTATTACAGGAACTGCTGGCTATGTTGGTTATCTCTCTTACAGTAAGTCTTTTTTCTTTTGATTAAGATTGGGTCATTTGTGATTTAATTTTTATTACAATTTAAATGTGGGTTTTTAATATGATTAAAAATGTATATGTTTTTAAAAAAATTTAATTCATTTTACAGAGTGTTCATACGAGGAAGTAGATCAGAAGGCAAAGGCATTGCGGGCTGCTGCAAGTTTTACTCCTAGTGAAGATGCATCTATTGTTGATGTATGTTTGAGTTTGTTTGGAATTTTATCATTTTTAAATGAATTTCATCATTTTTAAATGAATTTTCTCATTTTAGCTTAGTATTTGAATAATGTTGTTCTAATTGTTCAATCTTTTTTAGTCAAATTACCTTTACAAGAATTTGTTCTAATTGTTTACCATTTAATTCTTCGATTTGAATTTTGTAGGAATGATCTTGCGGATGGATTACTGGAGAGGCTTTAAGTAGCAAATTTCTGGTTGTCGGTCTTGAGGATATTCATATATCATGTGTTTCTTAGTGTTGATAGGACTTTTTTTATGTGTTTTAATCAAATGTCCTAAACATTCTCTTACATAAGCAGTATTTTGGTGTCTAAACTTATGTAATGTCTAGCTTGATGTTTCAGTACCGACCGAAGATTTATTTATTTAACTTGGATGTTTGTAAAATTTGATTTTTTTTTATATTTTTATGTATTCATACTTAATTAGAATCGTAATGAAATTTAAGATGGTTATTGGATATTGTTACAGCTTCAATTTGGGTAATACAAAATTGGAAGAAGATATGTTGAGAAGCAGTTTCGATTAGCGGCGTTTGTTCTAAAAACGCCGCTATAGAATTGACCTTTTGCGACGTTTGTTCAAAAAATGCCGCTATAGATTCTGACCTTTTGTGGCGTTTGTTCAAAAAATGCCGCTACAGATCTGGCCTTTTGCGGCGTTTGTATCTAAAATGCCGCTATAGAACAACCTTTTGCGGCATTTTGTTCTAAATACGCCGCTATAGATATGACATGTTGTGGCGTTTGTTCTGAAAACGCCACTATAGAACGACCTTTTGTGGCGTTTTGTTCTAAAAACGCCGCTATAGATCTAACATTTTGCGGCGTTTGTTCTGAAAACGCCGCTATAGATCTCTACCTTTTGTGGCGTTTGTTCCGAAAACGCCGCTATATATATCGACTTTTAGCGGTGTTTGTTCCTAAAACGCCGCTATAGATATCGACCTTTAGCGGCGTTTGTTCCAAAAGCGCCGCAATAGATCTTGACCTATTGCGGCGTTTTTTGTTCTCAAACGCCGCTAACTTTAGCGGCGCCGGTATGGCCGGCGCTTCTTGTGGCGTTTTTCCAATCGCCGTAAGTACTTTTAGCGGCGCTTAAAAACGCCGCTATAGGAATAAAAAAAACGCTGCTAATACTCTGTTTTGTTGTAGTGTCAGTATCCAAGTCAATTTGTAAAATAATCTTATGAGAATTTTAGCTCACTTAAACGACGAGCAAATCACAAAGTCTTAAAAAATATGCAGAAGTGTAACACCCAAAAGAGACACCCTAGATAAAGTGCAAAGAGTAAGAATTTAGAATAAATGCTTGATAGTGTTACTTAAAAGTAATGGATGATATAAGTGGAGTTAAGAAAGCCACATTTATAGTTTTTGAATAGCAGCCTCTATTTATAGTTGAGTTCTCTTATATTGTATAGTTTAAATCAAAATCAAATCCTTTGTATAAGAAAACAATATTAAATCCTATAAAATCACATCAATTAATATATTACATTATGAAAAAAAATACTCCGAAATATTTCTTGGTAAGATATCACTTCCTTTATTTTATCAAAACCAATGTAATTCAGTCTTCTAATATCATCTAAATAGTGGGTTAATCCGAAATTCCGTACAAAACCTCTTTTAACATATACTACATGTTTCAATCCTCTCTTTTTTTTAAAGGAGAATTTCGTTCAAATGTCAACGGGTCAAAGATTACGTCATTTTTAACATATTTCGGTTCATCGAAAAAGAAAAAACAAGGATTGATCCTCGACAAGGCCCATTGCGTTAGAGTGTGTTCCACTTGATTGGCTTCATGGTTGATATAATGGACCTCGAGTGTTGGGGAGTCTTCTAGAAAGGTGTGCACCTCGTTGAGCATCAATCCTATCACCGAAAGATTGTTATGATGGTTCGTGAGTCTGTTCACGATGGAAATAGCACCCCCTTCAATAACCATATCGTGCAGTCCGTTCTCAATTACAAATCTAATACCCTCCGTAAAGGCAGCAGCCTCTGCCGATTCTGCTGTGTGACCACTCTCTAAACATCGTGCCATCCCTCCAATGACCATACCAAATTGGTCCCTCGCAACTACCCCAATTGTCGCGGTTCTGTTGTGGGCAACATACGCGCCATTAACATTGATCTTCAAGCAACCACCCTGTGACTTAGTCCAAAGCTTTTTATTGCTTGCTCCCGTCGATCTCTGATTGGCTGAGAAAAGGTTGGATGCCTCGGTTAGTTCCCTAACCAAGTTCCATGTTGCATTGATCACGTCTCTCGTACATTGAAGTTTTTTGTTATGGACTCATTTGTTGTGACGATTCCAAATGTTCCAAAGAAGAGAGATAAATTTAGACAATCCCGATCGATCCATGAGATTAGCTGCCTCTTCAAGCCACGATTTACATCTTTTTATTGTCCCAATCCTCATCTGGCGTCCGTGGTACAATTTTCATCCCAACAACATTCATAACACTTTTAACCCGTCACCTGCTGAAAGATCTTTCCCCTTTGGATCATATTTTATCTTAGAAAATCTAGAGCTTTTAAGCATCCTAAAAGCATCCATATCTCCTTCAGAAAGATCTTCCCACCCACCTGCCTCCTTCAATTCCATAAATTCTTCATCTTGCACTTCTTCTCCTCCAAACTAATATGAAGAGGATTTGGTATCCCAAAGTCTCATTTATATTGTTTATGATCATACTCTCCGCCATCCACCTCTCAAGTTGCAGATACATCTATGCAAGTCCAATCAACGGAGCTGAACAAACAAGCAAGACAGGTTTCTCAACACGGCATTTCCCTGCAGAGAGTGAAGCAGTTCATCAAGTGGACTATCGAACAGTTCCTGGAGGAGCAAACCCCCCTCCATAACTGATTACTCTTTCTTTCTGGCAGCTTAATTATAATGGACTTGTTTTGTTACCTCTCTTGAACTAGTATCTCTTCATAATTTTCTTAATTCATGACGACACACCAGCTTTATCACTGAGGTCACTTAATGGTTCTTTTTTCGTCACGGTTATATACGGTTTGAGAGAAAGAAATGCAATCGTATTTGTTTGATTCTCAGAGTAGTTCACGGAACGTAAATAATTCAGAAAATTTTCCCACTGTAATCGTGTATATAATTTTGTAGAATAAAATTGCTCTGCAATTTTCTGGGAAATTCAGAAACCAAATATGCAATCTGAGTCCTTCAATCTTATGACTTGCATCTTGAGTTCGATGTCTCATCTACTATTTTGTGGACTATATTTGCAACCAGAAAATATATTCAGTCGGGATTTGCTTCATAATCAAAAAGTAGCTTACAAGCCAAACATATGTGGGATTCTTTACTTGTTTCAACAAAGCCCATTGCAAATATTATGAAGCTAAATCTTCAACATAGCAAAACTTACCAACACAATTGCATGTCACAATTCCTTTTATTTGGGCTAAATATTAGCAGTAAAATGTGGAAAAATAACTTAGAATCATTCTCTCTTATTCAGATGAAGTTTTTTATAATGGAAAATTAATATTGTGGCCTAATCCTCATCTGAAGAGTGCCTTCTCCTTCCATGAGATTTACCCCTTCGACGACGGTCATCCCTTTCATCGTCGCTCGAATGCCGATCCTATCACAAAGCAATCAAATTTAATTTCGGGTGGAAATATGTTCCTTCAAATATACGACAGAAAAAGTAAACTAACTCTTCCGGGTGAAGATTGTTTCCACCCTCCGTAAGATTCATCCCTCCCATAAACTGGGGAAGATCCACCCTGTTACGAAGCAATTAGAGTATTAGTGTGTACTAGATTCATTAAGTAAGGTCAATGATTCTACTTATGATATTGTGAATGAAATTAGTGTATGTATCAACAACCTATTGTTAGTTGTATTAGATTCCTTAAGTAAGGTCAACGATTCCACTTATGATATTGTGAATGAAACAAACTAGGTTGGGAGAGTCAATCCATAGTGAACATCTATACTACTCGATCCTGATTAATCGATCAATAAATTGGATACTAAATTTTATACCGAAAAAAGAAGAAGGAAAAGGAAAACAAATACCTCAGGGGTGAAAGTGAGACCAACTTTAATCTCTCCCTTGAAAACTTTATCCCTAACAACATTATATGCAGTTGGGGGAATGTTTCCTTTCTGAAATACAGCCCTCAAAGGAATTCTGCAGATACCATTAAAAAGCTTGTGAATGTAGTGCAAATGAAACACTTGAGAGTTACAGCAGTACTCACTGAGCTTCTCCGACGAAATCATCGAAAGCGATATCGCTGTCCATTATTTTCAGTTTGAGTTCTTCGGCACCTTTCGACACATTGAATACGAAATTCTCGTTCCATACAGGTTCACTTCCATGTCCTGTTGCAACACTGCTTTTCTGCTCCTGAGTTTTTAAGGTCATGATCACATAAGGATCCATTTTACCTGCTCATTCCCACATCATTTCCATTACCAAACACGCGTCGAAAAATGGACACAAGATTTTATGTCAGAGGCGAACTCGAAGAACAAAACTCACCGAATGTATCCATGTCCTCAAGACCCTTGGCCCTAACAAGAGAAACTTCAAGTGATCCCTGAGGCATGTTTGGAGCTCGAAACTCACCAACAATGAATTAATGAATGAAAAATGGGAAACACAGATTCCAGGTAGCTATATATACTCATTTGTTTACCACGTTTCTTGGATCTCTTTCTCGATTTGCTTTTTTTTCCCCTTCCAGGAAACTAAAAATAACACACCTGATGTTTGACTCGGTAAATTAGGAAGACCCCTTGACCCTCAACTACAACACTCGATTAATTTTCTCAAGGATTGCCTAATTAGTGCCAAGTGGCTTTCTGTAAATCATATTTCTTTCTTTTGAGTACATAAATTCGTTCTTCTATGTTTTGCTTGTAACTGGTAATTAATTGGAAAACAAAACAAAGCCTTGTGCCACTTCAAACCCTCTCGACCATAAATCAAACAACGCTGAATGAATGCCATTTAATGCTTGTGAAATCAATTCTCTGATATGAGGATTACTGGACCGTGGAAATTCTTGCATCACCAACAGTGTGGCCCGTGGGAGTCCGAATCAAACACTCGACAAAAACATAATTCACACGGTTGTATTTAGAAAAAAGTTCACATTAATCAATCATTTTAGAGAGGAGAGTAATGATCCCGTGAAAAATAATATCAAAATAATCTTTTAATTGTTTGATTTCAAGTCGAACTTCTTAGGTGTGATAAGCATGATAGATAACCACGACGAGGGTATCAATTTTTATTGATAATTACATGATTACATAACAACAAATATACTCAAATTAAATTTCCTACTTTTAATCAACGTCTAATAGAATAAATATAGTCTTGTATGATTCAATATGCGGCAAAATCTGTGAACTTTTAAGGACAAAACAAATGGATCCCAAATTTTCTTTCAATTTATTTTTTCCATTAAGTGTATTATACCATGAACTTTGTTGCACTAAAACAAACAAAATTCAAATCATAAAAAACAAATAATGAGTGGTGAACTCTAATTAGCAGGAAGACCTATCTTTATAGCACTTATAACTAGGGTTGTAAACAAGCTAAGTTGAACTTAAGTATTGTTGAGCTCAATTCGAAAATTTATTAGCTTAAAATTATTAAGTTCTACTCAAACTTGAAATAAAAAATTAAAATTTGACTCGATTCAAAAGCTCATGAGTTTAAAATTTTTAAACTTGACTCGAAATCAAAAATTAAAGCTCAACTCAAGTTCGAAAAAACTTGAATTCAAAATATTATCAAACTTAACTTGATTGAAGCTCAAACTCAAACCAAAACCTTAAGTACATGAAAACCTTATGTTGTATTTTTTAAAAAGAACAATATATAAAATGTTAATATTATTCAGTGTTAATATTATTCAGTGAAAAATGCACATATAATCGAAGGTGGGCACGTACCCACCCTGAAATATAAATTTCCTTCGATTAGTTAACTATTTTATTGATGGTGCTCACCTTGAAACTTTTTTTGCGTTCACCTCATTCAAAAATTGTGATATTAACTTATGTGTGTCCATCCTTAAAAATATTTCCGGATTCACCACTGATATTATCAATAATTTAATTTAAAAAAACTAAAAAATTAAATATATTATTTTTTCGAGTTGCTCACAGAATTTTCGAGTCGTGTATTAAATAGCTCACTAAGAATTCGAGTCGAATTCAAGTTTAAGTCAAATCCATTCAATTCAAGAGTTAACTAAACTTTGAACAAATCGATCTCGAATAACTCACGACGATCTGTCTCGTCTATTTACAACCCTACTTATAACATAGTATTAATTGTTCTTCTCAATCACTATCAAATTTTTTGTTTTCCCCAAATTTGCCTCTTCTCACATATTTTTACCCTTTGATTTTTTATGGAGAAAAAAAGGAAATTTAATAAGAAATACAATGAAACATACATAAAAAAATAGCTAGCAAAGCAATCAAGAGCAAATAAAATCCTTGAGCGGATGTAGTTGCGGAACATAAAGCACACATCCGTAGAGAAATATAAACAAAACCAAAAACAAGACAACATAAAGAACAACAAACAAATAGCTTGCTTGTTGAGGTACCAAAGCTTCATCTCGGTAAACCTTTATCTTTCGGAGAACGAAGATCTTGATCATGGGAGCTTCAGCGAAGAGGGTCACGCCATCGTCTGGGGTACTGGTCGTCAACAACATAAAGTGGAACGAATGTAAAACGGTCTAGCATGCATTAACTTGCGCATACTTCAAATATACTTTCAGATACATCATGAAATGCAAAAGGCAATATATATTTGGCTCCTCCCGAACCAAAAAGGTTATATTATATGTAAGGATATTCACTGGGCCACAAAATATTCCTTTGATATAACATAAGCAAGGCATATAGAAGCAGGAAAAAGGGCCGGGTAAAGCTCCAAATATGATTGTGAAAAAAAGAGCGTGATCACCTGACAGCCCCAAAGTCTAGTCTTCTTCAATGACATTAAGTTTGCCTTCTGTAAACTCACATGCGGGAATGGGGATTCCAAGGTGCTTCTGTAACTTCTTTACAACAAATACTTCCGGCTCCTCACATACGGTTACCACAGTTCCTTTCCTACCAAGCCGACCCGTCAGACCAGCTCGGTGTGCATAGTGGATAGAGTCAGTAGGCAAGTCCAGATTAACCACAAGATCACATTCGGCCACATCCAAACCCCTTGCTGAAAGTTCATTTGTCACCAAAACTCTCACTTCTCCATTCCTGAACTTTTTCAAAGTTGTTGACCTTGCAAGCTTGCCAAGATCACCATGCAGCTCTGCAGCTACTATCCCACGGGCCTCTAGCTTGAAGACAGCATCCTTTAGCTGCTTTGTATGGTTCATGAAAGCTATCACTGACTTGGCATCAAGTGCGTGTACACATCTTCTCAATGTATCAACCTTATGTTGTAATTTTGAGACACAATGGTAGTGTTTCAAAGCAGGTGGTAGGCTTTGCAATGCCGCCTGTGTCCGCATACTTGAGTCTGAACCAGATGTAGGTTTTAAGATATTAACAGGTCCAGAGGGCGCAACGGATTCAAGTGGCATGACCTTTTTAGTTTGGACAAGAAGTGGGTCAGAACCCCAGCTCCTAGCTGCCCTTATAACAGAATATGGAACTGTAGCAGACACCATAATGGTCCGACGCTCAGCCCAATTAGCAATTGAGCAATGGGGGTCAGCACCTGACCTCCTGCCCACATGTTCCAATATCCGGTGCATATCCTCCCGAAAGTTAAATGAAAGGAGCTCATCAACTTCATCTAAAACTAAGAAACGAAAGCTATGAGTGTGAAGCTTCCCAGCTGTACTGATCTCTGCAATTCGACCAGGGGTTCCAACAACAATTGCTGGCTTGTTCTTCTTTAAAGCTTCTTCCTGTCTTGATCGATTTGCACCTCCCACAAGTTGCTGAACAACTTTCTTGTCTTCAGGTCCCAGAAGCTTTTCGACCTCCCTAACGATTTGCATTCCCAGTTCCCTAGTGGGAGCTACAATAACAGCATCAATCTCCTTTTTCTTCCCAGAAACACCATCGCCATCGGGAGATTTCTTTTTCAGTGGGCCTACTTCAGAAAGTATGGGAAGCAGATACGCTAATGTTTTTCCTGAGCCTGTGTATGATTGAAGCACTACCTCATGACCCTTGATAATTGTTGGAACTGCTGCAGACTGAACATCAGTCGGAACCGTGAAGCCCGCTGCATCTAACCTCTCTAGCAACAAATGTGGGAGGCCAAACTCAGAAAATGACTTCGCTGCGAAAGGAGCTGATTCAATTTCTAGTGATTTTTTCACCCCAACCGCCTTCACTGTTTTTATGCTATTGCTTCCAACACCCCTCGACTTACTTTTGGGTGTTTCATTAGAAACATCAAGCCTCTCGATTTATTTGCTTTGTGCTTGTTTGTTTTCTCACTGTCGCTTTTAAAACCAAGGCTGGCAAGAGTAGAGGTTCGTTATCAGGATTAACCTGACTCACAGATCGTACACTGATCCGGCCCCAAACACTCCTAGACACATTAGGTAACCTGGACGAGGGTAACGATTCCCCGAACAATAGAAGAAACCTTGTTGAGGGTAATGCTAGCATCTTTTCCAGATTGTAAATGACCAGTAACTGAAAATTCCACTTTTACAATTCCAGCAACATTGACAATCAAAGGATTGCGAAAAAGCTTTTTGAAAACAGAATCTCAAGCTGCAGATCTGATGAAAACACAATAAGGGTCAGAGCTGTATTAATAGAAATATAATCTGGACATCAAGCTTCTTAACATGCTAAACCCACCAATCAAACACTTGAATTCACAATATCAGTAGAAATGAAACAAAAAAAAAATCGAATTTCATAACTAAAGTATAAACTACAATACAAGAAGCACCCAAAAGATGTGTCTAGCAAGATCTCGCTCTCTAGCCTTTTGTCTATCTTCTGAAGTTCGTAATACAATACTTAAAAATGCAACCGAAATATATTAGAATTGTCAAATAATTGGAATGAGAATTCTTGTTCAAAAAATGGAAGGAAAGACCACTTGAGTGACATATGTTTGGTGGTAATACATTGAAGGTCATTTCACTGCTGACTGAAACATTTAATCAAACAGTTTGAGAGCAATGTCAGCGCCAACTAATGCAACCGCAATTTGACAGAAATATTCAAATTAGAGCCATGCTAACGATAAACAATCGTGCATTCGGGTAATGGCTTTGATCTTCCATTTTCAAGAGAAAATTGGCAAAGAAAAACTTACCTTAAAGCTCGAACAGCGTCCGGCCTCTACGTGATAGAAGTAAACTATAAGTCAAACGCCACGTTTCGGATAGGGTTATTAGCTAGCTATGTTGCACTAATACGTATACGGGGACGGATAAAGGGATGGAAAACGGTAATTTTTAAAATTACAGGATACGGGAATGGTAAGGGTATGTCATATAAAATAATTTTAAAATTATAAATAGATGTAAAAAATTATAAATAAAGTTGAATATCAAGACTCAAACCACAATATTAAATTTAAAACAATAAAATCTATAAATAAATAAAAATATTAAAATATCAAATCTCAAGATTTAAACTACAATAGATGGAAAATCAAGGTCTTCAGGTGTGATATAATCAAAATCAAGTTCAGTGACTTTCCCAATATCAGGATAAACTTTTGATATTGTATTCCTGCAAGCAACAAAAAGACATTGCAAGTTGTTTTAACCTTTTTCAGCTCTGTCGACACATCGGCAATAGAATTTGAAACTCGAGTTTCTTACATTTATCTAAATACCCATTAACAATATTGAAATTCCCATTACCTTGGGGATCAAAGATAGCTGCTTTGAAGCAGTCAAAGCATTTAAATACCTGTTCAGACTAAGTAAGATCTTACCTTTGCATAACAGAGTCTTAAATGGGTGGGTTCGATTCAAAGTGCTCCGTCACAGTCTTGAAGTGCTCGGGTGAAATATTGTAGCTTTGACCTTGCCTCGGCTCGATTCGAGAAGGCACTACAGAGAGATTTGTTGAGCTTGGAGAGATGATATGGGTCCGGGTTGGCTATGTTGCACGGGGACGACAGAGGAAGGTCGTCCCCGAAACATACTGTAACGTCCCTCATGCCACCGTGGCACGTCTTTGGTACGTACCCCGACCGTCCCCATGCCAGGGACATTTCGGGTACTTGAAACGGCCTTCCTTGGCTACTAGCTTAGAGACAAACTTAAAAGGTTTCCCGTGTACACGTGGCCCCTCAAACTACAACCCAAGCTTAAAAACTTAGGCAAAGCAAGGCTAAATTGGCCTGGCTAAATTGGCCTGGCTAAATTATTTAGCTTATTAGGGCACACAAACAGTTAATTTGAGATCTATAGTAAATTGTACAGTTTCATAGGATATAATTTTTTAATAGGTCATATCAGGTGGGCCCCACACCCAAAATTAAAAAAATATATCTTGAGGGTGACGAGTCCCAATTAAAAAATATTTTTTTGTAATTTTTTAAAAGAAAAAATATTTTATCTCCATGGAACTCGTCACGTCGGCTTGACGAGTTCCAACGGTTATAATTTTCAAATATTTGACCGTTGGATTGACCGTTGTTTTGACAGTATTGGTACTACCTCAGTAGTATTGGTACTACTTCATTATTTTGGGTTTCAGTATCGATATCATATATGGTATCGGTACCATTTTAGCAATTTGTTTTGACAGTATCGGTACTACCTCAGCAGTATCGGTACTACTTCATTATTTTGGGTTTCAGTATCGATACCATATATGGTATCGGTACCATTTTAGCAATTTGTTTTGACAGTGTACTACTTCATTATTTTGGGTTTCAGTATCGATATCATATATGGTATCGGTACCATTTTAGCATTATGTTTTGACAATATCGGTACTTCTTTAGCAGTATTGGTACTACTTCATTATTTTGGGGTTCAGTATCGATATCATATATGGTATTGGTACCATTTTAGCAATCTGTTTTGACAGTATCGGTATTGCCTCAGTAGTATCGATACTACTTTATTATTTTAGGGTTTCAGTATCGATATATGTATCGATATTGATTTAACAATATCGGTATTGTTATAGCAATATCGATACAACTATATTTAAAAATCATTTTTGACTCGATTAAAGTTCGAAACCCTTAGTAAAATTTATTTCAAAAACTTTTCCAATATAGGACTCAAATTTTCCAAAATAGGTCAGTCAACATAAATAATATCCAAAATATAGTGGGCATGGTCATAAACATAATAAGAGGTAACATGGTAATAAAAATATGTGAAATATGATAAATACAAGAGAAAATAACCTCAGTGACTAAAAATGCCTTATAATATACGATTTTAACCAACTTTTTTTGGATTTTCCAAAATGACCAACTAAATCGCAATACGATCGATAATTCGCAACGCGATCTTCAGTATTGCAAATCAGTTTCCAGATTCGCAACGCGAACATCAACTATCGCAAAGCGAACTTCGACTATCGCAATGCGATTTTCCAAATTCGTTGCGATAGTCCAAGTTCGCGTTGCGATTTATTCCAAATTCGTTGCGATAGTCCAAGTTCGCGTTGCGAAAGTCCAAGTTCGCGTTACGATAGTCCAAGTTCGCGTTGCGATTTATTCCAAGTTCGTTGCGATAGTCGAAGTTCTCGTTGCGATTTATTCCAAGTTCGTTGCGATAGTCGAAGTTTGTGTTGCGATTTATTCCAAATTAGTTGCGATAGTCGAAGTTCGCGTTGCGATTTATTCCAAGTTCGTTGCGATAGTCGAAGTTCGCGTTGCAATTTATTCCAAGTTCGTTGCGATAGTCGAAGTTCGCGTTGCGATTTATTCCAAATTCGTTGCGATAGTCCAAAATCGCAACGACTGGTGGTATTGCATTTATTTCTTAAGAATTTTCTCTAAAAAGATAGTATTCGTGCAGACGTGTCGAAGACACGTATTACCACGACCACGACCACGACCACGACCACGACCACGACCACGACCACGACCCCGACCCCGACCCAAGACGAGACGAGACGAGACGAGACGAGACGAGACGGACGGCGGCGGCGGCGGCGCGCGAGAGTCCCCCTTGTTCTCTATCACTCAACAAGGAAGTGACAAAGCCAAGCCTTAAATACCATTCCCAATAGTGTTTCCAATACTATGTGGGATTGAGCATTACCAACACTTGTTCCCAATACTATGTGGGATTGAGCCTTAAATAGTGATATTATTTGTGAATTATAGTTAATGACTTTAGTATTTATATGAAAAGTATTTGTGGTTCGTTTAGTTTTCATGCAATTCTAATTTATTTTCAATTGATTGTAATTGCACGATAACAATTTTTTTTATTCTCGCATGTGATGCAATTTTTTTTAAATGTTTTGCTTAAAATTGCAATAATCGCGATTGATTGTAGATTGACTTTTAATTATGACATATTTAATCGTATAATACTAATGCAATTGGTTGCTGATTCAGTTGTTTTAAGGTGCATGCTTGTTAATTGTTTCCTGAATAATCACATAGTATCGGAAACAAGTGTTGGTAATGCTCAATCCCACATAGTATTGGAAACACTATTGGGAATGGTATTTAAGGCTTGGCTTTCCCACTTCCTTGTTGAGTGATAGAGAACAAAGGGGACTCTCACGCGCTGCCGCCGCCGCCGTCCGTCTCGTCTCGGGTCGTGGTCGTGGTCGTGGTAATACGTTTCTTCGACACGTCCGCTCGAATACTATCTTTTTAGAGAAAATTCTTAAGAAACAAATGCAATACCACCAATCGTTGCGATTTTGGACTATCGCAACGAATTTGGAATAAATCGCAATGCGAACTTCGACTATCGCAGCGAACTTCGACTATCGCAACGAATTTGTAATAAATCGTAACGCGAACTTGGACTATCGCAAAAAATTTGGAATAAATCACAACGCGAACTTCGACTATCGCAACGCGAACTTGGACTATCGCAATGCGAATATATAAATCGCAATGCGATAGTCGAAGTTCGCGTTGCGAATCTGGAAACTGATTTGCGATACCGGAGATCGCATTGCGAATTATCGATTGCATTGCGATTTAGTTGGTCATTTTGGCAAATCCAAAAAAAGTTGGTTAAAATCGTATATTATAAGGCATTTTTGGTCATTGAGGTTATTTTCTCTAAATATAAATCCGATCATCTAAAACATAATAGTATAACCAAATCCAAAATATCAAATGCGAAGAAATTCAAGGAAATTGAAAGTTCAAAGTATAACATTTGAAACACCAACAAAGAACTACTAGCAAAGCAATAGCATGATCAATCATCCGATGGAGGATCGGGATCTGAACAAGGTGCGCGAAAAGAGGCAACATCTTGTGAAAGAGCATCGAGCCTAACCGTCGAATCGATTTAGGGTGTCGCATTGCATCTCGGTCAGTTGAGTCCCCAAGGTGGTAAAATGGGACTCCATAGATACAAACCTCAGATCTAAAGTCTCAATCAGAGAATGAAAATAGGGAGGCATATCATTACTAGCACTCGGAGGCTTGTCAGGGATGCGATTTACAGGATCATCAACATCTTGTAAAACATCATCAGCCTGAGGAGGAGCCAGAGTTGGAGCAGCTCGAGAGGAACTAGCATCGAGCGTCTTTTTAGGTTCCGTTCCCAATTTGTCCCAACTTGAGTCCATCCTGACTTGAGGAGAGAGGTAAAATCTATTGGGGTACCCAAGGGGATGGCAGCATCTTGGTCGACTTTAAGACCGACTTTGATAAAGAAATTACTAAGAAGACAACCATAAAAAAAGATTCGACTATCTTAGAGGGAATATGGTTCACGGTGTCCACTAGTTCATCGAAGATTATTTGAGCAAGATTAATTCTTTAATTATTTTGAAAACAATGGATCCACCAAATGTCGATACTTCGAAAAGAGGAGTAATTTCCTGCGGATGGTCAAAACCACCAAGAGATAATCAGTTGAAGAAATTGTCCGTGGAAGTCAAGGATACTAGAACTTATACCTACTTCTAAGGAAAAAGGGACGATATCTCGCTTATTATCAATCCTGGTGTTTTGGAGACCAAAAGCATAGGCAATATAGTCAAAATCAAAGGTAATGTATTTACCCAAGATATAGGAACGAATACTTTCATTTTATGTACGAGCTTCATTTTGGATACAAACCTCATTATAATAGAACATGCAGACTAGTTGGTGAAAGTCAACGGGTTTAACTTTGAAAGTGTTGTTAAATTTCCAAGCTTGTAGAAGGGGTAGGTATTTAAAGTTCATTTGTTTCATTGCCGAAAGAGATGGGAGACGCTCACCCTTAATAGTATAAGACTCAAAATAGTTTAATTATTATGAATATAGATTTCGACGATTCGGTTTATTAAAACAAAAATTTACTATGGTCATTTCGGTTGGATTGGGAGAGGATTTGGCGGAGGGTTAGGAGGTGAATTAGTACGAGAGGATGACGATCTAGGACGTTTCTGAGACATGTTAAAGAGAATCGGAATAAAGATTATACCTGTAAAGAAAGACAATACATATGTATGCACTCAATTAATCCCAAAACTCAATATGAGTCCACAATACAAGATATTCTATAACTAAATATTTTTTAATATAATATAATGGGCAAAAAATAATGTGTTATATAAAAAAAGTTATGAAAAATAAAAGTATATGTATACCTATATATATATATTATTTAATGAAATTTTGAATTTTGAAGATTTTGTTTAAAAATTTGTATATTGTAGTGTAAAAATGAAAAATAAGTAAAGCCCATTCACTAATTTAAGCAAAAACTAACTAAAACTAGCCCTAAATTCGAAAATAAAAATTAGGGTTTTAAAAAAATTACCTTCAAAATTAGGATTGAGATGGAATTTGATGATGAATGCACGATTTTGATGATGCTAGCCGGTTGGAAAGTTGAAAGACAAAGCAAATCCAACTCCAAAAAGATGCAATGAGACGATTTTGAGATGAGGTTATGAGTGGTGCGGTTGAGTGTTTTAGAGTTAGGAAAAAAATGTGATATTTTGGGTTTTATAAGTTGAACCCGATAGGTAGTATCGGTACTCCAATTGGAATATCGATACTTCAAGGCAAAAACTGGATGGTATCGATACTCGGTATCGATACCTTAACGAGGTTGCAATAACAATATCGGTAATTGATGAATAGTATCTATGCTGATCATGAACAGTATCGGTATTGGATGAACAGTACCGATACTAAGTGCACAAAATGGTTCAAAAATTGCAACAAAAACACATAGGATGAAAATTTAAAAGCATAAATACTAGTATATCTAATTGGGAAAATCAAGTATGTTCAAAGATAACAAATTTATTACTTAAAAATTAATTTTTGATACAATTAAATATTGACTACAAAAACTTAAATAATCAAATTTATTACTTATATTTGCGCAATTATTACTAATCTCGAGGCGTGGTAGAATGGTAATGACGCGGTGCTCGTCGATTTCGTCATGGTCTTCCACCTTCTTCATTTTCCTCTTCTTCCGGTTCCGGTGTTCCCAACACTACTCCACCACTTTGATATACATGTTCGGGTGAAAACGATGGAGTACTCAAGGTATTTGACGCCATCATTGATGTCATCGTCTCAAATTGAGATTGTCTATGATGAAGAAGATGATCTCATAAACATCTTTTTTCCGGTTCTGAGGAAAATTATTGTGAAGGTGGCACTTGATCCCACTCACTTCCTTCCCACGCCACTCAACTCTCCATCAATGGTTGATATGCACCATATCTACCATAACTTTCTTGCGATGAATAATAATTAGTGGAAGCATAAGATGAAGATGTTGACGAAGATGATGATTTTTCCCCATATTTATTCTTCATTATTTCTCACTCATACTGCTCCTTCGCCTTGTCCAGTATGGTTTCCTATTTGCTTCATAATTTTGGAGGTAGGGAGAAACATTGAAATCAAAATATTTGGGTTGTACCTGGGAACGATTAGGCAATCGTAAATGTTTATTTTGCCAATCATATATGAATGTAGCATGTTTCCTCGACCAATCTTCGCTATGATACCCACACATCTACTTTATGCAAATCGTCAATGTTATGTATTGACATTTCTATCAGTTGGTGAAACCCAAATTGTCGCAAAACTCTATCAGCGGCATGGATCTCAACAATTGCAAAATGGAGAAATGGTGTTATGACACACCATGTGTTCTCTCCTTCAAAAAACATTCATAATAAGGCATCCACTTAAACTGTTAAAAGTATTATGTTAGTATAATTAAACAATTAATATTACAATTTAAAAGTTAATGCAAAAAATACGAAAATTTACCGCATGTCTATTGGCGATATCAATTCTCATCCGAATATCTACTTTGGTTGCACCCGACAACTTTGTATCGATTATTCGGTATCGCCATCTAAAACAATTACGTTATTTATTGTCATTTTTAAAATATTTAAATAAATATTATAAAATTTGAAAACTTTAAATATATGAATTTATATTACGGCGAGAGAAAACTCCATAGGAGCGGATGTAATAGGCGTCATAAACGGGAGACGATACAACACCATTATTGGAGGAAAGCTAAACAACCCGCTACATCTGCTTTTTTCCTCTAACAACTACGGTCGTCTTACATAGTGCACGATACAAAAATGCTAAAATTGAAGAACCCTAACTATATTGGCGACATACAACAAAATCCTCCATTACCGGGAGATATTGGGTGTGCACCAAATTGCCCGATTTATCCGGTAACAAGATCCCTCCAATCAACGTCAAAAGATATGCTCGAGCTGCATATATCACCTCTTGCTCTGTTGATTGTTCATCTACTCTAAATTCTTTTTTCCAGCCACGTCATTTGTACCCTCAACATCAGTTGGAGCCTCATTTCCCAATAAATTAGAAATAACATTATTTACCTTATAAGTGTTGTGAAACACTAATGGCATACCATTAATCGGAACGCCAAGTTGATATGCGACATCTTCCAAAGTTATCGTCACTTCACCACAAGGTAAATGAAACATATGCGTTTTGGGTCTCCGTCGCTCAATCAACGCTGATATCAGTGTCCATCACCTTAAATCCGCGAAGAAACATCGCTCTATATAATTCGGATTGTGAAAGATATATCACCATCCGCTGATGTGGCTCTTCATTCGTTATTCCTGGATGACGAATGGTTTGTTCTTCTCGCTACAATTTGAAAATAAATTATTTAATACAATTACATAAAATAATTATTAAATACTATAATTTTGTCAAAACTAAAATGAAATAAAACAAATTAAACTTATTGTTGTCAACTCGATCGAAATATGAATTTCATCAAGACGTAACATTTCATCTCTTTATGCCATTTCAACAAAAATTCTTCAACACAAAAGTTTTTGCTCTCAGTAGAATGTTGGATTACAAGTGAAAAATTATATCCCATGGAACTGTTCAATTTGTCGTATATCCCAAATTAATTGCTTGAGTGCCCTAATGGGCTAAATAATTTATCCGATTGCCCTAATGAGCCAATTTGGCCGCAAAGCGAAGGCAAATTTTGGGGTTGGACCTAAAATTAGGCTCAACATCTGCCCTGCCCGGTGCAAGGGGGTCTGTTTGTTTAGGGTAAAATATTTTACGGAATTTACTCTCTTTTTTTATTGTTTGTTTCAAGGACAATGAACCTGGTAAGTATAAATTGTTCTACGGTCAATTAAAAAACTCAAGAATTTTCCGTAAAATGACATACAAAAAAAAATGCATAAAACATTTTCTTCAACTCTCCCGTCCCTCTCATCCCTAAGCAAAAGAAAACCAGTGTAGTGCAAGGGGAAAACAATTAGTTGACTTGAGTATTATTCTCAATTCACTCTCAATCTTCATTTTTTGAAACTCTTCTAAAAAGAGCACGTAATATCACCTCTTGCACTTCTTGTTCAACAAGGTTTCTTTCAACTGAATCACTTTACAAATGTAAAACACAAAATACAGGGAATAAAGAAAAAGGAGCCTCAAACAAAAGTAGTCCTGATGCAAAATAAGAGCAAAAAAGGCTACTGTGTTCTTTGTCTCAGTGCCTCGATGCCCCGCCGGAAACATTAATATACACAACAACTACACGAGGGTCAGAGCAAAAACAAGCACATCATGACTGTCGCCAGCCTTATCTTAGACAACATCATCTACAACTACCCCTACAAGAAACAACAATAGAATAACCTGTATCAACTGCATACGACATGCTGTTCATCATATGATGCTCTCGAGCTAAAAACATATGAAGAGGTCACAGATATAACCATGAGTCATTTATTCCTGTGTTTCTACACTTCCTCGTGGCTTGTACTCTTTAAAATGTTATACTTGCAGAGAGGGCAAGTAGCATTGATGTACAACCACTTGTCTACACAGGCACAGTGAAAGTGGTGACCACAAGGTAATTCCCTTAGCTCAACTCCGTCATCATAATCCGAAAGGCTCGTGATAAATGGAATTATCAGAAACACAAGCCTGGCTTCACATAAAATTGATTCCATAGAGGCAAATCACAGGGGGAAGGGAACCAGAAATAAACAGCATAAAAAACCAAAATGAGATCAACTTACTGCATCATCTTTGGGAAGAACACGCTCCAATGGGGAATCTGTACCACATTCAGTCATTATTCCCCCAATAGGTCCTTCGACAGCAACAGAAGATTTCTCGTCATTGCCAATTTTTCGAAATTTGAATTTTGGTAACTGATCAGTGTCTTCCTTGGAAGCTCCCTCCTTATGCAAGTGGTCACATGAAGCAAGTACAATGAATGGTATGCTAAAACAGAAAATAGAAGCTTAAGTTCCTAGTAAATCTATTAACTGCCAAGAGCCCTATAACCTGCATAAATTTTAGATTTTTAACTTAAAAGTGCTTAACTGAATCTTTTCTGACAAATGCAGAGTTGCAGACTTTTCTTTAGAAGTATATGAAGCATGGTCATCAAGTAAAATTTAGCATTCAAATTATGCATCACATGGCAAGCCAACTATTATATCGTATCAATTTTCTGAAAACAAACTTATATCAACTTCATTTTAAGTGAGATAAGACAATTATCTAAGTTGAACTTCATTCATGTACAAAGTTCACAATTCAAACAACAAGACATAGACTTCTCTGTGCAATCTAGATACTCAAGAATAAAATGCACACGTACACATTACTGAGGCATTTACAATCATGATAATCTTACATGCAGCAGTATGAAAGTTACCTGATCTGCCATGGCATATAAGATTGCAATAATACATGGAAGACAGCAGCAAACAGCAATGCCGATGACGCATGCCAGGGCAACACATAAAACAACAAAGAACACATCGAAACCGAGAAAAATTATACAAAGCCTGCAAAGAAAATTGCAATGAAAGAGTTGGGATCCAGTTACAAGGGGAAAAAAGACTTCAAACAACAAAAATGTAGCAGGAAAGAACAACATAAGAACTAACCAATAAAGCTGAGGGGAGCTACGTGCTATTGCTTGGCCACCTATAGATACCCAGTAGAATCCGATAATCCACCAGATGAATGAAAACATCGTATTTGCAGATTCCAGATGCTTTGCAACGCTGCTGAAAACATCAATTTCAACTGATTAGCCACTAAGTGTAGGTCTGCAATATCATGTATAACTTAAGCTATAACCATTGAGGTTAAATAATCAAGATAATCTATTCAAC
Organism: Hibiscus syriacus; assembly: GCF_006381635.1. Lineage (NCBI taxonomy): Eukaryota > Viridiplantae > Streptophyta > Magnoliopsida > Malvales > Malvaceae > Hibiscus > Hibiscus syriacus. Next base: position 1,539,625 of record NW_024062581.1, on the reverse strand, counting down.
AGATAGACATGCCAAAGATCATAATAAAATTATCAAACACTTCACATGTCAAATGCATAGGGAGGATTATCACATCACAACTTCAAGGTAAATTATTCATTTGCATAACTTAACCAAGCGACAAATGAATGAAAATGCCAATCTCCCATCGAATACTTAATTGCAACTTGTTCTGAGTTGCAGTGAAATGGTGCCTAAAGCATAATTTATCTGGCCTCCAAAATGGCTAACAAAAAAAAACTGTTGAAGTTCCTGCCACCATAAACTACCATTAACTTCTCTAAATCATTAAATACCAATATAACTCTTAGAATCAAATAATTGTCTACCTGCCACCATCCTCTTCCAATTGGGCTAATGACACGTACTGCGCTGAACTCACCCTCGATCCGGGGCTCAAAACCCCTTCCTCCCCTGCATTAAATGGGCTGTACTCCGCGCTCTGCCTCCTCCGCCGCTTATACTCCACACAAACGCAAACCATATGCAAGAAACACTGGAAAGCATACCCAATTATCCACAACCTCAGCGGCATATCAGGTCTCTCGTCCCTGCTCAAAACCAATACACCAAATGCCACCACAACGAACACTAAATTCCAGATAATATCGAGGACGACGACGGGCTTAGAATACGCCCAATCGCTCTGGCGCTCCTCGAGTTGCTCGGCAGCCGTTTCTCGAACCAGCATGGACGGCTCACGCATCATCCTTCGGCTGCTGGCACGGTGCAGGAACCGCGCTGCATCACGAAGGCTCTGGCGACGAATGGTTCGGCGCGAGGAGGGCTCGTCCTGTGAGGCGCTGCTTGTTGATGACAAAAACGGCGTCGTGTCCAAAATGTTATCGGAGGAGGACCGGTTCGTTGGAATTGTCGAAGCCATCGAAATAAAAAATAATAATTGGATTTGATAATTGTTGTCGCACCAATTATTTTCGGATAAATTACAGCCACAGTCTGTTAAATTATGTTTTTAGCACTCGAGTATTTGGGATGAGTTATTTCAGTCACTACGCTATTAACTTATAACTAAAAGATGACATGACCTTTCAATAATCTGCATAACAATATATTTGATTTTTAACATTTAAAAATTTAATCAATTTAACTTATTATTATAAAAAATTATTTTTCAATTTAATCCCTAAAAAGTAAATATATATCCCTTTCATATTTTTTTGGTTGCCCTCCCGATTTAAAGGTTTTGTCTTGACTAATCCAGATTAATCTGCGTCGTACACCTAGCTTTGGTAGATGAATTTCCCTACAATGATTTTCTGCATACACAAAAAATCGAAATTGAGATCTTACTTAAATGACATCAAGCTACTTACCACGTGAATTAACCTCAGTTGATTATATCTATTTCATATTACATTATTAAGAAATACGCAAACCAAATCTTTAATTACCTTAGCTTAATTTTCTTCTTACCAAACAAAATTTAAAACTAAAATTCGTTAAAGTTTAATGCCACAAGTAAAGTAATTTGTGTAATTGTTGAATTCATTTGAATAAAAATAAAATAAATAAAATTTATATTTGTTTATTTATTTTATGTATATTATCTTTAAACTTGATATTGTATGATAAAACGATAAAAAAATATTTTTTGGTAACATCGTATTTAATCTATTAATTGATTAATCTAGATCGGATATAATAGAAACAAGAGATTGATTAATAATCTAAACATGTTTCTAATTTATAGATTTACCATGGGAAAATAATTTATAATGATTATTATAAATGAGTTTAAAAATGAGTTTATTAGTGAACATAATTAAACTAAATATATCTCTATTAGTGTTCGTTCGCTTATTAGATGAACATAAAATTTTTGCTCCTACTCATTTATTTAACTAACAAATAAACATAAACAAATATCGGAATAATTCACGAATAATTTAGTGAACACTCTATTCACTTACCCCTTATTTATAACTCTACATCATGGTTTTCAGAACCGGACCGGTCAGCGAATCTGTCGTGTTATCAGTTCACTGGTTCAACCGGTTGAACCGGTCAGACCGGTCGGAAGAACCGGACGACATCATAATTATTTAAAAAATTAAATAAAAATACCAAAAATATTTAATAAAAAACTAAAAACATCCCCACAACTATAATACTTAAATACAACACCAAAATTTCATCATTCATTACTTGATTTACTTCTAATAAAAATCTCCAAATATTACACATTAAAACCAAAACAAAAGTTGATTAACTTTCAAAATAAAAGTCGAAATATCAATATCCTTCCAAATAAAGTTAAACTTCAACAACATTTAAGCATTTTGATAAGAACACAAATCAAGATCTTCAAGGATGGCAATGTTGTTGTCGTCGTCGTCGTCATCATCATTGTTTACATTTCCTAGAATATCAAATAAACAAAAGATGATGTAACAAAAATGCTACATACTAGAAAATCAATAGTATAACTATGATTATGAAAATACTAACCTTGCATTTTAAAAGTAGATGGCTCGTTATTTTGTGGTTCTTCCTCAACCATATTATCCAACTCGTCCAAGTCAATCTCTCCTTCACCTTCTTCAACCACCCAAAATTTGGTTTGATCAATACATTCATAATCAACTGGATCGTAAGATCGCTTATCATACTTGAGCCTATAATATTTAAATGTTAATATGTTTGCAAACATAATTTATAATAAAAATAAAAAAAAGGATAATAAAAACCTTGTCGTCTTTCAAGAAAAACATTCTATCATACCTATTTTGTAGACGTAAGTTATAGTGAACATATACAATATCATTTAGCCTTTGATGCTCCAATCGATTTCTCCGTTTGGTATGGATTCTTTCAGAAACACTCTAATTCCGCTCACATCCAGAAGAAGATGATGTTTGACTTAGAATTCTAATTGCAAACTTTTGCAACTCTGGACAATCTCCACCGAAAAGTTTCCATCACTCATCTAAAATATATGGTAACAAAGTTAGCATAGTAAAATAATTAATATAATAAAAGACATTATTTATTTAAACTTACCTGGACGAGTACTGTAATATCCCAAATCAGGGTCAGTAACTTAATTACAAATTTTGAAAGTTTTGTGCTCAATTTAGAAATAAATTAAAAGTCTCGGGAGTTAAGTAAAGAATTTTAATATTGGATTAAATAGCAAAGATGGATGAACTAAAGGGGCAAAATGGTCTATTCATGGGAAATATTTTTATCTTCCCTTTTTGAGTATTATAAAACGTGGGAAATATGAGAGAGTTCCAGGCTTCTCTTCTTCGTTCTCTTCTTTTCCACCGTGAAGCCATAAGCAAAGGTAAGATCTCTTGTTAGTTGATATTTAGCTGAATTTAGGATTTGGTTATGATTATTGGATGATAATTAAGCTTTAGGAAAGCTTAAATCATCTTAAAAACAAAGGATGGTGGAATTAGGAGAGATTAATGATTAAGAGTTTTTGAATAAAATTTTGGAATAGAGTTCATTACTCAAATTGGAAGTTGAATTTGACTTGTCATCTATGAGAATAAGAAGCTAGAAGTGTTAGAATTAAGTTTGGGTAACATGGAAAAATTGGTATGATTCTTGAATTCTATGTAGAGGATTAGATTTTGAAGTTAAAGATGTATTGAATGAGTAGCAATGAGTTTAAGCATGTATATGTAAGTTAAGAATAAGAAAGGGGATGATATATGAAGTGTTTGAGAGGAAATGAAGTAATTTTCGTGCTGAAAAATATGATTTCTGGGCTAGGGGAATCGATACCCATTCAAAGGAAATCGATACCCCTTCAAACGCACCAGAATTTACAGAATGTCATGGGGGAACCGATACCCCCACAGGAGGGAATCGATTCCCCCTTAAAGGAAGAAATGAATATTGGTTTATTAAGTTCATTTAAGTTGTTAGTATCGAATTACAAGATGTAGGTATCCAATAATTGTCTTGAAAATGTATAATTATGTAGATTCAGAGCCTGAACGAGTTCCGGAATCATTGTCAAGTAAGATCAATCAAAGGGAAAGATAAGAGATTGGAATTGACTAGTGAGGCCAGGTGAGTGCATATTCAATAGTATATGATGGGTGATGGGAAGAAGACTTGCGATGAGTCTATTTCCTGAAGAGTTACATATGAATTCATGATTAAAGGCATGAGTTGCATATGAGTGTATGTATACTTGATTATATGAATTGATATATTTTGTATGTGCTATGTGGCTTATGTACACACACTATTAAGTGTTAATGAGAGAATATCAAATAAGTTATGAAATTATATGAATATAGAAGATAAGTCAAGAGATGTAGGGAAATGGAAATAGAGGTTTATGAAGAATCATAGGAGAATAAATATAAGTAATAAGATAATGAAATATAAAACTATGTGAAATACATGGTTATGAGAATTAGTAAAATAGAGTTATTTGATTTAATGAGAATTGAGGAAACTAAATAAGATTGAATTATAGAATGGAATGAGAATAATATATCTATTAGGGAACTTGAATATAAAGCGTTGATATGTATATATATATATATATATGATAAATTATATGCTAAAGATCTATGGGGTTATATGAAAAGGTTATAAGAAATGTATGAAATTGAATTAATTAAATGGATTAAAGTAGTATATAAATAAAATATGATTAAGTGTAATATATATGTTTAGAAATACGACATAAGTTATATAATCTAAGGGAATATAAAGAAATAAAGCATAAAGTAGACGAAATGAGATAAGTTATTATATACCTATATGATATACGTTATCAGGTAATATGAAAGGATTCAGAAAACTTATATAAGCTATGTGAAAGTGATCTAGGTGTTTATATGTGAATTATTCGGTAATAAGTTATATGAAATAAGTATAGTGATTACCAGATCATAAGAGATAAGTCAGAGAATGTGAATAATATGACCAGAAACTATGAGCCTGTGTGATGAAATGAATATAGGAAGACATGACTATGAGATGTGTGATAAGAAGTTATGATTAACTGATCAAGAGATATAAGCTAAGGGATATCTGTGAATTACATGAAAATGTGTTATGTGTAAGTGAATTATGTGATTATATGAATATGAAATCATATGAGAATTTACATGAACTACGTGATTACATGTATGTGTGAATTAAGCTATGAGCTTATATGAATATGTGATATGTTTACATGAGTATGTGCAAGGATATAAAAGATAGTGCCCATGTTATGTGTCTTGAGAGCTAGGGGTATAGTTGGAATGCCAAGAGTCGAGGGTCTACGCGGTCCTTCGGGATATGTATATATTCTTTGGAACATGTGTGAAGTCTTGTGAGACACATACTTGATCCCTAGTATATGTATATGATTCTTAAGGAATGATATGTGATCCTTATGGACATTATTATATGGCACTACGGTGCAATTCTACGCGGCACTCCGGTGCAATTCTACGTGGCACTTCGGTGCAATTATACGAGCTGTGGTGACAACATTAGTGCACAACCTCTATAGACTCATATATATATGGTTTTCACATGTGTACATGGGCTAATAAAGGAAATAATATAAAAGAACCTTGCATGATAATATGTGATTGGTTTGTAATCTTTATGGTGTGAAGTGATATGTGATATGATGATGTGAATATAGCTTGGTTAAGAGGAATTGATGCAAGAACATATGACAAAAAGATAAGGAACGAAAATAAGACTAATAAAGAGATAATAATAAATACCTTACATATGATTTACATGTTTTGTGCTGTGAAACCTGTTATAAGAATATGTGAATGATGTGTGTGTACAAGTGGATAGTGGTTGCATGACAGAATGTATGATTTTTTTATGATATAATAAGTATAGATTATGAATGCATTAGTAGTGGTTATATGTTTTTATGCCTCACTAAGTCATCGACTTAGCGCGTGAGTGTTTCACACGTAGGTTCTGGAAAGCTAGAAGAAAAGTGAAGAGGAGCAAGACCGGTCAGTTACTTCTTACCGAAGATCAGATCAGAAAAGATGTCTTGAATTAGATATATTCTGTATATTGAATATAGTTGGCATGTACTAATTGATTGAGTTAAACAAACTGCTGTGACTTTAATGAAAATTTTAAATTTTCTCGAGTTTTTGTCATGAGTCGAAGTTTGAAAAGTCAATGTGACACCTCAGACTCGTATCCGGGTCGGGTACGGGTTGAGGGTGTTACAAGTACACTTTCGAGAAGCTATTGCAAGTGGTCGAACCAAATGTTCCAGTTTGCTCACAATAGTTAATGAGTTGCATCGTGACCTTCAAACCAACATCACGGGACTCTTTCTCAACCATCTCAAGGACCCCTGAAAAAACCTCTACTTTTTGGCAAAAGGTTTCTTGATCATATTGAAAGATTGGATTTAACCAATAAGTTGTAGCATGTAGACTCTTTCTCAACATCCTATCCCACCTAGCCTTGATTATATTGGTATACAGCCTATATAAATCCTTTTTGAATCGAAATAGTTTTTTGATGCCATTTTTCGCCCGATACATTCCCTCATACACATAGCCCAAAGAAGGTTTCTCATCCGAGTCACAAACACGCAGAAGTCTCAACAATGGAGCCATCACATTCACCGAGATCAAGCAATTCTTCCAAAAAGTTTCATCTAGAATTATAAGCTTAACTTCCATGGATTTTGGCAATTTTATGACTTTCTTAAAATCATTAGAGGTGGCCATAGCTTGTAAATCATTTTTATGGTCATGTAAGCTCTTTAATGCAATAAATGCGGTACCAAAACGAGTGGCACTAGGACGAATGATTTCTGTCCACCCAGGTCTTTTTCTCAACCAATTCAACGGCCACTTGTGGTTATAAATAAAAACAGTAACCCTTGAAGCAAGAGTAATTAAGCTATCAACATGTGACAACTCTCCTATATCCTTCATAATCAAGTTTATACAATGCGCAGCACAAGGAGACCAACAAACAGAAGGATATTTCTCACATAACAATTTTCCAGCAGTTTTGTAGTTAGCAGCATTATCAGTAACCATGTGAACAACATTCTTAGGACCAATTATTTCAACTATTTCAGAAAACAAGTTGCATAGCGTTTGCGCATTACTTTCAATATCAGATGCATCCACAGATTTGATAAAAGATACTCCTTTTGAGCAATAAACTAGAAAATTGATAAGTGGTCTATGCCTAGTATCCCTCCACCCATCACTCATAATTGTGCAACCCATTTCTGACCAATTTTTTCGATAAGACTCAACAATAAGGTGCACCGATTGTTTTGCATCTTTCAACAAATTAACACGTATATCATGATAAGAAGGTCCGTTGTACCCATGCCCCATGCTAGCTATCTTACTCATAGCAATTGTAAAAAGTGGAGAATTCACAGCATTCATAGGAATACAACCATCGTAAAACCACAAAGCAAGAGCCATATCCGTATCATGTGATCTCTCTTTACTTTGCATAGAAGATTTAATCGAAGGTTGAGAAAGATCATTTATACCTCGTTTAAAGAATGATTGCAAGTTTGAAAAAGCTTTCATCTTGCTCGTTTTAGTTGTTTGTGTTTGTACTTCTTCATCTTCATCCAAATTAATACGTATTCCCGAAGAACAACCACACTTCTCCTTTGCTTTTATATTATTTTCCTCCAAATTACCTTGCATAAGAACTTTGACATCCCCCGGTACATTCGGACATGCACAAACATTACCTTTTACTCCCGCAAGGTGCTGTTTCATTCTGTTAATACCTCCACCATGAAAGGTTTTTTGACAAAATGTGCAGAAGTATGATTTCCTTCCATGTTCATCTTGTAATTCATTTGTTGTTTTCTTCCATACTCATTACTCTACATAACCAAATTAACCACACATAAATAGATAATTCATTTTCAAACATATAGATTACAAATATAAGGATTACAAAAGCGATCCAAACATATCATATACTTGAAAAGGGAATTTATCATGTACTTATAGTTCTTTAATATATTTACTCAATATGTTTTCCACAATTCATTAACTGTTATTCCAATCGATGGAAGTGGAACCATTGGAACATATCAGTAAATAACGCCTACTGCATTTAAAACTTGTAAACAATCAATAAACCCTAAATCAATAAATGCATATATAAAGACATACTAGACAAAACCCTACTATGTAAAAGGCATACCAGACAAAACCATGGCATATTATAAAGACATATATAAAGGCATATTTTGAAGGAATCCCAATGGTCACTTTATTTTGAAACACAAGACAAATCCAAACATACAGACATAAAAGCCTGCTTTATTTTGAAACAGAACCTTAAAAAAACTACATAAACACATAAAAAATCTCACTTTGAAATCCTAATCAACCTACATACAGACATAAAAAATCTGTAATACAACATAACCCAAAAAAACAAATTTAATTATTTTGAAACCTTAAATAAAAATCCAAACAAAAGATGAATAAGAATCTTAAAATGAAAAAAAAAACAAAACAAAAGAAGAATCCAGAAATTACCAAAGACTGTTCTGTTGTCCCCTGCTTGTCGAAGTCGACGTTCAACCATTTTGTTATCCCTTCGTTTTTAAACAACAATATGATGATTCAAACGAACCCAAATCCTTCATTTTTCTTTAAAGAACCCTAAACAAAGGAGACTACTTAAGATGAACTCCATCCTCTTTACCCCATTTGATTTTCACCCTGAAAAAAATTCATTTTTCATACTAAACCCACAAAGAAAAAGAAAAGAAAAAGAAATCCTTTGTTTTCACGATTAAACCCTTTGTTTGTTTTGATTTATGATTTTTTTATTTTGTTTATTGAATGAATCAAATAAAATTTAAAGCCCTTAATTATTTCTTTATTTTAAAGTTAATTAAATTGACTTAATTAATATATCCTGACAGGTTAGGTGACGTTTTGAATTAATAATGAGGTTCAAATATATAGAAATGCCACGTGTCTACAATAGTTGTACTCTAACGTGATTTTTTATTATTATTTTTAATTTCCATGTCAAACATCCGGTTCTTAGTGGTTCAATATCGGTCCGGTTCGATCGGTTCATTGCTGGTTCAATGATTTTTTTACGGTTCACTAATAACGGTTTAATCGGGATAAAATGAATCGGATCAGACAACGATTAATGATTAAACCGATCGACCTGATCCGATTTTCAAAACAATGCTCTACATCCTTGAAGTGAGTCTGATGAATTCACGCACAAACAAAAAATTTTAGAGTATGAGGAAAGGTTAATATCAAATTGTAAGGCCATGATATAAATATTTATATTGAATTTATACATCATTCATTAATCTTGAAAGAGACTACCAGCTAGGGATGGCAATAGGTCGGGCCGGTCGAGTTTTTGAGTCACCCGATTCGACCAGAGAAGAAAAGGTCCTCCACCCGTGACCCGACTCGATCTGAAGAAATTAAGGTTTCACCTGACCCGACCTGACATGACCCGAAATAATTAAAAAATATATATTTTTATTCAATAAAAGCAGTGATTTAATTGAAAAAAATTATATATAGAGGGGTAATATTATAATTATCCCTAAATATATAGGTAAAATTATATATATTTTTCGGGTCGGGTCATATTTTTATCACCCTAAATCCGACCGAACTTAGATTTTTTTTTTAAAAAAATCTGACCCGATCAAATCAGATCAGACCAGAACCCGTCGAATTCGGATTGAGTTGTCATCCCTACTACCAGCAACCAAAATCCAGCTGTGTTTAGACATTTAATGTTAAATTGTTAAATCATTTCATTGAAATTTTGAAAAGAGAGAGACAATTATAAAAGTTTTTTTAGATAATATAATGAAAATTATAAAAGAATATTTATTTAAATACTTTTTTATACATTTACCGTCTGTCTACTTGATAAGAAAAATAATATACATACACTAAGCCAAACCCAATAGTCAACCTGACAAACCACCCATAAGCTATGCTCGAAGATCTAAATTTTGTAGCTTTTACGGTTAAATCTGCAACCACAAAGCAAAAACTCAAAGCCCCTCTCTCTTCTTTGCGTTTCTAGCAATCAAAGATTGATATAAAATCGTCTCAGTTTCCATTGAAAAAGAAAACCCAGAAAAAAGTTACTAAATTCATCCGTTAAGCTCTGAAAAGAAACGGTTTTTGTTTTGGAGGAGGATGGCAAGTGGGGATCTAGAGCAAGGAGGTGGAATGAATGAGAAGCACAGGCCAAATATCTATCACCGACCAACATCTCCCTACCATGTTGAAAACACTGAAAAGCAATGGACTTCGTGGCTTGTCCCGATGATTGTGGTGGCTAACGCTGCTGTTTTTGTTGTGGTGATGTACATCAATGATTGTCCTAAGAACAATCTGGGATTTGAAGGAAGCTGTGTGGCTGAGTTTCTTGGCAGGCTTTCTTTTCAGCCTTTGAGAGAAAATCCTCTCTTCGGCCCTTCTTCTAATACGTAAGTCGCATCTACCCCATCTCTAAATTTGACATCTTTCTGTTGTTTGTTGGTTTTAGAAGTTTAGGAATTTCTGTCTTTGATGAGTCAGCTTTAGTCCAATCATTCCTGTTTCAGGAGTATCCTTGGATCATAATAGAGGATCTGAGTTGCATTCACAATTCAAACTTATAAAGCTTGTTGTCTCTTATTGATTTGAGTTGCATTCACAATTCTCAATATGGAGTTGACATCAAAGTCCATTGGTTGATTTATGGAATGTCGTGGTTTTCTGCTAAAGTGCAGTGAGGACAATTTTCATAATTGGGAACCTCTTCTAGCTTAGCAGCTTATTTTTTTTCTGATGATAGCTTAAGGGCTCTGTATTTTGATTTGACCTTTTGATCTTTTTTCAGCTAGGGAAATCCTCTTTCTGCTTGCTTTGATAGAAGAATATTGAGGTAGCATATTATTTCAGGATCCAGAGTTATTTATCTTATTTGTACTAATTTCTAAAAAAAAAAAACTCAAAACAATGTTTCAGTTTAGTAAAAATTTCAGCAATGGATGGCCGGAAGCCATTTGAACGTGTGATGTGGTTACATGCTCATCTCATTTAGGGATGCATATGCATGGTATTAGAGGAATTGATGATCTATGCAAATCCAAATGTTGTTTTACAGAAACTAAGGGAACTTGGATATAGGAGGTTTTCGTTCAATAAGTTTATGTAAATAGTATTCGAGAACTCGAACATCTAGTTTTCTCATATTCGTTCTTCTTCAGATTGGAAAAATTGGGAGCACTAGAGTGGAACAAGGTAGTGCATGGCAATCAAGGATGGAGGCTTATTACTTGCATTTGGCTTCATGCTGGTGTTATTCATCTGCTCGCTAACATGTTGAGCTTGGTCTATATTGGAATGCGCCTTGAACAGCAATTTGGATTCGGTTCTCTATCTGTCCTTTTCTCTAGTGTGATATTAATTATTCCACATTTTCTCCTACAGAAAATTATTGTATATAATGCATTTCATAGCATGTAAATTTCGGAGTGTTGGGTCAGTCTCGATCGGTCAACAAAGTGAATAAATGTGTCTTACAGATATCCTTTGATTGCATTACATGGTGAATGGAGAATCTGTTCATTCACCATTACTAGGGCCACCTAGAGGATAATTTGGCCCGTCTTGCTGTTGTAGCTTATATGTGTTTTTCCCCTGACAGTGCGTATTGGGCTTATCTATCTGTTGTCTGGCCTTGGTGGGAGTATACTATCTTCTCTTTTCATACAGCATAATATTTCTGTTGGTGCCTCTGGTGCTTTATTTGGCCTTCTCGGGGCAATGTTATCGGAGCTTCTAACTAACTGGACTATCTATACGAATAAGGTATGTTACGTATTTATGTACTTAGGAAAAATGTTTACCTATCGCATTCTATTGGAAAATAGTAATTGCTTTGATGTTTGAAGCAAAGTTAATACTTTGTATTGTAGGCTGCTGCTCTGATCACACTTGTGGTCATTATAGCCGTTAACTTAGCAGTCGGGATTCTTCCTCATGTCGATAACTTTGCACACATTGGTGGTTTCTTGACTGGATTTCTCTTGGGCTTTGTTTTGATGCTTCGTCCCCAGTTCGGGTGGGTTCGACGTCAGCATCTTCCTGCTGGTGCTCATGTAAAATCAAAGCACAAGGCATACCAGTATGTTTTCTGGGTGATTGCTATGGTTTTAGTCATTGTTGGGTAAGTTTTTGAACCCCACATTCTTATCTGTTTTTTTGCCTGTTGACCGGAAAGATGATAATCGTATTCCGTTTTCGGATGGGATGCAGTTTCACAGTGGGACTGATAATGCTGTTTAGAGGAGAAAACGGATACGACCATTGCAGGTGGTGCCATTACCTTAGCTGTGTGCCTACATCAAATTGGCACTGTGGAAACAAATGAAGCATTACCACTAATACCCAGACTTGATCTTCTCCCCCTTTATTCTTTCATATTTCTGTTTATATTTTTATCGGTTTATTAATTTCATTCACTTGTTATCTGCCTTTGTATATGGATTGCTTTTGACTTAATTATATAATTTACTCACTAATATATCTCAATTTAATATGAATTTTGATCCAATATATAATAAGATACACACATACAGTAATTTTAATTTGATTTAATTATGTATAATTTTAATTTAATTCGATCATATATATGAAATTTTAATTCGGTTATACTTATGTTTAGAATTTTTTTATTAGTATAGGGTAATCGCAAGTTATTATCTCGTTAGAACTTCTGTTTTTCGAATAGAGGCGGTTACTATTATTAAAAAGTAAAAATATCCGACATTATAATATGGTTTTACCACTACATAATTTAGACATTTTCCTATAAAATTAGCCACTTTAGATCATATAAGGACCATACATGAAAAAAATTAAAAACTCAATCAAAACACTCGAGCAAAAAAAATAGATAAGAACAAATATGACGGTGTCAGGAAACAAACCACAGAAGGGGAATAAGCTATTAAAAGACCATTGAAAATCGTAAATCAAAACTGAACGTCACAAGAACTATCCAAGAACGCAAATTCACACATCCAAATTCAATTTGAAGGTCCATACCTGGAAACATCAACAATATTACAAGTAAACACAATCTTGATTAGTCGTGACATCGTCAAATCCCACCCTAAAAAAACATAAATAAAAGAACCAAACAACCGAGAAAGAAAATGAAAAACATGTCACAAAGGTAGAGAAAAACATGCCACAAAGATAGAGAAAAACATGTCACAAAGATATAATTATTCTTATTAAGAAACTAAAAAAAAAACAAAAAGATAACATACGGATAGAAACCAACATCAAAACTGATACTGCAACCGGCTAAATAAATTCAAAGAAAAAATTGATCTAATCTATAAAAAATGATACAAACTCTAAAAAAAGAGAAGGGGGAGAGTGGTTGGTTTAAAATTTTTTTAATCAATTGATTTATAAGAAATAAAATATTCTTTTTTACCACTAAGATCATTTGATACAAATTTTAAAATTTATATATTCAAAATTATGATATTTAGTAGAGACCGAATGAGAAGGAAACATGCTCTAATCTAAGGTTAAATAAAATTTTAGCTCTTGAAGTTGCATTCCATTATTACTTTGATATTTGAATACTTTTTATTTAATTTTGACCTTTAAAATTGCATTTTATTTTTAAATATTATATGCCACACACCATATTCTTAAACTATCACATAAAATTTTATATAATAAAAAAAGTTAAAACAAATATACATCCGATCGTTTGTTATTCGAAAAAAAATTCTTAAACAATTCTAAAACTCTGCTCACTCTTTTTCTCAAACATCCGCTTCCTCCTTACCTCATATATGATTAATAGACGTGGGGCGGAATTCAAATATTTATTTGGGGTGTTAAATTTAGAGAAATTTTATTTTAAGATGTCAAATTTAAAACTTGTATAGAGAAGTCTTTTTAAGATGTCGATTTATGTTTAAGGCTACAAATATTCTTTTCGAAATATATTAATTAATTAACTTTTAAATATTTTTATATTAAATTTTATATATAATTTTTTTTCCAAAATGTTTTGGGATTTCATATGACACCCTGTTATATCCTGGCTCCGCCAATGGATAGACGACGAAATCAACTTTGATCTTAGTTTTTGGTGTCGATATATTTTTTATTTTTATCTCATTTTTTTATTTTTATTTTGTTTTTATAGTATGATTTTTATGTTTTTATGATACATTTTTTTAGTTTCGGGAATGTTTTGAGTTTTCTTTTTCGATCGTTTGGTCATTATTGTGTTTATTTTTTTAGGGTTGGATTTGACGTTGTCGTAACTGATCAAGATGGTGTTCATTTGTTATTCCCCTAGTCTTCCATGCTTTGGACACTCTAATTGGATTTAGATACATAACATATGTTTGTAGATAGTTTTCTCACGATGTTTGACTGTGATTTACATTTATAAGTGATCTTTCAATAGTTTAATCAATCTCCTATTGTGGTTCGTTTATCGTAATAGTCATTAGGGGCGTAGGCCTACGCCTACCTAGGCCATGCCCTCTATGCTCAAAAATGGGTAAATTATTTATTCAATCACACATTTATTATTTAATTTTTGTTTTGGTCACTCAATTATTATTTATTTTAAATCATACTTAATGTTATATTTTGATTTTGTTTTGGTCACTCGTCTTTAAAGTATTAGCGGTGATGTTGACGTATCATCATAATGCCTCGTCATGATTGAAAAATAGTTAAAAAATATCATATTAACATCATTCTTAATTTTTAAGTGTAGATAATCAAAATAGAACCAAATCTTAAGATTGACTATGATTTTGAAAAAAAAATAATAGTTAAGTGATCAAAATATAAATTAAGTAATATGTGAGGCGACAAAATAGTTAGTTTACCCTAAATAAAAAAATATGTATGAATTATGTGCAGAAATTTATATTAGTCCAATTAATATACTTTTTCTAGATTTAGTCCATATATATATATAATTATTATATTTTTAAATTAAAAATATATATGAATTATATTAGATAAAAGTTTTATATGTTTATATTGGTTCGGTCTACAAAATATTACATATATATATATATATATATATATCATAATTATGAGTGTTGTTTTGTTTACTATTCTAATTGTAACCATATATTGTAAAATTGGATATTTTCTCCATCTTAAAATTGGATATTTTCTCCATCTTAATAAACTTGGTTGTTTATATTTCTATAAAACAGAAATATATAGGAATGGACAGGACCTAAACTCAACGGGTTCTGACACATTCCGACTCAAGTGTTTATTTTTTAATAATAAAAAATTTGTGTCCGTGTCGGATTTCGGGTAAAAATATCCGACCTGGCCTGACTCAAAAAATAATATAATTTTTAGGGATAATTGAAATAATATATCTCTTTATATTATTTTTTTCAATTAATATTTATCGAGTAAATTAAAATTAAATAATTTTATATTTTTTTAATTGGGTTCGGGCGGTATCGAGTCGGAGTCGGATTTTATTCGAAAGTTAGGTATGGTTTTGGGTCAATTGAAATTACTTTAACCTTGGGTCAGAAAGGTTTTCCTAGAATTATACATCAACGGTAAAAATTTTAAAAAATAAATTAAAAATAAAATATAATTAGATGTGGTTTTAAATGTAACACCCAAGTCCGAATAAAACAAAATTCGATGGGTTTGGGTATTAAACGGAACCACTTCGGTTAACCCATTTTTTTCTTGAAAACATTTCATTTGTCAAAATATAATCCATCGCATTAAGTAAATAAGTATAAAAAGTTAAGTTTACAAAACGGGGAGCTCCCAAATAAATTCTCAAAATACAATAATCCAAGAGCTATGACTCAAATATAAAAGGGTCTATGAAAATGCATTCCTACTAAGATAATCAAGACATACTCTACTACTGTTGGTATCTGGAAAATGACTGATTGGTGATAAGCTCCCGAGTCTGACACCTACTAACATGTGAACAAAAACATTTTCGAATGCTGAACTACGAGCTCAGTGCCACTAAACGACTCCCCTATATTACATGCATCCAATAAATATGAATTCTTAACAAGTTAAGTCATGCACAATGAAATGCAATAAGCATAGATCATAACATAATGATATGTAACAAAGCATCATAAGAGTCATAATATGGGCTTGCCATTCAATCAAAAAAGTGCCTTAGCACTAATACTAAAATTCCTCAACAATGATACAAAATTGCATTTGCATTGATACAAAAGTGTAATAACACTGGAAAGATAATTCAGATATCTCAACTTACATATTCGAATAATGCATGCATACGCTCAAGTAACTAGGGTGTCATCAGTATTTCCCGAGCATCAAACAAAGGCTAATTTTATGCCACATAGTTTAATGTTGTTGTTCATAAGAGTTTCAATTAACTTTCTCACTTATAGTCTTATTTAAGAACACTCGATGCCCTCATAATCCCCTTTATAAGCTAACAAAGTTAGCAAAGTTTTCTTCCCAAAATAAGACGTCAGTCCCCATAATGAGCCTATCAATATCGATACTGGCCTTAGGGTATCGATACTGGTCTTAGTATCGATATCAATTTTAGCTTCGATGTTTCAATTTAATTCCAAGTATCAATACCCTGATGGAGAGTGCCAATACTCATCCCTTAGTACGACACTCTCATGAGTATCGGTATCAAAATTGCATTATGAAATTCTCAAATGGCCACCAGTATCGATACCATCTTCTGAGTATCGATATCGAGCCTCGAGTATCGATAATCACCCTCAAATTTGCCCCATTTTTTCCTTATACGAAGAACAATATCAGAATTGTTCTTATGGTACCTATATTGATGGACCTGAGTGCCCTGTTTAGGCACAAAAATGACATTCTAAGGCCCTTCACAAGCCCCTTAAGGGCTACCAAGTATTTGTTAAGTTTTATGGAGTGTTTTAGCATCACAAAATGTTGTTTTAACACAACAAAAGCATCAACTAATCATGCTACCATTAAAACCCATTATGCACACAATAAGCACAACAATAAACAAAACATAGTTTCATGGTCTACAAACAGTAGAGAGAAGTTATCTATATGTTACTTTAGCTCTAGATGATGAATGATGCTTCAAGAATAACCCAACCACCAACTTCTCTTTGTTCTTGGCTTTTGAGCATTCCCCATCTTCTCTCACTAACCAAGCAAAACAAATGAATTAATACCACGTTTTAAAGATCTAGGTGATTGGAAACACATTTCTAAACACCTAGAAACAATTTAGATCCACTCTTAGGCCCTAAAACAAAACTCCTCTAAAACCCATACTTTGTCACAATGGCCAAACCTCAAAATTTTGAGCTAGAATTAAAGCCCTAAGAATGAAGATTGCCTATCTTACCTCCAAGTTCTAAAACTAGCTCTGTAAGGCACTAAAGCTTCCACCTTTGAAACTCTCAAGAGGAAGAAAAAAACAATGGAGAGGAGAAGAAAAAGATAAAAGGTGGAGAAAATGAGGAAAGGAGTTTCAACTTTCTCTTCCTCGTTCACATCAGCAAACATAAATGAAATTAACCTTATTTTCAAACAAGAGTCTAATTACACCCTTAATCTCTTCTCTTTTAAGCCCAAATCAAAAATAGCATTTTATCACTTTGTGGGCTTTCTACAAGTCCAATCCCTTTATTCTTGACCCAAATGTTAAAATTAGTCTTGTCCAAATACTCGAAGCCCAATAATAACACAATAATAACACCCGAACTACTAACTCATTTTCGAAGTGTTACATTAAAAATAAAAACATTCATTTAACTCTAATCTATTAAATTTAACAATGAATGCTATGCCGAGTTATACTTATTGTTGTTTAATATATATGGGTAAAACGAGTGGTGGAAAATCATGGGCCGATTAAAGCCATTTGCATAATCCAAACCATTAAACTAAATGAGATTTAATATGTAATTGTGCAACTTGGCAACTCGTTCGTTATCAAATAAAACTTGAAACATCATTACACATATTTAAAACTTGAAAATCATTACACATATTTTTTATGTGGTTGACATTTCCTATGCTGACTCACACACACATCAAAGTGGTTTTGCTGACAAGAGTCATTTTGGTTGGTCCATAATTTTTATGTGAAAAACCTGACCACTTCCTCATTTTTTGATGAACCAGTCTTATACGGGGGTGTCATATGACATCCTACTTTTTTTTAAAAAAATATTTATAAATTTAACGCCTCAAAATAATTTATTTTAAATTTTCTAGCTATGTCCTTGTCATTAATAGTCTTCCAATAAATTAAGTCTTCCAATCGAATAATGCATGTGTCATCGGTGTCACATGTCACCATTCGGTAGGAGTGTTTAATTTTATTTTAATTTAATATATTTATTTTAACATAAAATATATTAAATTAAAATAAAGTTAGTTTACAATCGAATAGTGATACATGACATCATTGACATGTGACATCATTTGATTGGAGGATTATATTTATTTTAATTTATTAAACGTAAGGCTAAATTGAGAGAATATGTAAATAATAAGAATCAAATGTGTGATTATACCAAAATTTTTAAAGGCGATTAACTCGTGGTGACCACATATTAATTAAACAAAAACAAAGTGAGCATATAATTTTTTTAAATCAAGAAAAAAAGTAGACAAAACACAAACATAAATGATCAATCATGTAGTTAATCTTGTTGTTTAGGCACTCCAAATTAATAAAAAAAAACACACGAAAACTTTAGACAATTCGAACGAAAGAGTTCAATATTAAAAATTATTTGATTATCGTAATATGTAAGAAAAATAAATATAAATACAATAATATTAATATCAATATAAATATACACTTTAAGTTCAGAATTTAAATTCCAAGAGTGATATCCTTTTATGATTAAACAAAACGTACACACAAAATAACATACTTTAGGATAAGATCTTGAGAGACTAATTAACATAGTTTTTCAGCTTGCGTTCAAGTCTCTATGCTTTTATTTTCACTTTGATTTTTCTTTTTCTTGAACTTTGTATTTCGTGTGCTTTATGTTTTCAATAAAGTTATGGACAGGTATCTATTAAAAAAAATTACTTAATTCGATGGCCATTAATCTTATTTATGAAAGAGATTGATTTTTTTAGTGGTTTTCCAAAAAACAAGATGACAAACCCATTCTTGTCATGTGGCTACTTTTTATTTTGTTTAACTAGAAATGACCCTAAAGCGTAAATAAAAAAAATAGTGGACTTAATCAAACGAAACATAAATTCTTTATTTATTGGTAAGCAAGTATAGATAAATCATAAATTAATTATTTCATATTTTGTTTAATAAATTTGATATAGTTATATTTTATATGAATGTAAGTTTATAACTCTCAAACCACATTCAAAATATTCGACGAATTCATGAGTATTACATCAAAATCATTGAAATGATCCAAAAATTAAAATCTCAAACTCTTTATTAAGTCGAATAAACTCATAAATCAAACAAATTAAACATATAAATACAAATAATATATATATATAACTTTTTCTAAATTCTTAAGCATCAAAGATTCACCAAACATTGGTACCTCGAGTGAGTATCCATACATCCAAACTTTTGATTATTAATTTTCACTTTCAACCCTTTGAAATCAAGACCTTCACCTTTTTCAATCATTTTACATAAATTAAATTGTTTGCACAACAGCATAAATGTTGCACGATACTGTATGATCTCGTGTTAATTATTCTAAATTTCGTGACCGATTGATTGTTTGTTCTAGTTTATTACAAGTTATAATTTAATTCAAGCTTTATTTATTTTCGAATGTAATTTTTAAATTTTGTGTAAAATTACTGGACCGAGTAAGAAGTATTATTTTATTTTAAGTTTCTGAGTTCAAACAATTGTATTTGTAATATGTGGTACAACTCTATATATTTGGTTATATGGTTATCAGGATCGAATAAAAAACAAACATCTTTCTTTGATTTCATCGTCAAGATCAAAGTCTTTTTTTTTTCCTTTCTCGGTAAACAAACAGACAAAACAGTAACAAAAAAAATCCTAAAAAGGGAGTCCGCGCCCTTGTTTTAAAGCAACAACTCGTTAGCCCTTGCCACCTCTCTCTTCTTTCTTGTTCTGTGTTTTATCATCAATACTCTGCCTTGGAAGTTTCTTAGTTCTCCGGTTTCTGCAAACTTTTCGAATTCATGGGTGCTAGTCTCTCTGCTTTGTTCATCGACGAAGATGGTTTATTATCTTCGTCATCACCCAGTTTGGGGGACTTACCAGAAAGCTGTGTGGCATCGATTATTGAGTATTTAGACCCTCCACATATATGCAAGTTGGCAAAGTTGAACAGAGCATTTAGGGCAGCTTCTTGGGCTGATTTCGTTTGGGAATCGAAGTTGCCACCCAATTATCAAATCCTTGTTGGGAAGATTCTGAGCTTTGCACCTGAGAAATCGAGTAAAAGAAGCATATACGCAAGACTCTGCAAAGCTAATACTTTTGATGGTGGCACCAAGGTATGCTTTTCCTTCTGCCCTTTTTGTTTGGATAACGAGAAAATAACTGGGATTTTAAAATTTGGGTTCCTTTTGCAGAAAGTATGGCTGGATAAGAGCACAGGCGGTGTTTGTATGTCAGTATCTTCGAAGGGCTTGCAGATAACAGGGATTGATGATCGACGATATTGGAATCATATTCCTACCGAAGAATCTAGGTAATCATCTACTGATAAATCTCCATATGCATGATGATGGTGCTATGATTAGGGTCAGTCAGTGGAAGAATTGTGAAAAAAACAATATGGTCTCCTTTGATTCCCGCAAGTTGTCTTCTTTGAAAGCGTCTCCTTATGGATAAACTAAAACAATCCACTACGCTCACTGCATTTGACTTGTACCCTGCTTTCTCATTCCCATGGTTTGATCAAGTCCGTGGTGACAAACATTTCGTCCTTTATTTAATAAACATATATACTCAAAATACACCTGTAACGTTGACCGAATAATCGATTTGTTCTTTATTTTTAAGCATTATTTTAGCTTTAACGTTTTATTTTGAGTCCAGAGACCATTAGTTGGCTAATCAATGCTTGTCATTAATGTGATAAGTTCTATACATCCAAAAGACTGACATGACATTGAAATAATGACATGATACATACTACGCATCTAAAGTGATGACGTGAGATATAATATGTTTAAAATGATGATGCAACACATATCATATCAATCCTTTAAATACATAAGACTTATCAGGTCAATGAAAAACATTGATTGTTAGTTAACTAATGGTTTTGATCTAATTATGAGTCATTTTGATTAAAATAAAATGTTGAGAACTAAAATACTTTAAAAAAAATAAAAATTAAAGTGATTATTAAATTAAACATTACGGTGAATTTTAATGTTATCCCTTTTATAAATTCAAGGGTTTTTTATTGAATCGGTTTCGACTCTAACAAAAGAAGCCACCTCTTGTGTTTTTTGAAACATAGGTTGTATGGTCTATGGTTCATATAGCTCATGACACATTTAGAAACAGTCTCATTTTGTTGCTGTTTTTATTGCATCCCATAGTTCTAAAGATTAATAGCAGTTAGCATAATACCACATGTATGTGAACATCATTGCCATCGTGCATGGATTTGAATATCAACATATCTACATGTATCGAATACAGTAAAAAGGGATAAAACCACATGTGTGTATTGTTTTTTTTTATTGATCTCGGTTCCCTTTTTATTTAGGTTTGGTTCCATTGCATATCTTCAGCAAATATGGTGGTTTGAAGTCGACGGAGAGGTGGAATTCCCCTTTCCACCAGGGACCTATAGCGTTTTTTTCAGACTACAGCTCGGTCGTGCCACGAAAAGTTTCGGTCGCCGGATCTGCAACTCGAAGCACGTACATGGTTGGGATATAAAACCGGTAAGGTTTCAGCTATGGACGTCAGACGGGCAGTACGCCACATCTCAATGTACGGTGAGTGATCCAGGGGAATGGTTTCATTACCATGTGGGGGACTTCAA
The DNA here is from genome assembly GCF_006381635.1 of Hibiscus syriacus. Classification (NCBI taxonomy): domain Eukaryota; kingdom Viridiplantae; phylum Streptophyta; class Magnoliopsida; order Malvales; family Malvaceae; genus Hibiscus; species Hibiscus syriacus. The sequence continues at coordinate 1,517,577 of NW_024062581.1, read as the reverse complement.
CCTTGAGAAATCGAATTCATGGACTAAGATCAAATTATCAATGACACAAATTGATTGCACACATACAAAGGGTGGTCTTTGTTTAGACTCGGCTGTTATATACCCAAGTAAATTTAAAGAAAGGCTAAAGCACAAAGGATTTCTCAAAGTGTGATAAACCCATGTAGTTAGAATTTTCTTTTTATAGTTTGTAGGGCGGTTTACACATTCAAGGAGAATTTAATCAAGTTTTAATTTTGTGAGGGTTATCTTACAAGAATTGTATTTTAAGCTCCTGAAAGTTTCAAAACCTTTAAAATTAAGTAATGATCCCTTTCAAGTTTTTTTTGTTTAATTATTTTTTTAGGCTTAATATCAAAATAAGTGTCCAAACTATGTCGTTTTTCCCAAATAGGTGCCTAAACTATTTTTGACTCATCCAGGTGCCTAACGTTATAAACATTACATATTTATGTGTCCGGGCCGTCAACAACGTTAATTTTCCCCTTAAGTGACACGTGTCACAATATGATGATTTTGAAACTTATTTTTTTAAAAATATGAAAAATATTGTGATATTTATATAAAAAACTAACTCTTCTTATATTATAAAACCCCAAAACCCCAAATCCTAACCTTAACCCACTGTCGTCGTCCTTTCCAGCCACGATCATCGCCACGGACATTGTAACATCCCAAACTATGGGTTAGTGACTTAATTGTAAAGTTTCAGAATTTGGTGATTAAAGTAGAAGAATGGATTAATTTAATGATTTATCTGGAAATAAATCCTAAAAGTTGTTAGTAATTATTAAAGGAATTAAAGGGTAAAATGGTCTTTTTATCTAAAAGATAATTATCTTATCTCTTTATTAAGAGATAAGCATGTAGGGAGATATTTCTCCAGAACTTCTTCTCCTTCTTCTTCCTCTCCTCCCGTATCTCCAAGCTCAAAGGTGAGTCTTCTACTTAGTTAATTATTTGTTAAATTTAAGATTGGGTTTTGATCATTAGATGATAACTAAGCTTAAGGAAAGCTTAAGTTATCTTAAGATCAAAAGATAAAGGAGATAGAGAAGATTAAAGATTAGAGGTTCTTGAATGAAATATTGGAATAGAGTTCATAACAAGAATTGAAAGTTGGATTTGACTTGTTATCAATCTAAGTAAGAGATATGAAGTAATAGAATTGGATTTGAAACATGTTGTAAAATTTATGTAATTATTGAATTACATATGGAAGATAGGATTTTGAGGTTTAAGATGAAATAAATGAATATAGATTGGTTTAAGTATGTGTACTAGAGTTAAGACTGAAAAAGGGGATGAAACATGAAGGATTTAATGCAAAATGAATGAATTTTCGGGTTCAAAAAGAGGATTATGGGTAGAGTGCATCGATGCATATTCATTGTGCATCGATGCATCAAGGTTAAAACCCAGAAATCGTTTGAAGGTGTATCGATGCACAGGAAGTGCATCGATGAACTCTTTTAAAATAAATACATCGAATGTAATTCGTGCATCGATGCATAAGTAGTGCATCGATGCATCCCATTAATAATGAAACATCGAATGCAATTCGTGCATCGATGCATAAGTAGTGCATCGATGCATTCCAGTAATAATACAACATCGAATACATTTTATGCACCGATGCATCAGTAGTGCATCGATGCATACCTTCATTAAAAGATGAAATTGACTTTTCTCTTGGTCTAAAGAGTGAACCATTAGAGTATACTAGTTATGATACTGATATAGATCTATGTATGATTATGTAGATATAGAACGTGATCCCGTTCCGAATCAACTGAAGGATTAGAATCGAATCAAAGCAAAGCTAAGGTGAGTGCAATTTAATTTGTACTTATATTATTGAATAAACATTTGGCTTGCGATGAGCCAGTGATGGAGTTATTATGGTAAGAAGTAACTCCTAAAATGTTATTTGATTGGTGATCAATGTTATGATTTGTGTGATTATGAGATATATAAGTTATATGGAAAGTATATGTGAAATAAGATATGAGCTTATATGAATATGTGATATGAATAAAGCTATAAGAAATGATTTATGTGAATACATGCATTTGTGATGCGTGTTATATGATATTAGATATATGTTTACACATACATATGGTATGTGACCGAAGAGAATGAACATGTGATTATAAGATCAATGATTACATGTACATTTGGTACGTGACTGAAAAGAAAAGATATATGTTCATAAGAGAAAGGATATGAATAAGTAAATTGAACTATTATGAATGTTAATGCCCATGTTATGTGATAAGAGAGCTAGTGGTATAGTTGGCATGCCAAGGGTCGAGGGTTTACCTATGTTCTTCGGAACATATGGACTGTTTACCTAGGTTCTTCGGGATTATGGACTGGTACTTCGGGAGGAATACTGAACTAAGGTTCGGTGCCCCATGAGGGAATTGATACGAGCTATGGTGACAATATTAGTGCACAACCTCAATGTACTCACATACCTTAAGTTCTCAATAGTGTACATGGGCTAATAAAGAGATCAAACAAACATACTAAATGTGATATGTATACGATGGGTTTATAAATGGTTGTCAAATGTAAGTGGTTTGAAATGTGTTACATGAACCATATGATGTTATGTGTGTTTCTTAATGATAATGATGGTATATGTTTATGTATGCTTTATGTTATATGAAATATTATATGTTTTACATGCCTCACTAAGTCTATGACTTAGCGTGTAAGTGATTTACACATAGGTACCAAGAAACGAGAAGAACAAGAATAGAAGTGGCAAAGACAGTATCATTACTAGAAGATCAGATCAGAAGTAATTGACAAAGTATGTACTTGGTTATGTATAGAATGTTGGCATGTAATAAGTGTTAATTACGAATACTCTGATCGATTTTGTATTTTATGGTCTTATGTAAATTAATGTATTTCGTTTTAATGAAAGTTTTAAAAATTCCCAGGATTTTCTATAAGAGTCAAAGTTTGAAAAGTCAATGTGACACCTCAGACTTGTATTCGGGTTGGATATGAGTTAAGGGTGTTACAGACATAGTCCCTACCATCCTCCTACTCATACGTCGTCGTAATTTTCATCGATTGGCCATCGAAATTGTGATTTTCATCCTAGGGTTCGCGGGGGTATAAAATATTGATTCATCGTCGATCGATCATGATTTCATGGGGGTTTTGATCGATGGGAGGGGAGGTTGGGTGGAGCTTTGTCCAAGGTAAAAGGTGGTGACTGGCATGGGTTTAGGGGTTGAAATGAAGGTTTTTAAAGTTTGGGCTTATTTCAAAATATTTAATTTTTTAAAATTACTAGGTTGTGACATGTGCCACTTAAAGGAGGAATTAACACCGTCGACGGTTGGACACCTAAATGGACAACGTTTGTAACGTTAGGCATTGGGATGAGTCAAAAAATAGTTTAGACACCTATTTGAAAAAGAGGTATAATTTGAGCACTTATTTTAATATTAAGCCTTTTTTTAAGAAACTATCAGTTGTAAAGTTATTAAAGCTAATGAAATTAAGTATTGCCCCTAATTGTTATGGTTTAATTAGTTTTCAGGACATGGTAGTGTCGCAACCGTCTTTCGGTTGGGCCCTGGAATTGGGCTTCGACTTGAAAAATGTGGATTGGGAGTCGCCACCGATCATTTACTTTACGAAAAGTGGGTTGATCGGATACCTTATTTCTTACCTGATCTGCGTCTTACCAGTGATATGTCGGATCCAGGAGTCGGTTACGGTTAAGGAAGGATTAGCACCCTTGAACCGCCCTTTCGGTACTATGTAATTTCCAATTGTCTTTAATTAAGAAAGTTGAAAATTTAAATTGAAAGGTAAAATAACGATCCAAAACTTACATTTGATTGATTAAAAATGTACCCTTAAGAAAGTAAAAAAACCATGTTAGATAAAATGGTAAAAAATTAATTAATTAATTAAATTAAAATAAAAAAAGAAAACAAATTAAGTAAAATGATAAAATGAAGAAAGCAAAGATAAAATAGTAAGTAAAAATAATAATAATAAAATATATAAAAAAAGAAAAAGAAAATAAATAAAACAAATAAACAAAATAATAATAACAAAGTAAGAATAATATATATATATATAATAAATAAATAAGTAAATATATATAAATTAATAAATTAAATGACAAAAAGAACATATACACATATAATGGTAAAAAAATCAAATAAAGATAATTACAATATATATATATATAGTAACAATACTAATAATGATAATAAGTAGTTAAAAAAGACAATCACACCGAAAAGGAAAGAAAAAAAAAGTAAGGTTTAGTGAAGTATAATTGACGGGAAGAAAAAAATGATGAGGGGTGGGGACAAAGTAGGTAGATATAATTAACTTGTGTAGAATATATATATATATAATAATAGTAAAATGTATATATAACAACAATAATATCAATAAAAAAGAAAATAAAAATGATAATAAAAAATATAGAAAATTAATAGAAAAATATATGTATAATATTATAAAATATAGCACTTAAAATAAAAAAACCAAATATATATTAATAATAGGTATAAAAACTAAAATATTTAAAAAGAACATACGCATATATATATATATATATATATAACAAAATAAATAATATAAAATAATACAAGTATAATACAAGAATAATAAAAAGAAAGAGAAAGTAAAAAATAATAATAATAAAATATAAAAAATATATATAATATAAATAAGTAGAATAAAAGGAAAATATAATAGTAAAAATAATAATAAATATAATAGTAATAATAAAAATGCAAAGAAAATAACTATATATATTGGTAATAACGTATATAAATAGAGAAAAATTAAAAAAGTGATAAATTAAAAATAAAATTAGCAAGTATGTATATATATAAAAAACTAATTAAGGGATTAAAATGAAAGGAATGTAAATTAAGTGGGTAAATGTCAAAGAACATTGAAGATTAAAACCGGCAAAAATAAAAAAGTTTTCATTTTTTGATAGATTTTCGTACTCTCATTCTAAAAAAGTAATTTGTTTTTGCGAAATAGCCTCTAGGGAGCGTAGATCTGAAATAAAAGTTTCGAAAAAAACTCCCTCTGGGTCATCGGCTAAAACATTTGTCTTTGGGGTTCTCCAAAGAAAACACGATTAACAACGCATGCAAGTGAAGAGTAAAGAGAAACAAACGAAAGATAAAAAAACTTTCACCTTTATTACTTCGAATCGTTTACAATAGCCTCGAAATCACTTTTTCTTTGCTCGTATTTTTCTGGCGTTCCTTTTGTGTAACTCCTCTCTGTAAATCGTGTGTTACAATAGTGAGTTACAATGACTATTTATAGTGCTTATGGATCCTATCTTTAGGAGTTTAAATCATAGTAGAACTCTATCCTATTTTTAGGAGTTTGAATCCTAGTAGGAAGAAAATGTGTGTTGGCAGCTGCCACTCTTTGCCCATAGTCGTGTAATGGGGATAGGGCAAAGATTAAAAGACACACTTTTCGTTCGGTGGAGTTGAAAATTGACTCTGATGTTTCAATAACTCCTTGTCGAATTGAGTTACGGATGACTCCTCCGTCGTGAAGCCGAGTTCATCTTGAAATGATATGAAATTAAAGCCGTAGTTCAGAATTTGAATCAGCACGTGGCTTCTCGTTGCCCTTCGGTCTTCTTCTCGGTTTAAAGACCTTGGATCGGAATCGAACTCAGAAATCTTCATTGACAGATAACTTTTGCTTGAAAATGGTTTCTTGTCACTAAATCACGATTAACCCAAGTCCTCTTCTCGACTTGAAAACCTCGACTTCAACAGGAAAGTAGTGCGATTGATGTGTCATCGAGCTGAATGGAATCGAACTCGACAATTTTGATGGCAGATAACTCTTATAGCCTTGAGTTATGCTATAAATGATGTGCCTTGGAGCTGAGCGTAGTCGAACTCGAAGGTCTTTGTTGACAAATACTCATTATTTGAGTTGGATATCCTTCGTCATGAAGTTGAATTCCAATCTAAAGATGGATGATGCTTGTGTGCACGATTCCCTTCGTCGTGAAGTTGAAACCGCAGGTGGCCCATTCGTCGTGAAGTTGAGCCTCAAATTAGATATCCTTCATCGTGAAGTTGAAATCCAAGTAAGTAGCATTGTTCCGAGTCCAATATCCTCCGTCGTGAAGTTGAAATTGGCTCTGGAACCGGGAAATTGTTTGTTGACAACCAGCCGTCCCTTCGTTGTGAAGTTGAACTTGTGTTGTCTTGAGTCCAATATCCTTCGCTGTGAAGTTGAAATTGACTCTGAATGAAATTTTGTTGACAATCAGCCCTTTCGTCGTGAAGTTGAGCTTGTGTTGTCTTGGGTCCAAGATCCTTCGCTGAGAAGTTAAAATTGGCTCTGAAATTGGGAAGTTGTTTATTGACAACCAGCGGTCCCTTCGTCGTGAAGTTGAACTTTCGTTGTCTTGAGTCCAATATCCTACGCTGTGAAGTTGAAATTGGCTCTGAAATTGGGAAATTGTTTATTGACAACCAGCGGTCCCTTCGTCGTGAAGTTGAACTTGAGTTGTCTGGAGTCCAATATCCTTCGTTGTGAAGTTGAAATTGGCTCTAAAATTGAGAAGTTGTTTGTTGACAACCAGCGGTCCCTTCGTCGTGAAGTTGAACTTGCGTTGTCTGGAGTCCAATATCCTTCGCTGTGAAGTTGAAATTGGCTCTGAAATTGGGAAGTTAATTATTGACAACCAGCGGTCCCTTCGTCGTGAAGTTGAACTTGCGTTGTCTTGAGTCCAATATCCTTCACTGTGAAGTTGAAATTGGCTCTGAAATTGGGAAATTATTTGTTAACAACCAGCGGTTCCTTCGTCGTGAAGTTGAACTTGCGTTTTCTGGAGTCCAATATCCTTCGTTGTGAAGTTGAAATTGGCTCTGAAATTGAGAAGTTGTTTGTTGACAACCAACAGTCCCTTCATCGTGAAGTTGAACTTGCGTTGTCTGGAGTCCAATATCCTTCGTTGTAAAGTTGAAATTGGCTCTGAAATTGAGAAGTTGTTTGTTGACAACCAGCGGTCCCTTCGTTGTGATGTTGAACTTGCGTTGTCTGGAGTCCAATATCCTTCGCTGTGAAGTTGAAATTGGCTCTGAAATTGGGAAGTTGTTTATTGACAACCAGCGGTCCCTTCGTCGTGAAGTTGAACTTGCGTTGTTTGGAGTCCAATATCATTCGTTGTGAAGTTAAAATTGGCTCTGAAATTGAGAAGTTGTTTGTTGACAACCAGCGGCCCCTTCGTCGTGAAGTTGAACTTGCGTTGTCTGGAGTCCAATATCCTTATCTGTGAAGTTAAAATTGGCTCTGAAATTGGAAAGTTGTTTATTGACAACCAGATGTCCCTTCGTCGTGAAGTTGAACTTGTGTTATCTGAAGTCCAATATCCTTCGCTGTGAAGTTGAAATTGGCTCTGAAATTGGGAAATTGTTTATTGACAATCAGCGGTCCCTTCGTCGTGAAGTTGAACTTGCGTTGTCTAGAGTCCAATATCTTTTGGTGTGAAGTTGAAATTGGCTTGGAAAATTGTTGTTGTCAACCAACCGTCCCTTCGTAGTGAAGTTGAACTTGTGTTGTCTTGAGTGGCACGATATCCTCCGTCGTGGATTTGAAATCATGGATGTTTGGCTTCGAGCTAGATATCCTTCATTGTGAAGTTGAAATCTACTCTCGAGCAAATTGTGAGTTCGAGAGAAACTTTCAATCTGTCGAGTTGGTCGAAGTGTAGCTTCTTGCTGTTGAGTTAAGCAACCAACATGAATCTTTAAAGGTGCTTTTGAATCGAGTATCCTTCATCTTGAAGTCTAAACTTGACTCTAAAAGCTGCAAAAAATTATGTATGTGGAAAACGATAAATATGATGCTCTAAAATGTATGCATAAGATGCATGTAACATGAATTGGTTATATTTTATCTCCTGAAAAAGGTCTGATAATTTGCATTAGGATGTTGAATCCCCAAATGATGCCCCAATATCCAAAAATACCCCAATATTTGATGTTGAATCTTCAAAGATGCCCCAAATGTTCCTCATTTCTTGCTTCAGCATTGATTCTGAGCATGAGTTTTGTATCTAAAAGTCACATGTCATTTACCAAGATCCACTCTAGAGAGACTGTCTTGTTTGAAAAAAATGTTTTTCGTTCTCTTTTATTTTCAAAGTTATGAAAATATAAATTAAAAGAGTTTTGAAAAATGTTTGATCCAAAGTTTTGAAAATATTGTCACTTTCACAGTTTTACAATTGAGACGAATCATAAACTAGAGTTCATCGGATATCAAAGAATTAATTATACTGTTAATCCTTTAATGAATTATAGCTATTTGACAAGTGCCAAGATCAAAGCTATTTTTGGGTAGTGGTTAAGTAAGGAAAGGATAAAAAAAAATCTCAGGTTATTATGTTTGGTCAAAGGTTTGGCATTTGATGCTCAAAGGTTTGGCATTTGATGCTCATAGGTTTGGCATTTGATGCTGAACGATTTGATGGGGTACCTTGCATGCTCCTCTATTGGAAGTGTTCTCCGACTCCCAGCTTTCATGGTCACATTTGGATTGTGCGATGCCTTATCAAGGAATTTTTGATCGCCTCAGTTGCACAATTTTTAAATTCGAGCCACCTTTTCAGGTTTTCAACTCGAATCCTCCTTTGGTTTCAAGATGTTATTCAGGATTTACGTCTTGAACCCCCCTTTGTTATTTTTCTCTACCATGCATTAATTATATTTTTTTGCAAACAAAGATTAATCCTGATGGGCGGGATGAAATCTGAAGATATTCTCTTCTGTTTAGAAATCCATGTATGATTAGAAGGGAATTTTAAGGCACGTAATGTAGGCCAGGGTTCATGGTTATGAAAGAAAAGGATAAATAGGCCCAAACAAGTGTTTCAGGGTGTTGAACCAATGATCAATTCATTCTGATGTCTTCAATCTTGCTCAAAATGTTTCTCTCTCTTGATGCTCTATGATCTTCGAGTAAAGTGATTCAGTGATTCGGGAATGATTGTGCTTGATCAATCTCATAGTTTGAAACTTGATGTACCATTTGTCTTTAGGGAATCTTTGCATGTGCTTTTTTGTCCCTTTTTCTTTTTTATTTTTGTTCTTTTTTTTTGTTTTCTTTTTTTTGCTTCTTTTTTGTTTTTTCCCTTTTTGTTCTGATTGAATCTTTGGACTTGGCATTTGGTTCACCTTTTGGTATCTCATCTGAATCAATGTCTTCGCTCATGTGAGCATATTTATTCCACCTTGCCCCCCAGTGTGGAGGGTGATCATTGGTTAGGGTTGAATCAGAAGAAAAATACTACAGGCTCAAAAGGGTACACAAGGGATATATTTTTTCTCATGTTGTGAAGGGATAAAGAAAGAAAGCCGTTCATCATTTCATACATATAAATCTTCACAGAAGAGGTATCCCCAGGGGGATAGATTTTCAAGATTAATTATATTCACATGAAAACAATGTAATTAATGTATGATAGAATTATTTCGAATGAATTCTTCTTCTTTTTCCCAGATGTCTCAATGTTCAGGCTCCCCGCGAGATGCCCCAAGTTGGTTCTTTAGAAGAATGCTCATGCTAAAATGAACAACTCAATGCCTTGGGTTTTAATGGTAAGAAAGGTTATTTTTGAGTCTAAAAAAGACAGTGGTGTGATCTTATTGACTCAAAGAAAGGTATGAGTGTATCAAAAAGATAAAGGCAATGTTCAAGAATTTCAAAAGGAGGTAATGTCAAAATTTCGTCTTTTGGTAATGACCACGAGTTGTTTTGGGCAAAGAATCAATGTATTTTATTCTGGGGTTTGAGACAGGGTAAGAAAGGTCTAATCTTTCCATATGTCAAAAATCTATAATTCTTGAAGAATTAAAAGAATCATTAATTCATTTAATATTCGAAGAACTAAAGATTAAAATTTGTTCAATTGCTCCACCTTAGAAAACAACATAAATTCAATCATTTAAAAGATTAAGCAAACATGAAAGATCAAAGACGTGTTCAAACAAAACAATCCTCTAAGTGCAAATGGTATATGCCATGCCCCCTTCTTCGGCAAGCGCCTTACAATTTTCAGAGGAATTTTTGGGGCTTCTTATGTGGTAACAGCTAACAGCTTCAATATCGTAGCCCTTAGGATATGGGGATTCTTTTCTTAGATCATCATGGCAGGCTTTGTCCTACAATCAGCTGATCAGGCTCCCACTGTATTGTTTTCAGTTTTTTTCTTTTGATGTTACAATCTTGCTTCCATGTGGTGTCATGTGGTTAAAACCACTTCATCGAATCCTCCATTAAGAAATTTCATGTTTATGAAAATGCTTAAAAATGAAATGTAGATGCACAACTCAAAATGAAAAAAATGCATGAAATGTTCGAGGAATTGATCCAGAAAAGTGCCCATTATTATAAATAATCATTATTTCGACAAAATATTTTATCTTGTAAGAGACATAAAAACAATCAAAGGTACATTCGGACTAAATCTTCTAGACCCCGAACAGCTTCCAACAGGTTGACAAGCCTTATGTTTTCATCTGTCACTGGTTGTATGCCTTGTTGGACCACTCCAGCTTCCCTTGCCAGGCCGTGTAGATGATGAGCTGCCTTCTGTACTTGATCCAGGAAATCTCGGATGATTGCGTCTCTGGCCTTCACCCTTTGTTGTGCTTGCTCCCAACGGAAACGCCACTACAAACCCCCGTCGAAGGGCACTATCTGAAGCTCACTCGCTTGCTTTTTGAAGCTATTGTTTTACCATCTTTCTCATGTTGTTTCTCCAGATCAGCCATTTGGATTCTCAGGCGTTGGATTCTCAGGAGTTATCCTTGACTTTAATCTTGGTACCCCTTTCTCAAGTCTTCAAGCTCAAAATAGACTCTTTTCTGCTCCCTTTCCAGTTTGTCAGCTCTATCTTTCTGAGAATCAGCATCTAGTTTCTATTGATAACGTTCAGCTTCAAGTTCCTTAACTCTCTGTTTCAGCTCATTATTCACAGCTTCAAACTCTACCTTGACTATCTCAAGTTCAGAAGGGACAGGCCTGAGATGTTCCTCCATGGTCCGTGTGTCTTCACAGTCTGGTATCGGGATGCTATCATTCTTTCTCAATCTTCGCCACTCCATATAATCCGGAGTAAGCATATCTCTGGCAGCCACGACATCCATCCAGGATACTTTCTTCCATGACTCGGCTGCCTCTTTGATCCTCTTCTTATAACTGTCACCGTGATACACAAACTCTGATGTAGATAATCCATGTGTTGCTGGGATAAATTGACGTGCCCCATACTGTCTAAGTGCCAACAACAGAGCATACCCAACTGCACCCCAAAGTCCAAGTAAGGTCATAGTGTCAGAATCCCCAAATCAAAAAAGAACATCATTGAGGAACAACCAGGGGGCTCTCCAAGTAATATCCCGATCCTGAAGATGAGTGAAAACCTTCATCCATTCTTCCTTCGAAGCACCTTCATGTCATTTCATAGTGATGAACTCTCCCAATGGTGAATAGGTAGCGCTGAATCGGCGGTAGGCAACCCCGTTAGTCTTCCAGAAGTGGCTGTGAATCCAGACTTGAAGGAGCTGAACACATCCAATGAACCTTCCTCCACCAGTTCTTCTGCAATGATTAAGAGACCGAAATGTCTCGGCTAAGATGGTCGGCGCTGGGTTGACTCACCTTGGAAGTTGTTCAAATAGTTCTACTACGGTTGCGTCGATGTACCCCAAGGTATTCGGAAAGATAATCAAACCGTACAGACCCAGTGCAAAAAGATCTATAGTCTTCCATTCATCAGGGTGGTTCTTCATTATTTACTTTATATGGATCCACTCGATTCCTTCCCCGCTACCTTTGCGTCGGAGTCGATCAGTCACCCACTTTTTATCAACCCCTACAATCTTGGCCAGTCCGTTCTTAAAAGGCTGACCCTTGATATGTTTGATATATGCCTTCTCTAGTCTGATGCTTTCGCAGTGCAGTAGTGTGGTATACTCTTCGATAGTGGCACCATGTCCTCCCGGTTAAAGGTGAAGCAACTGTATCCCGGGTTCCAGAATTGAACCAAGGCTCTGATTAAGGGCTTACCGGTCTTAACATGAAGCAAAAGTGCAATATCACCATACCGCTGACTCAACTTCTGTTTTCGATCACTCTTCCAACTTTCCCAAATGTCTCGAAGTTCTTGCACATTGTTCTATTTTAGGCTGATAGAGGCATAACTAACAAGCTCTGATACATAACTTCCTTGAAGACTGTCTCCCTTTTCTTTCTGAGTCTTCTCGGACCATAGTCGTACCTCGAGGTTTTTAATCTCCTGTATTACAACACCTTTGTCCATTAATGCAGATTATTTATGGTTAACGAACACGTTTTTTGGTGGATCAACACCTCTTTTGAATGATGTAGATGATGGAAATAAAATAAAAGATAGGGAAAAAAATGAAAAGAGTTAGTAAGGTAAAGATAATAATCAAAGCAATCATGAAAATAAAAGTCCTACCCCACACGATATCTACCCCACATGCTTATTATTCCTACCCGGACATGATCTCTATTCCGCAAGTTGATTTTGAACAAGTCCTAACCGCATAAATTTCTAGTTCACATGTTTTGAACAGAAAGTAAAGCAGAAAATAATTTCGGCACCCTAGGGTTTAAAACGAGGCTTTGGGGTGGGCCCTAACTCCTTGTAGTCTCCGGGTTTAGGTTCTAAAAAAAGGTACTCGAGTTCTCCTTGCCGGTGCCCCCTTGGGCTTGCCAGACCCTTAGTCTTAAACCCATCACAGGCTTGTGTGGACTAAGTTAAACTCGAGAGGACACATTCCCTTATGCCCGCACGGTGAATAAATTCACACGAAGACATAAGGTATATGAATCCCGAAGGCTACTTGCTAGGCCCGCACGGTGAATAAATTCACACGAAGGCGTCACTTTCACCCCCACTTAAAACAGAGTTTGGAGCTCGGGTATAGAGCCTTAGATGAAAAAAAGAACTTTGAAGGCTGAAATCATGAGAAAACGATTAGTCCAACTATTTACTCGAAAATATAATCAAAAGTAAGTAAAAAGGATCGAAATATCACCTTAAAATTTAAACTTACCCTTTTCGTTAAAAAGACAACTGGAAATTACCTTATCCTGACTCACTTACCTGTTTCTCCAGTGGAGTCGCCAAGCTGTCGCAACCGTCTTTCGGTTGGGCCCCGGAATTGGGCTTCAACTTGAAAAATGTGGATTGGGAATCGCCACCAATCATTTACTTTACGAAAAGTGGGTTGATCGGATACCTTATTTCTTACCTGATCTGCGTCTTACCAGTGATATGTCGGATCCGAGAGTCGGTTACGGTCAAGGAAGGATTATCACCCTTGAACCGCCCTTTCAGTACTATGTAATTTCCAATTGTCTTTAATTAAGAAAGTTGAAAGTTTAAATTGAAAGGTAAAATAACGATCCAAAACTTACATTTGATTGATTAAAAATGTACCCTTAAGAAAGTAAAAAAGCCATGTTAGATAAAATGGTAAGAATTTAATTAATTAATTAAATTAAAATGAAAAGAAAATAAATTAAGTAAAATGATAAAATGAAGAAAGCAAAGATAAAATAGTAAGTAAAAAAACAAATAATAAAATATATAAAAAAAAGAAAAAGAAAATAAATAAAACAAATAAACAAAATAATAATAACAAAGTACGAATAATATATATATATAAAATAAATAAAAAAGTAAATATATATAAATTAATAAATTAAATGACGAAAAGAACATATACACATATAATGGTAAAAAAAAACCAAATAAAGATAATTACAATATATATATATATATATATATATATATATATATATATATATATATATATATATATATATATATATATATATATATATATAGTAACAATACTAATAATGATAATAAGTAGTTAAAAAGACAATCACACCGAAAAGGGAAGAAAAAAAGTAAGGTTTGGTGAAGTATAATTGACGGGAAGAAAAAAATGATGAGGGGTGGGGACAAAGTAGGTAGATATAATTAACTTGTGTAGAATATATATATATATATATATATATATATATAGTAATAGTAAAATGTATATATAACAACAATAATATCGATAAAAAAAAGAAAATAAAAATGATAATAAAAAATATAGAAAATTAATAGAAAAATATATGTATAATATTATAAAATATAACACTTAAAATAAAAAACTAAATATATATTAATAATAGGTATAAAAACTAAAATATTTAAAAAGAACATACGCATATATATATATATATAACAAAATAAATAATATAAAAATAATACAAGAATAATAAAAAGAAAGAGAAAGTAAAAAAATATAATAATAATAAAATATAAAAATATACATATATAATATAAATAAGTAGAATAAAAGGAAAATATAATAGTAAAAATAATAATAAATACAATAGTAATAATAAAAATGCAAAGAAAATAACTATATATATATTGGTAATAATGTATATAAATAGAAAAAAAATTAAAAAAGTGATAAATTAAAAATAAAATTAGCAAGTATGTATATATATATATATATAAAATTAATTAAGGGATTAAAATGAAAGGAATGTAAATTAAGTGGGTAAATGTCAAAGAACATTGAAGATTAAAACCGGCAAAAATAAAAAGTTTTTATTTTTTGATAGATTTTCGTACTCTCATTCTAAAAATGTAATTTGTTTTTGCGAAATAGCCTCTAGGGAGCGTAGGTCTGAAATCAAAGTTTCGAAAAAACTCCCTCTGGGTCATCGGCTAAAACATTTATCTTTGGGGTTCTCCAAAGAAAACACGATTAACAACGCATGCAAGTGAAGAGTAAAGAGAAACAAACGAAAGATAAAAAAAAACTTTCACCTTTATTACTTCGAATCGTTTACAATAGCCTCGAAATCACTTTTTCTTTGCTCGTATTTTTCTGGCGTTCCTTTTGTGTAACTCCTCTCTGTAAATCGTGTGTTACAATAGTGAGTTACAATGACTATTTATAGTGCTTGTGGATCCTATCTTTAGGAGTTTAAATCATAGTAGAACTCTATCTTATTTTTAGGAGTTTGAATCCTAGCAAAATTCTATCATATTTTTAGGAGTTTGAATCCTAGTACGACGAAAAGGTGTGTTGACAGGTAGTTTTGAAATTAGTTAATTTAAGTCCCCAACCCTATGTTTTTATGATTTAATTACCTTTTAGAACCTCGTTAGTTTCAAAGATAAGAAATTCGGTCCCTTCCATAATTTCATCATAATTCTGTCCCTACCCATGTCTAGAATATATTTATCAACAATTAAGAAAGATATTCTAAAAAATATTATCTTGTAATAGGCTATTAAAAATCAATACTAAAGTGAAAACCCTATCATACTTATGAATGAAAAAAAATTAATATAATTTTGTTAATTGTAGTTATGTGCAAAAAAAGTCACGCCACAGTGACCCTCGAAGCGATCTTCTTCTACTTCTGGGACTTATAAAAAAATCAATCATTTTTAGTTATACTTTTTGGTAATAAAAAAAGTTATTATTATAAATTATGAATTTACATTTTTGAAAATTTTCATTTGTATGTTTTTTTTGGGTCACTAGTTGAGTTGTTCACTATCCTCTTGACTTTGGGAGAACACGTTTGTTTGAAATTTGATATATAAAGAAGGAACATATTCAAAGTAATTAGTACATATATCTCGACATTTGAAGTTGCACAACCTCATGTTCTTACATAATCAACTTGGAAATAATCATACAAAGTAAGACATCGACGGTAATGAAATAAGCTTAAATGATTTTTTTTTGATTTTATGAAAATTTAATATAAGTGCTTGTAGGGGTAAAGTATAATGTCATTTTAATGAAAGCACTTAATTTGAGTCTTAAAGATGGAATTAATAAAAACCATATTTATGAACTCCAATCGTAAAACATAAAATGAACATATAAAACAAAAATTAAAATACTATAAATTTCAATTGAATTATTATTTATCTCCCGATTAGGATTTTGATTATATAATAATATTCAATCATTTTAAATTTACAATTCAAATTTGATTTATGTTGAATCCATTAAGTGACTTCAATAGTTAAAAGGGTGTTATCCTTCCTAAAGGTCTTGGATTCAAGTAACTGTATTTATGGGTGCATGGATGGACTTAGGAGAGAGCGGGTGAGGGCAGTTGCCCTTCCCTAAAAATATAAAATTACCATATATTTTATATTTTTTCGATGTATTTTCTATTAAAAATCTGTTTTTGCCCCCTTAAAATTTTATAAGTTCAAGTTCGTCCACGAAAATTCTATAAGTTCAAGTTCGCCGCCTTACTTAAAATCCTACATCCGTCCTTGTTAACGGGTGTGTGTGCGTCCCTTAAAATGGTTAGTTGGAGAAAGTGCGATGATCTTTGGTATGCTTATCTCCCCTTTGTGTTGTGTCTTTCTTTTATCTTAGTTGTCTTGTAACTTACAACTATCTTAAGATCAGTTCATTGGTCGGTTCAAATCAAGAGCCAGAACTTGAGATTTAACATATCAAATTTAGTTTTTATGTCATGGATAAGTGTAAGAGCCCGTATTTATTATTCATGCGCTATTAAGTTATCTAAGGATCAGAAGAATGGTATAACACAAATCCCCTTGGAGAGTGTTATTAAGTGGTGTATTATGTTTTTATTCGTTCTAGTATTTTTAACATCTTATTTTGTTCTTTTCTACTATTTTGTTTCGTCCACCTCTTAAGATTTAGGTGAAGAGTCATGTCTTACATCTCATTATAGTGAGACATCTTATTTGGGATAGTTTCACCGAGTATGTGGAGGCATTAGGCTATGAGGGATTTTAGTGATTCACTCTTTCTATCTCATCTTTGAGGCGACTGCCATTAGCTTGCAGATAAATCTCCTAGTGACTTTCAAAGACATTCTTAGTCGTCTCAATATTCTTTGTAGTGGAAAGTTTGCAGTGTTATAATGATTCATCTTTTCTTATTTAAATAAAACCATATCATACAAGTCATGAGCTCCTGCCAGGGATCTTATCGTGGAATTGGAATATCCCATTTTAACCTTTCACCGTAAGGATTTAATTACTGCCCTCCCTCTTCCTCGGTTCAATACAGATGCCACCCATGTGTTTGGTGGATGTAAGAGTTGCTAAAGGCGCACGTGAAAAATGAAGAAGACCCTAATCACGGCCCACCAGTTTAGCTCCCATCAGTTTTGGACCAATGTTGGAGACAAATTCAGGCCTCTTTGTATTGTACACAATCCACAGGTTTAGACGGATGCTGATGATTAAATATCACTTCCAATTGTAAGCCTTCGTGATGTCGACACACATTTTCGTCCATAATATTTTAATACGATTATTATAGTATATAATATATGTATTATATAATATGTACATACTATATTATATACTATAATTATAAAAGCATATACTATACATATTAATTTGTTTTTTTATTTTATTTACAGGGTCAGGCCCATTACATCCAGCCCGTTTACAAACAAAACAACCAAACAAGTGGCCCAACAGAAGCCAAAACGTGCGACCCAGTCCACGACCCGTACCGTTCAGTCAGCAAAGCCCCAGTTTTTCTGGCGACGTTCTCTCGGCACCAACACCCACAAAGCAACAAACACAACAAACCAAGTTAGATCGAGGCGTTTTAGTCCAAGTGGGACTCTAATCTCTAGCTAAAAATAGGCATTTTCAGATTATAAATAAGTGTAACACCACACACAAGAGGACAAGGAAATTACACAAGAAATATGACGAAAAACACAACTGGGAAAGAGAGAACTTACATACGAAATACAAAGGAGAAGTATAGAAAAAAATACAACAACAAAAAAACCAAAAAAAAGAAGAAGAGTAAAAAATAATATCGAAGAATTCCCTTGTTTGGAGAGAGCACTACGCTTCTTTCATCGGAAGGAGAAGGATTTTCGAGCCTTTGAAGATAGCCAAGGTGAGCGGCCGCCGATCTCACTCTCCCTTTAACCCTGGCACGAACAAACTCATTTTTTAGAGATGAAATCTCAATGTTTTGTTGAAAAAGTAGAATGAAGTTTGGGTTTCTTAATATCCAAACGTGGAAACAACAAAGATTAAAGGGAAGGGACCCACATGTCTTCATTAGGGATTATTCGCATGCTAAAGGCTTTACCTTTTGTAATCTTTGCTATTTGGTTACTAAATTTAATTCCTATGCTGATTTGGATTTTTAATTTTATTATGCTTATGTTTTAGTCACTATTTGGTATTTGGAATTAATTATTGTCTAGTCCTCCTAACCTTTTATTCTTTGTTTTTGTAGCTTATTTTTTAATTCCAATTTGATCCATTCATTTCAATTTGTTTCAATTTAATCCTCTAAGTTTTTATTTCATTTTATTTTATTTTTTAAATTGTTTTTTTTACTTCGTATTGCTACTTTTAAAATTTAACACTTTTTTCTTTAATTTATTTAACATCTTTTAATTTGTTTTATTTATTTTGTTTCTTTTTCCTTAAATTATTATTCTATTTTTTTTAAAATTTTTGTTTTTTATTTGATTTATTTAATATTCATTTATTATTATTTTCTCTAACATTTTTTATTCTTTTTTTAGAATAATTCCAATCTATCAAAGGTAAGTAATTCGAATCGAGTTTTTGAATTTTAATTTTAATTTTTAATTTTTCGCAATTAAGACAACTGACAAATTAATTGGTACTGAAAGGGCAGTTCAAGGGTGCTGATCCTTCCTTGATTGTAACCGACTTTCGAACCCGACACATTTCTGGTAAAACGCATATCAGGTAAGAATGGTGTTCGATCCACCTAAATGTTTTTAAAATGATCGGTGGCGACTCTACCCAAATATTCAAGTCGAAGCCCAATTCCAGGCCCACCCGAAAGACGACCACGACAGCTTGGCAACTCCTCTAGGGACAGGTAAGTGAGTCATGCCGAAATTAATTTCTGGTTGTCTTTTTGAGTGAAAATTACAAGTTTAAATTTTAATTTATTTATTCGATTCTAATTATTTATCTTTGATTTTTTTTTCAAATAAATAGTTGTACTGACGTTTTTTCAGTGATTTCAGATTTTTGAAAAAAATTATCTCTGGCTCTATACCCGAGCTCCAAACCTTTTTAAGTGGGGGTGAAAGCGGCGCCTTTGTGAGAATTTATTCTCCGCACATGCCTAGCAAGTAGCCTTCTGGATTCATATACCTTATGTCTTCGTGTGAATTTATTCACTGCATAGACATAAGTGAATGTATCCTCTCGAGTTTAACTTAGTCCACACAAGTTTGTAATCGGCTTAAGACTAAGGGTCTGGCAATCCCAAGGGGGCACCAGCAAGGAGAACTCGAGTACCTTTTTAGAACCTAAACTGGGAGACTACATGGAATTAGAGCCCACTCCAAAACCACATTTCAAACCCTAGGCTGCTTTGAGATTATTTCCTGCTTTATTTTTCTGTTCAAAGCATGTGAACTAGAAATTTATGCGGTTAGGACTGATTCAAAATTAACATGTGGGATAGAGATTATGTCCAGGTAGGAATAATAAGCATGTGGGGTAGATATCATATGGGGTATGACTTTTATTGTCATGATTGTTTTGATTATTATCTTTACCTCACTGACTCTTTTCATGTGTGCTCTCTTTCATTTTATTTTCACAATTTGCATCATTCAAAAGAGGTGTTGATCCACCAAAAACGTGTTCGTTAAATGTATATAATTTGTATTAATGGACAAAGGGGTTATAATACAAGAGATGAAAAGCTCAGAAGTCCAGCTATGGTAAGATAATACTCAGGATGGATCGGGATTTACACCGAGCACACCAAAAGTTAATTTTTTGAGCTGGTAAAAGTTACAAGGGCAGGCAAGAAAAGATTACTGACCTGGGGAGTCCCTTCAAAGACAACAATAATAAGATGACAAAGCGATAACCGAAATTGGAGGCTATTGTTGATGAATTCAAGAAACAAGCAGATAAACTTTGGATAGTTTATTTCGATGGAGGTTTTCAATGGTGCTTTAGTTGAGAACAGGCTCAGTAGAGAGTGAAAGCCAGAGATGTAGTTATTTGAGACTTCTTGGAGCAAGTACACAGGCACAGTTTAGTGGGAGAAGTCAGAGCGATTCGATAGGGAATTCAACTGGTGAAAGAAGAAGGCGGAAGATGAATCAACCTGTCAGAAACTGTTCGAGGTCTAGAAGAATATACCTTTAAGATGTTTTTTTATCTCTTAAGAAATAACACTTTTGTCCCAAATAAATATTATTTATAATAACATACTCATTTTTTGATCAATGCCTCAAACATTTCATGCATCATACATTCTTGCATATTTTGCATAATTTTTCTTTTTTCATTACATTCGCATTAACTAACAAGAGATATCTCATAAAAAGGGATCAAACACCGGGTTTACCTCCACAAGCTTCGGACATGCGTCATCCTCACAACACCAGTGCAAAGGAAAATGGAAGCCAAGATTACTCAACTTGAAGAGAACATGCTAATATTATATAAGAATCTTGAAGAAAAGATAAATCAGAATAGCCAGAGTACCCTAGCTACAATCACGAAAAGCTAAGAGTCTTTGGTCGATCAGATTGTTGCCAAGTTAGCTGGTCTACGTCAGACAAGTGCGCCTAGGGCAGGTTCATCGAAAGGGGTAACTATGCCACTTACGCTGCAAGCGGTTGTCTCACCCAGAATCTTACCAGGACTTCAAAATAATTCGGATGGTTACCGCACTCCAAAATTTGGTGAAGAATTCAAAACAAAGATGGTAGAAAAAACCATAAAACAAGAATGTATGTCGAGTAGAAGACCTCCCCTGAAGAAGAAAAAATAATAGATCATCAACATTTTTAACGCTAATAAAGACGTTATAATCTCCAAATCAAAACCAATTACAGCTGTACCATCAGGTACTTCTAGGCAAGATTCGAGAGAGCCAATGAAAAGGGGAAGGAGCATTTCGATCCCATTCCCATGACATATAAGGAGCTTTATCAATAGTTTTTCGACGCAAATATGGTGTCACCATATCCAGAGAAACCTTTAAAGCCCCCATACCCCAGGTAGTATGATGAAAATATGCACTGTTAATATCATGGCAGTGTTCCGGGGCATACTATTGAAAACTGCCTCACCTTTAAGATGATTATCCAAAGAATGTGTAACAGGAGTTGGATTCATTTCAACAATTCAAAATCACCCAACGTTGCACAGAACCTTCCGTCTAATCATCAAGAGAATGAGGAAAATGTAATCACCAAGGAGAAGGGTAAAAAGGCCAAAACCAGAGTCTCCGAAGTGAAGTCTCTTACTTGGGTATGGAGGCAAATGATAAATACAGGATTTCTTGCACCACATTCTAGCACATCAGACTCCGAAGGTGACAATCATTGTTGTTATCACAATAAGGATGGACATAATGTACAAGAATGTACCGAATTTAGAGCCTTGATCCAGCTACTATGGACAGAAAGGAGCTGGAATTTTATGATAAGGACACTCCTGAATCAGAAATTTATGCATCTAAGGGTACACCAAAAGGAGCACCGGAAAGTGAAACGGTTGAAAGATGGGGAGCAAGTACAAATAAAGGTCCTAATCCTCGACATTCCAAAATTAGTGGGGCGTCCTAACGAGGATTTATTGCAACATCCTATTTGGACTTGATTTTTGAACTTTCTCATATTTCTTTTTGTAACTTGCTTTTGAACTTTGACATATTTCTTTTTATAAGGATGTCTCGATGAATTTATACTGAGCATTGAATCAAATTTACTACTTGAAATTCTTTGAATATCAACTGAATTAAAAACTTTGTAAATGATTAGATTTATATATCTTTAACAAGGTAACACGATTAAAAAGTGGTAAAAGAAGGACTTTGACCTTACCCAAAAAATACGCTCAAACATCGTATCCTTTTCTTGCAAAGAACCGATATAGCCTTCTTCTCTCATAGAGGAACGAACAAGATGCTTGGTATAAATAGGAGCGGACAACATGGGGCATCTTTTGCCTATGACATTACTATACTTTTTATTTAAGACGTTCAATGATGATCATGATCTTTACAGATGAAATATTTGAGTAGGTGAATCTAGTTTAGGTCAGTTGCTTGGAAATTGAACTTTAAAGATGATATTTTGACTTTCAACAAACACATAGACTATAACAGGTTATTCTTGACAAACTTAAAAAATTGGATCCGTATATTCAGATTATAATATTATATATATATAATAAAGCTTGAGTTGTCCCTCTAAAGCAATTGGTTAAACGCCCCAGCTTTATGGATAAGATTCAGCTAGCCTGATAAAGGTGATTATAATATACAATAAAGCTCGAGTTGTCCCGCTAGAGCAATTGGTTAAACTCCCAGGCTTTATAGATAATATTCAGCTAGACTGATAAAAGTGATTAGAATATCTATACAACGATATTGAGCTATCCTTTTAGAGAAATTGGTTAAACGCCCCAGCTTTATGGATCCAGCTAGCCAGACAATGGCAAATTAAATAAGGAGTTTTGGTAAAGATTGACTAAGGGAGTTAAGGAACACCTGTTATAGTAAATTTCACATGAGCACTCAGGAATTTCATTTTTAGACCGGTATTTCTGCACTTCCTTTATTAGAAAAGCCTACGAAGCTTGAACAAATGGAAGATTTCAGAGGATCAAAATAGAAGGTCTAGTAATTGATTATGCTATTTGCGTCATTTTGTCTGCATCCGATTAAAATGCCAAGCCAAGAAATAGGGGCACGTTCCGATGTTCAAAAGGGCCGAGAAAGAAATAATATTTAGGTGGCCAAAACCTTAGAAAATAAGAGGCCAACCTAAAGCCAACTCATCCATTTGAATATTTATCAAAGAACTATAACTTTGAAAGCATTAAAGAGCTATTGCTTATTTTGATATTCTTTGAACTCATGTTTATGATTTTATTCGATTGCAAGCCTGAATTAAGGATCAATTTTTTATAGAATTCTGATTTTCCCCTAAAATAAGATAAATGAGAAAAATATTTTCAAACAGGACAGTCTCAAATGCGAAAGGCTGCAACCCGAGAAAAAACTCGGGCATGGTCGATTTCAAGTACAAGACCGACATACAAAATGAGGCTCCATCCAAAAGATAAAATAGGGTCAATTCATGTTTGCATGCATCTTAGGCACACTTAAGAGAATCACATTTGTTATTTTTTCACATACATAATGTTTTGTAGCTTTTAGAGTCAAGTTTCGACTCCAAAATGGAAGATACTCGATTTAAAAGCACCTTGAGTAAAATACCTTTGAGTTCGATTACACTCAGCTCAAAGGCGTATCATTTGCAGCATAACTCAAGGCAATAAATGTTATATGCCAACAAAAAACCTTCGAGTTCAATTATACTCAGCTCAAAGGCGCATCATTTGCAGCATAGCATAAGGCTAGAAGGGCTATCTGCCAATAAAAGACCTTCGAGTTCGATTACACTCAGCTCAAAGGCACATCATTTGTAGCATAGCTCAAGGCGAGAAGGGCTATTTGCCAACAAAAGACCTTCGAGTTCAATTACACTAAGCTCAAAGGCACATTATTTACAGCATAACTCAAGGCGAGAAGGGTTATCTGTCAATCAAGACCTTCGAGTTCGATTACACTCAGCTCAAAGGCGCATCGTTTGCAGCATAGCTCAAGGCGAGAATGGCTATCTACCAACAAAAGACCTTCGAGTTTGATTACACTCAGCTCAAAGGCACATCATTTACAGCATAACTCAAGGCGAGAAAGGGTTATCTGTCAACCAAGACCTTCGAGTTCAATTACACTCAGCTCAAAGGCGCATCATTTGTAACATAGCTCAAGGTGAGAAGGGTTATATGCAAACAAAAGACCTTCGAGTTCGATTACACTCAACTCAAAGGCACATCATTTGAAGCATAACTCAAGACGAGAAGGGTTATCTGCCAACAAAAAACCTTTGAGTTCGATTACACTTAGCTCAAAGGCACATCATTTACATCATAACTCAAGGCGAGAAGGGTTATCTGTCAACCAAGACCTTCGAGTTCGATTACACTCAGCTCAAATGCACATCATTTGCAATATAGCTCAAGGCGAGAAGGGTTATCTGCCAACCAAAGACCTTCGAGTTTGATTACACTCAGCTCAAAGGCACATCATTTGTAGCATACCTCAAGGCGAGAAGAGATATCTGTCAACCAAGACCTTCGAGTTCGATTACACTCAGCTTAAAGGTACATCATTTGTAGCATAGCTCAAGGCGAGAAAGCCTATCTACAAACAAAAGACCTTCGAGTTCGATTACACACTCAGCTTAGAGGCAAATCAAATTTACAACATAGCTAAAGGCAAGAAGGGCTATCTGTCAACAAATACCTTTGAGTTTGATTCCATTCAGCTCAAGGGCAGGTCAAATATACATCATAGCTTAAGTCGAGAAAAACTATCTGTCAACAAAAACTTTCGAGTTTGATTCCACTCAGCTCGATGACACA
Organism: Hibiscus syriacus; assembly: GCF_006381635.1. NCBI lineage: Eukaryota > Viridiplantae > Streptophyta > Magnoliopsida > Malvales > Malvaceae > Hibiscus > Hibiscus syriacus. Next base: position 1,492,988 of record NW_024062581.1, on the reverse strand, counting down.
TCAACCACATGGAAGCATCAAGAAACTACTTTCTGGTTGAAGCCGAGGTCTTTAAGTCAAGAAGAAGATCTGGGGTAATCTCTCAAGTTCAGTACATTATAACTCAAGGCGAGAAGGGTTATCTGTCAATAAAAGCGTTTTGAGTTCGATCTCGTTCAGCTCAAGGGCCTATCAACCACATGGTGGAGTCAAAGAACTATTTTTCAGTCGAATTTTTAAACCAAGGTCTTTAAATCGAGAAGAAGATCGAAGTTGACTACAATTTGGCAACGAGAAGCCACATTCCGAACTACGACTTCAATTCCATATCATTTCAAGATGGACTCGACTTCGCGACGGATGAGTCATCTGCAACTAAATTTGATAGGGAGTTATTCTTGATTGAAATATCAAAGTCAATTTTCAACTCCACCATACGAAAATCTGTGTCATTTTATCTTTGCCCTATTTTTTCGTTCCACGAAAAAGGACAAAGAGGGGAAGTTGTCGACACACATTTTCGTCCATGACATTTTAATACGATTATTATAGTTTATAATATATGTATTATATAATATGTACATACTATATTATATACTATAATTATATAAGCATATACTATACTAAACATATTAATTTGTTTTTCATTTTATTTACAGGGTCAGGCCCAATACATCCAGCCCGTTTACAAACAAAACAACGAAACAAGTGGCCCAGTAGAAGCCAAAATGTGCGACCCAGTCCACGACCCGTGACCCGATTTTGGAGTCTGACCCGATTTGAAACCCTAGAGCATATTAGGGTTTCAAACGTTTCAGCCTACAAGCATCGCATCTCCCCTCAACAGCCACAACAATCGTTCGGTCAGCAAAGCCCCGATTTTCCCGGCACCAACACCCACAAAGCAACAAACACAACAAACAAGTCTGATCGAGGCGTTTTAGTCCAAGTAGGACAACAATATCTAGCTAAAAATAGACATTTTCAGATTATAAATAAGTGTAACACCACACACAAGAGGACAAGGAAATTACACAAGAAATACGACGAAAAAAATGATCGGGAAAAAGAGAAGTTACATACGAAATACGGATGAGAAACATAGCAAAAAATATAGTTAGAAAAACAGCAAAAAAACCAAAAAGAGGAGAAGAGTAAAAAATAATATCGAAGCCGAGAGAGCACCGCGCTTCTTTCATCGGAAGAAGAAGAATTTTCGAGCATTTGAATATAGCCAAGATGAGCGCCAACTGATCTCACTCTCCCTTTAACCGTTGCACGAACAGACTCCTTTTTTAGAGATGAAATCTCAATGTTTTGTTGAAAATGTAGAATGAAGTTTGGGTTTCTTAATATCCAAACGTGGAAACAACAAAGATTAAAGGGAAGAGACCCACATGTCTTCATTAGGGGTTATAAGCATGCCAAAGGCTTTACCTTTTGTAATCTTTACGATTTGGTTACTAAATTTGATTCCTATGCTGATTTGGATTTCCAATTTTATAAGCATGCCAAAGGCTATACCTTTTGTAATCTTTTAATTTGTTTTATTTTTTATTTTTATTTATTTCGTTTTTCTTGAATTATTATTCTATTTTTTTAAAAAAATTATTTTTATTTGATTTATTTAATATTCATTTATTATTATTATTTTTTCTCTAACATTTTTTATTCTTTTTTAGAAGAATTCCAATCGATCAAATGTAAGTAATTCAAATCGGGTTTTTGAATTTGAATTTTTAATTTTTTCGCAATTAAGACAACCGACAAATTAATTGGTACCGAAAGGGCAGTTCAAGGGTATTGATCATTCCTTGACTGTAACCTACTCCCGAACCCGACACATTTCTGGTAAAACGCAGATAAGGTAAGAATGGTATCCGATCCACCTAAATGTTTTTAAAATGATCAGAGGTGACTCTACTCAATTATTCAAGTCAAAGCCCAATTCTGGGCCCACCCGAAAGACGGTCGCGACACGTGCATACAAGGATGGACTGAGAGAGATTGATGAAGTAATCAAATGATGATATTTTTTGTTAATATCTTATAAAAGTTATAAACAGACGTTATCTTATAATCACGGTAGGATTATTAAAAAGAAATCGTACGTTGCATTGCAATCGGGTCCTCGTACACAAATCTTTCCCTTCTTTTTTTTCAACTTTAATCTTTGCATTTAAATAATCATACACGACTCTATTTCCCATGTCGAACATGTTGAAAATTGGTAAAAGCACATGCACCGAAAGTGCATGTTGAAAAACAATGGAAATTGTCAAGAATGGTAGGCGCAAAAATTATTGAAAATAAGAAATGGTAAAATCTTAATTTTAGTCACTATACTTTAGGGTATTTATAAGATTAGTCCTTAAGCTTCAACTATAAATACCCTAACCCATTTAGCTTCAAAACCATTCCAAATCATTCTAGCTTTCTCCAAATACTAGAGAATTTAGAGAGTTTTCTTGATAGTTGTTTTCTCCTTTTTATCAAGAGAGAATTTTCATTGTTTTCTCCTTGGTAGATCGAGAGAAGTTGTAATTCCTATTTTCTTATAGTGAAATTCTTCTACTGTTGCTCGTGGTTTTTACCCTATATTATTTAGGGGTTTTCCACGTAAATTTTGTGTCTTCTTTATCTTTATTTTCTCAAATTATTAGTTGCGATTTTGCTCTATCCGATAGCCGTCTTCCGCAACAATTGGCATCAGAGCCAAATTAGAGTGTGTAATATTTACTTATTGTCTTTGTGATTGCCACCAAAAGTTATATCCTCCAACATAAGAAAGTAAGAAGGTATTACTCATTCTTTTAAGGTTCTAGAGAACTATTCATGATAGTGAAATAGTGGGAGCTATCCGTAATAGAAGCTATGGTAATTAAATTTGATATTGAAAAATTCAATGGGAGAAATTTCTCATTGTGGAAATTGAAGATTGAGGCCATCCTGAGGAAAGACAGTTGTCTAGCAGCTATTAGTGAAAGGCTGGTAGATTTCACAGATGACAACAAATGGATCGAAATGGACGGGAATGCTATGAAAAACTTTCATCTAGCAATAGAAGATGAAGTATTGTCAAGCATCGAGGAGGAGAAGACAACTAAGGAGATATGAGATCATCTCACTAAATTGTACGAGGCCACATCGTTGCACAATAAAAGTTTCCTTAAGAGGAAATTGTATACTCTCCGGATGCCAGAATCTACTTCACTGACGGAGCACTTAAATACACTGAACACTTTATTTTCTCAGTTTACATCCTTAAGATGTACAATAGGAGAACAAGAACGTATTGAACTTCTACTTCAAAGTCTACCTGATTCGTATGATCAACTCATCATCAACTTGACAAACAGTAATGTCACCAGTCTAGTCTTCGATGACGTTGCAGCTTCTGTTCTACAAGAAGAAAATCGGCACAAGAACAAGGAAGACAGACAAGTAAATCTGTAACAAACAGAAGAATTGACAACGATGAGAGAGATCAACAGAACATGGCCAAAGTAGTAGTCACAAATATGGTAGATTGAAGTCGAGAAGCAAGAAGAATTTAAAGTGCTACAACTGTGGAAAGAAAGGTCACTTGAAAAAGGATTGTTGAAGTCTAAATAAAAACTCCAATCCACAAGGCAATACCGCAAACACTTTAGATGATGGAGATGCTTTATGCTGTGAAGCATCAACTATCGTGGAAGGTAGAAAGATATATGCAGATATATGGCTCATTGATTCGGGAGCAACATATCACATGACCTCATGAAGAGAATAGTTCCATCATTATGAACCTATCTCAGGAGGATCTGTGTATAGTTGCAATGATCATGCCTTAGAGATCGTTGGCGTGGAAACCATCAAATTGAAGATGTATGATGGAACAATTAAAGTTGTTCGAGATGTGCGACACGTGAAATGCCTGAATAAAAATTTATTATCCTACAGATTGTTGGATAATAATGCTAGCAAGATTGAAACACAGAAAAGAATCATGAAGTTGTTCCATGGAGCGCTTGTGGTGATGAAAGGCGAAAAGATAGCTGCAAATTTGTACATGCTTAAGGGATAGACTTTGCTAGAAGTAGAAGCCTCTGTTGCCTCATATAGTTCAAATTCTGCAATGCTATGGCATCAGAAACTTGGACACATGTCAGAACAAGGAATGAAAGTCCTTGTGGAGCAAAAACTACTTCCAGACTTAACAAAGGTATCACTTACTTTGTGTGATCATTGTATAACAAGTAAACAACACCGGTTGAAATTCAACATGTCAAATTCTAGAGGCAAAAATGTTCTAGAATTTGTTCATTCTGACGTATGGCAAGCACCAGTTATATCTCTAGGTGGAGCAAAATACTTTGTCTTATTTATTGATGACTACTCCATGAGATGTTGGGTGTACCCTATTAAGAAGAAGTCAGATGTGTTCTCAACTTTAAAAAACTTCAAAGCGCGGGTGGAACTTGATTTTGGAAATACGATCAAGTGTTTCAGAACAGATAATGGAGAAGAATACACAAGTGAAGAATTTGATGACTTTTGAAGGAAAGAATGCGTCAAAAGACAGTTCACAGTGGCAAACACTCCTCAACAAAATGGAGTGACAGAGCGGATGAACATAACCTTGATAGAAAGAACAAGAGCAATATTGAGGGATGCAGGCCTAGAAAAATCATTCTGGGTAGAAACAGTCAATACCACTTGTTATTTGGTGAATCGAGCTCTATCAACTACAATAGAGCCGAAGACACCTGAAGATACTAATTTTTTTACCAATTTTATTTATTTATTTATTATTATAATTATAATTATTATTATAATTATTATATATATTATTATATATTATTATTATTATTATTAAAAAATAATTACAAGCCCAAATCCCAGACCCAACCAGAACCGGCCTAGACCCAAAAGAAAACCCAACATTTGGGGTTTCAACTAGGCTTTCTAAACCCTAGCTCCAGCCACCGCCTTAAGCTTTCAGAAGCCACAGCCGCCGCTCATTGCCGACACTCCACTGCCAGGTGACCCAACCAGATGCTGCCGACGGTCTACTCTGCCACGATGCCTCAACAGAAGGCTCTAGAAGACCCAAATACCCCTCCACATGTCGAGCTCTACGGTGAGTCACCACCATAGCTATGGTGACTCACCTAAGCAACCTCATTGGGACCGGTCTGAAGCCATCACCGGTGGTGGCTATAAAAGCCACCAGATCCTGCAAAACAAAAAAACAGGCAGAGGACGGAGAGCAAAAAAAAAACAGAACAGAAACAAAATACAAAAAAAAAGAAACTACCAACGATCCCAGTCAACAACAACACAACAACAAAAAAAAAGAGAGAAGAGAGGAAAGAAACTTACTCTGTCATCGGAAAACCCCAACCGTCGTTGAAAACAATGAAAACCGAAGGTACTTTTGTAGATTTACTCCGATTGAGAGCTTTTTTAAGGAAAAAGAACACCGAAAACGGTTTTAGATCGTCCCGATCTATATTTTGGTGAATTTTTGTAATTTCCGGCCACCATTAACGGTGGGCGACAGCAGTGGTCGGAGCCCGGCAGCGGTGGCTGACCGGGACGGCTTTCTCTCATTTTAGAGAGAAGCCAGAGAGAACTCTGGCTCTCTCTTTGTTTGAAAGAGAAGAGAAAGGAAGAAATGAGAGGCTGGCCCGTAGGGCCAGCCGGTTTCGGGTATTAATACCCTCTCCCAAACGACGCCGTTTTGGGGGAGGGTATTTCTGTAATTTCATAAAGGGTAAACCCCATCCGCAGTGCTCCAAATTTGTATACCTTGCAATTTAGTCACTGAAAGCAATTTTATATTTTAATTTAGTCTTCTAATTTTATTTTATTTTAATTTAGTCCTTATCAGTATATATATATATATTTAGGCAAATATCAAATTTAGTCCCTCATAGTTTATTAATTATTATTATTTTCTCGTATTATGAATTATGGTTAAATTACACTTTTAATGCCCATCTTTTATATATTTCGAATTAGTACTCTAGTTTTATAATTTTATATTTTAATCATTCAAATTTTTTTATATTTTATATTTTAATATTATATTTTTAATTATTATTTGCAATATTATTTTATTATTATTATTACTTTTTATCATTATTCTTATTATAAATAAATATATATATATATAATAAATAATATTTGTTTATTCTTTAAAATCTTATTTCATAAATTACTTTTTTAATAATCATATTTTAATATATATTTATTTATTTTTCAATATTAAAAATGGCAGTCTTAAAATAACTGGATGTCCATTTTCTGATATTTTTATATAAATAAATATCTTATTTTATAAATTATATATTAATTGTTTTAATTATTTATTTATTTTTTAATATCAAAGAAAAGAGCTGTCTTAAGGCACCTAGAAGTCCTTTTCTTATATTTCTAAATAAATAAATATTTTATTTATAAATATATAAATTAATATATATTTTTCATAATTATAATTTTTAAATAATAGGATTATAAATTAAATATATTTTGAATTCTTAAATTTCTAATAATAGAGACAATGTATAATTAAAAAGTACCAATTTTGGGCGTTGTAGGGGTGCTAATCCTTCCCTAAACGTAACCGACCACAAATCCCTTTTTATCATTAAAAAGAATGAATTTTTGGTTAAAACGCAAATCAGTTTATCTTTTAATCGATGTTTTCTGAAAAACTCTTTTAAAGGATGATTTTTAGGTATTTGACCTACCTGATCCAAAAGGCCGATGACAACTCCCAAATTATTTAAAAAAAATCATTTATTCACATCACTTTTCCCGCCAAGTAAAAAATTCGTGCCCGGATGAAAACCGGTTTCGACAGCTTGGCGACTCCGCTGGGGAATGGTCAAACTTTAAAACCAATTATTAATTGTCTCTATCAATTAGAAAATTAAAAATTCATATATTTAATTTTTAATTCTTTCTTTTCAAAATTTTTATATATATACTTATTATTTTCATAATATTTATATGTTATTTAATGCTTTATTTTCAAATATTAAATTTTATTATTTATTTGTTAGAGGTTTGAACATTTCTCCTCACACACAACACTTGCATTGCATAACATAAAGCTCTATAATTGAGTTTGTCCCTTTTAAGTGGGAGTGAAAGCGACGTCTTCGTGAGAATTTATTCTCCGTGTCAGACCTAGCAAGTAACTTTCGGGGTTCATATGCTCTATGTCTTCGTGAGAATTTATTCTCCGTGTCAGTCATAGAGAAATGTGTCCCCTCGAATTAAACTCGATCCGCTTAAGTCTGTAATGGACTAGGATTGAGGGTTTGACAGCCCAAGGGGGCATCAACAAGAACAGTTCGTGTACCTTTACTCCTAGAAATGAAACTCCGCATATAATAAACCCTAGAAATTCACCTGATCTAAGACAGTACTGAACCTCTGTTCATAGGTTTACACAAAGGAGAAATAAGTTCTAGCTTTTAATTTTTTTAATTTATTATTTTTCTCTCTGAATAAATGCTTGCGAACTAGTAATCATGTTGTTCGGTTAATTTTTCCAAACAAAGCATGGAACTAGAAAACATGAGGTTAGGATATATTATATACCATGATAGGTAGAATATTTTATTTTCATTAATTAGGTACTTACCAATTTATTTATTTCCTTTCTCACTTTTATTTTTCATACATTGTGTTTTGTTTTAACTTGTTTATATTGATTTTTTTTGTTTTGTGCCTGCATTACATGATCATGGCATAACCAAAAGGTGTTGACTTGAAAGACTGTTCATCAAATTAGAAAGAAGTCGTAAATGGACAAAAAGTTTTATGATCAAACAAAATATGATGCGGCCAAGGAAAGACATCCTGAAGAAACTACGAGGATCAAGGGAAGTTCTGTACATAGAGAACCGGTTATATTAATACCAAAAGTATTACACAAAGATCCTACTAGATTGATACCAAAAGCAGTCTATGCTAAGAGCATCAGTCAAGGCATTCAGAGTGGAGAAGGTTTTTATGAAGCTCAAGAATGTTATTTGAAGGACTTGAATGACCAAAACAAGAAATTGAGCGCAGAAATGAAAACCATGCATGAAGATTTTCAGAAGATCAGTCAAACCTTTCAAAATGCTGGCCTAGGAAGTACCTCAGAAGAGTGGATAACAGGGGTCACCAAGCTGAAAAAGAGCTGCAACATATATGAGGATCTTGTTCAAGAACTTCTTGGACAGAAAGGTTCTCTTACAAGGGAAAATGAGCAACTCCGAGAAATAACACAGAAGATGAAAGAGAATGTCATGGAAGAAGTTGCAGTCCAGACAAATAATATGGTTCTTAAATGATAAATTTAGCTGACTTTACAAGGAGATGAAGCAGACTGAAGACTCAACTTTTGAGCATAAATGGAAACTAACTGGGCTTTGGAGAAGTTAGAAGTGAATGATATCCCTATATGTAAAGTTTTGTTTGATGTACCGAAACTTTTGTGTTCAATGAAATCTGTTCTAAGATGATCACTCTTGAGTAACACCTTTTCATACATGCATTTGTGTTTAGCATTTGTACATTTTTACGTTTGTATTTACATTTACATTTTAAACTTACATCATGCATTAAAACATATTTAATTAAATAATAATGTTTATTTATTTTCAATATCAAAGAAAATGGCAGTCTTAATATAACTGGATGTCCTATTCTGGTATTCACATATTTACATTTACATTTTTACATTTGCATATTTACATTTGGCATCTTTGCATTTGTATTTTTATGTTTGCTTTTGCACAATTTGTATTCTTATTATTACATTCACATATTTACATTTGCATTTGCATTTGGCATCTTTGCATTTTTTTATGTCATAATACATTAAAACATTCATTCATTAAAATAAGGATTTCAAACGAAGTGATCTTGGTTTTTCCTTGAAGCAAGAATGCTCAGCACGACACAAGAAAAATGTCTAAAGAAACTGAGGATAGGCTAGCCAAATTTGAGATAGAGCATAAAGAAATACAAGAGGAATTAAGGAGCAAGTTGGCACAAATTGAAGCTAATATCACAAATTCTCATATCGATCTACTGAACAATATGAAAGAAATGATTGAGAAGCACCAGACAGCTGGAAAGAGTCTTGTTGAAAACCCCACAAATTCTTTGGGTGTTACACCTGTTCATATTCCTGAGTTCACCTCTGTACCCCAGGAAATTCAATCACCGATTTACTTTGCTGTTAAAAACTCACCATATCAAGCTGGAGCATCATTCCCCACTGATTGTCCTACTACTTCTGAGTTGAAGCCTGATGAATTTTGTATTAGTAATGAGGTCCTTAACCTAAACAAATCAGTTGAGAAGGAAAAATTCACTCAACGACTGGAAAATATAGAAGAGGTGATAAAATCTATAGAGACAGTTGAGTCATTTTATGGGTTTGATGCCAAAGAACTAAGTTTGGTCCCTGGCCTGGTTATTCCACCAAAGTTCAAGGTTCCAGATTTTGAGAAGTATAATGGGACCACATGCCCTTCATATCATATCACTATGTATTGTCGTCGTATGACTGGCTATATAGAGAATGAAAAGTTGTTGATCCACTGTTTCCAAGACAATTTATCTGGATCTGCATCCAGATGGTATAATCAGCTAAAACGTACTCAAATACGTTCTTGGAGGGATTTAGCTCAAGCGTTTTGGGTCAATACAAGCACATGACTGATATGGCCCCTGATCAAACAATGTTGCAAAGAATGAATATGAAGTGCAATGAAAGCTTTCGACAATATTCACAACGATGGAAAGACGTTACTTCTCAAGTACATCCACCATTGACTGAAAAAGAGTTCACTACTTTGTTCATCAGCACATTAAAATTTCCTTATGTTAATCACATGATAGGGGTTATCCCTAATAATTTCTCTGACATCATCATAAGTGGAGAAATCATCGAAATGGCTATCAAGAATGGCAAGATAAGAGGCTCTGACAATACTAAAGTCAAGAAAGAAGCTGGGGTTAATACAATGAGGTCTTATTCAGTTGAACATGGTGCCAAACCTTATAGAGTGATCAAGAAGAAAAAGAATGTGCAGGGATTTCAATTTCCTCCTTTCCACTGTTCGAGTGAAAAATTGCATCCAAAAATGCTCTCAGCCAGATCAATTACTCCATAACTTGATCAATCACAGTGGCCTGCAAATGAGAATTGGACCTATAAGGAAGTTCCTTGGATAAATTAGACTGGAATTCCAAATTGTTCAGCTAAGGTTCTTGGTAACCTTAAGGGAAATTTCCAAGACCCTTTAGAGCAAGTAATTCAAAAATGCAAGATAAAAGAAGGGGTTAAGGTTCAATGTTCAGAAACCGTTATTGCAACAGAAACTATTGTAACCAAATCCTACGAAGAATATTGGCCACAAGAAAATGTTAAATAAAATCAAAAGGCTCCCATGGATGTAATTCGAGATTGGCCTATAGGTCTAAGAAAGAATGAGGCAGATATAACCCAGAAGACACCTCAGATACATGTATCAGATTTTCCGAAAACCAGTAAGGTAAAGGACAACTTAAGAAATCTAGTTAATATTACCCCAATTATAGCTGAAATGAGCATTCAGAACCCCCTCGATAACATGAGAGCATTCATTCGTTCAGAACGATCAAAGAAAGTGATAGCCTCGCGAGCGAGAAAAACTCTGAAGGTTTTTCAAGAATCTATCTCAGACCTGTACCCTCATTTGGTTAAAGGTCAATACATTACACCAAGATTGGTGAAGGTGTCACCAAAGCCTTATGCCCATTACTATGATCAAAATAGCTTCTGTAATTTTCACTTGGGAGTATCTGGACATTCAACAGGGAATTGTTGGTCACTGTTAAAGGAAATAGAAACGCTCGTCGACAAGGGAGTCTTGATACAAGAAATGATCAAGAAATGGGGGGCAAATAAGGATAAAAATCATGGGCCAAGTACACACCCAACAATAGAGGAGTAATGATGCATAAACAAGTGGAAGTGTTATCTACCACTGTAGTACTTTCTATTTTCAGCATCTTGTTTGAATATGTTTTTTGTTCCTTTCTCCGCCTTTTGTGCAATAAATAAATATGTGTTTCTTTTATGGTTATGAGCAAGGAGTCAAATTTTAATCTTGAGATTATTGAGTATCAAATAGATTAAATATTCTTTTAATTTTTCAAGAGTTATAGATCTATTGGCAAGTGGTAAAATTATATCTTCAATATCCCATCCAATGCCAATTACTCGACCCTTACCAAAACAAAATCCTGACACTACATTTATCTGAGATTCTGAAGAAATGTCTCTACTTATTTTTGAGACATCAACTCTAGATGTTTACCTTCTCGGATAGAGTTGGTTGGTTTATGATATTACCCCTTCCACCATATACATGACTTTAAGAGTAACACATTTATCCTTCCAAACACAAAACCATCATAAACTAAAAGACCTCAAAAGAACCAAACTTTCAATTATCCATGAATTTTACTGCAAGAAGAGACGAGATGAGGCATCATGGACCAACTCATTGATGATAATTTCGAGTGATTAGGGCATACTCAAAGAAGAAGGGGAAAGTGATTGATTGAAATAAATATATCATGCATTAATTACATTTTTCATGTAAGTAAAAATTAATCTTGAATATTCATCCCCCTGGAGATACCTCTTTTTACAAAGGTTTCTGTGTATGAGATGACGAACGACATTGTTTCATTTATCCTTTAATATACATATATATATATCCTTTGTTGTCCCCACTTGAGCCTGAATGATTTTTCTTCTGATTCAACCCTAACCAAGGATCACCCTCCACATTAGGGGGCAAGGTGAAGGATATTTGCTCATAAGAATAAAAATTGTCAATACATTTTTATTACGAAGACAAGTTTCCATGAAGTCATGAAAGTTTTGAACTATAAAGTATGTCAAATACAGAGTGCTTGAAGATCAATCCAATCAAGAATAATGGAAAACCTCCAAAATGCAAAAGGAAAAGGAGATGCTCAAAGCAATTGAAGTATTATACTCATCCAGCAAAGAAAGAAAAAAGAAAAATCCAGCAAAGAAAGGAAAAAAGAAAAAAGAGGAAAAAAGAAAAAAAAAGGAAAGAAATAGAAAATAAACAAAAAAAGAAAAAGAAAAAAATTGAATCAAGATGGGTGAATTATTGAGCCTCAAGTTACAAGGTTGATCAAGTACAAACAAGAAGAGCAAGAAATGATGAAGATATGAGAAAATGGAAATGAATCCAAAATTTGGCAATCTAGAGGGATCCAGATGATGGAAAAATCTCCAACAAAGCAGATCCAAGTTAAGCAAGGCAAGATTGATGGCATCAGAATGAATTGATCCTTGGTTTGATTACCCTTAAACACTTATTTGGGCCTTTTTATCCCTTTCTTTCGTAACCATAAGCCATGACCTACGTTACGTACCTGAAAAGTCCAATTTAATCATACATGGATTTCTAAATAAAAGAGAATATCTTTAGAATTTATTCCGCCTCTCAAGATTGATTTTTATTTACAAAAATTGGTTTTTAAAATCTTTAATGCATGATATGAAAAATGATAAAAGGGGGGTTCAAGATGTAAATTTTTAAATAACATCTTAGAACCAAAGGAGGATTCGAGTTGAAAACCTGAAAAGGCGGCTCGAATATTGAATGGTGCAACAACGACATAAGAGATAATTTTAAGCTCTTAAAAGAAGCACCGCACATCCCAAAGACGTTCCTGAGATTTTGGAAACGAGAAGCAACTTTACAAGATGAGCATAACAACCATTTCTTCAAGATAGTGGAAGCCGAAGCGACATACTGAACCAACTTGAAAGAACCTACTTTACCAAAATCAGCCTACACCTCAAATCAGTCAATAATTTTGACACTTGCCATAGAACTATGATTTTTGAATGATTTAAAAGTGTAGTTGATTTATTGGATATTCATTAAACTTATTGTTTATGGTTTGATTATATTGTGAACCTGAAAGGGGTAATACTTTGCAAAATTCTTTCATTCTTCATTAAAGAAATGAGAAAAAACATTTTCAAACAGGACAACCTCAAATGAGGAAGGTCCTTGAAGCAATTGTTGCTTATTCTACATCTGTTGTAGAAAAAGAATGAAACGAGGCCAGAATAATGAAGCACTTCACATTTTTGAAGGCAAGTGGTCCAAGAAGCCAGAAAGTCTGGAGAATTGAACTTGTAACACTCTCCTATGACATTATTAGCAGCTCATCAAGAAAGATTATCGTTTATCTCATGCTGAGGGCGATAAGCATCACCAGACAAATTATTTTCCCCAACCATCAATTCATGTTCTCTAGAAGATTACATCATAGAGCCATGAACAAGTCACTACCTGCACTCTGGTTATACCGTGATGCTGGCTCAAGTCTTGATACATTATTGCTACTTCTTCTATGCCGATCATTTTCTTTGTCAAGATGATATCCATTATGTCCTTTAGAAGATTTCTGAATTTGAATTTGAGGACTTATGGCACAGAATAAGACATTGGAACATAATCTATCCTTATAGGCCTTTTATATAGGGTAACATTGGTTACAGGATTCCAAAAGTTGAGATGACCAGTTTTACTGTCAACTAAACCGTTCCATGATTCGAAAAGAGTGGGATATATTGGAGCAACAGAAGAGATAGTTGTCGTAGCAGTCATTGCAAGAAAATGCACCAACAAAAATCTTCTAGTTCATCCTGATGATGTTTATTTCTTCCAGTAAGGTTGTTACGCTGGATGCCACCGACAACAAGGTCGAATTCGAAAAATATACTCATCAATTGCTCCAACCGATCATCATTCAGTTCTTGCACATTTGTTTTCAAAAGTATACTAAGACAGTAGAAGGTAACCTCTGCATCACTAATTCCAAAAGAAAAGAGACAGGACATTGATATCACTGGGGAACTTGTCTCTAGCAGCTCCTCATGTATAGTTTTTAGGGAAACCTAGAAGCATTTCCACCTCATCAGGTTCAAGTGGAACAACTTTATTCCTTCCAACCCATACCAGATTCCATTTTCAGCACTCATCAAGAACATACTTATGGACACTCGAAGATGGCTCATCATCACAAGCTTCAAGAACCTTGCGGATCTTTTCTGCCAATTTGGCACTTCCTTGTACATGTTTGTAAACAGTTCAACTTTGTTCTTGGATCCCAGGAAGGCCATAATTTCTTTGTCAATGGAAAAATATCATGTATAGTGCGTGGAGAAAACAAAATAAGAGGAAATCTATTCTCAATTGGCAGAATATGAATATAGCCCCTTTTCAGTGTAGCAGCATGAAAATGCTTCGAATCTACAAATTCTGGCTCTACATCGAATAAGTACTGTAATATTCTAGTCCAAACATTAACTGGAGCAAGTTCCATGTTCTCATAGTAGAAATAAAGAGACCTAATAGCATCTTCTGGAAGTGTTCTTTGAGTTATCTGATCTGGTTTGGTAGGAACCACAGAACCAATCATTAGAATTGAAAAATGAAATGCATGATTGTCTTCATTAAGAAGCTTCTTTTCAAGCTTCCTCTGCTTCTTCTTTTTTAAGAAAATCATAGCCCAAGTTTTGCCTTTTCTTGTAGTTGGGGTCATTGCATAATGGCTTCCTATCTTCTCCTGAAAGAAGTGCGTCAGCAACCTTAGCCATTTGAGCAGAACATATAAAATCTATCAACTCTGTAATTGATGAATCTGGACCACATCTCTCCATGGCTATTGAAGCCTCAGTCTCTGAGAATCTCATTTTTGTCAAGTATAACAGTTTACTCTCCTCATCAGAATCAGAATTCAGGATTTCCTCGGTATCAGAAAGAACTATCAATATCTGTGAAATCATCATGAAAGATCACTTCATAATCAGATGAGTTGTTATCAGAATCAACATGTTGCATGGGTGTGGATTTTTCAAGAGCATGTACCACTGTATATGTAGCCTTGCTATTGCACCAAATTACTGTTCACATAAATTGGTTTCTCTCCCAAAAAAAAGTATATTTCAGAGATGGCCTTCACTGAAAGATGATAAGCCACTGTGTCAGCCTGGAACGGATTACCAAGCTATTTTTACTACTCTGTCTGATTAAATCCCTCCATATACATAAAATGGTCACTTCATTCAAAAGAGGCACATATCTCAGACGTTTCTGTCAAAATGATTGATTGTTTCTTAAGTATGTGACAACGTGAAGAGGATTCCTCCAGTTACTTGAAAACACTGCTGTTTAGTGACACCATAATGAGAGCATTCAAGATAAACAGATTTGGGGCACGAATAAATCCACATGTACCCATAACAATGCATTGTCAAAATTGGACCTCATAGGGATCATAAGATTCAAGTCAAACAGACATTGAAAATAAACCAGAATTAGAATGTTGGGGGCATTTTGAAGGTCCAAGTCAGACAGATCCATGTGGGAGATCTTGAGGGCCAATTTCAACCAGTATGAATATTTGGGCATTTTTGAAGGCTCATCTCAACAAGAAGTAACGATTGAGCACACTTTTAACATCTGTATCAGCAAATGTTGGGGCATTTTAAAGGTTCCTTCAGACAGATCCATGTGGGCATTTTGAAGGCTCAGATTAACAAGAAACAAATGTTGAGGCATGCTGAAAACCCTTTTCAATCAGAATTAGGAATGTTGATGTATCCTGAATATTTATATCAACAAAATGCTGGGACATGCTGAAGGCCCATATCATCATGTGTTAAAGATCATTGATTTAAGAAAATATTTCCAATGAGACAGAAAGATATGAAGAATGAAAATGATAAAACAGTTATAGCCGAACTGACTATATTGCTTCGTTCATCAAGCATTTGCAATAGGGTCCTGTTGTTGAACAAATATCTACTCAGCAAGTATGGTTTCAAATACCCAATCTTATTAAACCATGTGTCACATGACAATGTGTTCTTTAAACTACATCATGATTGCATGAATAAAGATGATCCCCAGGTAGACTACTCGATCCAGGGTTTAATTCCTCAAAATCTCGGCTTTGAATTTTGCATTTTGTGTGTCAGTGATGATTGAAAATATTTATTTGAGATTCCTGGCAATTCGTTTCAACCATACTGTTGAGGTTACGAAGCTTTTTTTCACATCAGTTTTGTTTACTTGATAGCATTGAAGAGAGAAGCTCATGTATATTGCTCTTTCCCGATGTTACTGGGGTTATCATTGCCAGCTAGACTGAACTGAGTTTTCATCTATTTGGTTTATCATGTTCATTTCATCCCCAGCATCAAGAATTCTACGGATATCTTTCCATACATGGCTCTTATAGTGGGTGTGTTTCTAATTCCTACAACGCTCATTACAGAAGAAAACGTGATCAATATCACACTTACCCTTGCCTGAGATAATATCAAGATCAATTGGTATCTCTTATTCAATTCATCACTAGCATATCTTGAGAATTTGATCAACTTTTTGGTCACACCAGCATCTCATTTGTATTCCTATTAAGTTTTGTTCTCAAGTGGTCTTGTGACGTCATTCAAAAGCTTTGAACACTAGGCAAAGAGCTTCAATGATTAAGAAATCTTGGCAGAAACCACAGAAAAGGATGAATGTGTTGTCAAATTCTTTACGGACATCTGAGCAGAAACCACAGGAAAGGATGAATGTGTTTTCAAATGTTTTACGAACATCTGAGCAGAAGCCACAGGAAAGGATGAATGCGCTGTAAAATGTTTTACGAACCTGCTATTCTGATGCTGAACCAGTGTTACGATCATATGGTTTCCATTTATTGATCCAAGATGAAATCTGTCTTCTTCAACCCCAAGATTAGAAGTGAGATATAATGAAGATTTCTTTCCACAGAAGGGAAGCAGAAATTTTAATAACAAGAAACTAGTGGAGCCAACTATGATTGAACGACAGGTTGTTGTTAAGCATCTCGACATGATATGGTCCAAGTTGTCGTATTCGAGATTAGATTAGATGTGGAGACATGAAAGGAATTGGAATAAATCTTCCTTGTGATGTGTTTCAAGAGTCAAATCAGAACATACTCTACTCTCCTAATTAATCCCTGCTGAGTCAGGCATATCTACATCTACACTCTTCAAAGATGATAGATTCCCTTTTTAAAGATGACAGATTCTCTTTTCAAAGATGAAAGCTTTATCGGATTTCTGCACAACTCCAAGCAAAGAAAGTTGGTTTTATCAGACAAAATGGGACATCAAGGTCATAGTTCTGACTACGACAAGAGTTCCACAAATGAAACAATTCTTCTGAGACTTTCATGAAGCAAAGAAGACATAAAGATACATGTTGATCAGATGGTTCTTTAGAAATGCAAGCTTGATAGCATAAGTTGCTACACTGATATCCAGAGGTGACCCTGGCAATAAATGATGAAGTAGAGGAAAACCAAGTTCACCATTTTGAAGTCAAATGAAGATTGCATCAACATTCATGCATCATATTTAGACATTTGCAAAATAGGAGCATTTTCATTCATTTTATCCATGTTGAATATTTGAAAGGAATTTTAAAGATTTTAGCAAAGTTCAAATCCATCATTCAATGGATCAACATTTCTGGAAGAGTTCATAATGAGAAGAACTCATCTGAAGAAGGAAGAAGAAGTTCATAATGAGAAGAATTTGATCAACCTTTTGCTCAAATCCATCATTTGATGGATCAGCTTTTCCAGAAAAAGTTCATAATGAGAAGAACTCATCTGAAGAAGGAAGAAGAAATTCATAATGAGAAGAATTTGTTCAACCTTTTGCTCAAATCCATCATTTGATGGATCAGCTTTTCCAAAAAAAGTTTATAATGAGAAGAACTCATCTGAAGAAGGAAGAAGAAATTCATAATGAGAAGAATTTGTTCAACCTTTTGCTCAAATCCATTATTTGATGGATCAGCTTTTCCAGAAAAAGTTCATAATGAGAAGAACTCATCTGAAGAAGGAAGAAGAAATTCATAATGAGAAGAATTTGTTCAACATTTTTCTCAAATCCATCACTTGATGAATCAGCTTTTCCAGAGAAAGTTCATAATGAGAAGAACTCATCTGAAGAAGGAAGAAGAAGTTCATAATGAGAAGAATTTGTTCAACCTTTTGTTTAAATTCATCATTTGATGGATCAACATTGCCAGGTAGAGTTCATAATGAGAAGAACTCATCTGAAGAAAGAAGAAGAAGTTCATAATGAGAAAATTTTGTTCAACCTTTTTCATGACTCTATCATAAAAGGAGATAGATCAGCATCAACTTTTCCAGAGAAAGTTCATAATGAGAAGAACTCATCTGAAGAAAGAAGAAGAAGTTCATAATTAGAAGAACTAATCCCAAAGAAGAAATTATTCAACATTGCCATCATAATCAAGTGAAGTCAAATGGATAATTTTTTTTTTATCTTTTCGTCTTTGCCCTATTCTTGTTAACACAAGAATGAGCAAAGAGGGGCAGCTAAAGATACTAATTTTTTTACCCATTTTATTTATTTATTTATTATTATAATTATAATTATAATTATAATTATTATATATATTATTATATATATTATTATTATTATTATTAAAAAGTAATTACAAGCCCAAATCCCAGGCCCAACCAGAACCGGCCCAGACCTAAAAGGAAACCCTAAACATTTGGGGTTTTAGTTAGGATTTCTAAACCCTAGCTCCAGCCGCCGCCTCAAGCTTCCAGAAGCCACAGCCGCCGCTCATTGCCGACACTCCACTGCCAGGTGACCCAACCAGATGCTGCCGACGGTCTACTCTGCCACGATGCCTCAACAGAAGGCTCCAGAAGACCCAAATACCCCTCCACATGTCGAGCTCTACGGTGAGTCACCACCATAGCTATGGTGACTCACCTAAGCAACCTCATTGGGACCGGTCTGAAGCCATCACCGGTGGTGGCTATAAAAGCCACCGGATCCTGCAAAATAAAAAAACAGACAGAGGACGGAGAGCAAAAAAAACAGAACAGAAACAAAATACAAAATACAAAAAAAGAAACTACCAACGATCCCAGTCAACAACAACACAACAACAAAAAAAAAGAGAGAAGAGAGGAAAGAAACTTACTCTGTCATCGGAGAACCCCAACCGTCATCGGAAACAACGAAAACCGAAGGTACTTTCGTAGATTTGCTCCGATTGGGAGTTTTTTTAAGGAAAAAGAACACCGAAAATAGTTTTAGATCGTCCCGATCTATATTTTGATGAATTTTTGTAATTTCCGGCCACCATTAACGGTGGCCGGCAGTGGTGGCTGACCGGGACGGCTTTCTCTCATTTTAGAGAGAAGCCAGAGAGAACTCTGGCTCTCTCTCTGTTTGAGAGAGAAGAGAAAGGAAGAAATGAGAGGCTGGCCCGTAGGGCCAGCCAGTTTCGGGTATTAATACCCTCTCCCAAACGACGCCGTTTTGGGGAGGGTATTTCTGTAATTTCATGAAGGGTAAACCCCGTCCGCAGTACTCCAAATTTATATTCCTTGCAATTTAGTCACTGAAAGCAATTTTTTATTTTAATTTAGTCTTCTAATTTTATTTTATTTTAATTTAGTCCTTATCAGTATATATATATATATTTAGGTAAATATCAAATTTAGTCCCTCATAGTTTATTAATTATTATTATTTTCCCGTATTATGAATTATGGTTAAATTACACTTTTAAAGCCATCTTTTATATATTTCGAATTAGTACTCTAGTTTTATAATTTTATATTTTAATCATTCAAATTTTTTTATATTTTATATTTTAATATTATATTTTTAATTATTATTTGCAATATTATTTTATTATTATTATTACTTTTTATCATTATTCTTATTATAAATAAATATATATATATAATAAAAAATATTTGTTTATTCGTTAAAATCTTATATTTCATAAATTACTTTTTTAATAATCATATTTTAATATATATTTTTATTTTCAATATTAAGAAAGGGCAGTCTTAAAATAACTGGATGTCCATTTTCTGATATTTTTAAATAAATAAATATCTTATTTTATAAATTATATATTAATTGTTTTAATTATTTATTTATTTTTTAATATCAAAGAAAAGAGCTGTCTTAAGGCACCTATAAGTCCTTTTCTTATATTTCTAAATAAATAAATATTTTATTTATAAATATATAAATTAATATATATTTTTCATAATTATAATTTTTAAATAATAGGATTATAAATTAAATATATTTTGAATTCTTAAATTTCTAATAATAGAGACAATGTATAATTAAAAAGTACCAATTTTGGGCGTTGTAGGGGTGCTAATCCTTCCCTAAACGTAACTGACCACGAATCCTTTTTTATCATTAAAAAGAATGAATTTTTGGTTAAAACGCAGATCAGTTTATCTTTTAATCGATGTTTTTCTGAAAAACTCTTTTAAAGGATGATTTTTAGGTATTTGACCTACCTGATCCAAAAGGCCGATGGCGACTCCCAAATTATTTAAAAAAAATAATTTATTCACATCACTTTTCCCGCCAAGTAAAAAATTCGTGCCCGAACGAAAACCGGTTACGACAACACCAATGGAGATGTGGACTAGTAAACCAGCTGATTATTCAAACCTCCATGTATTTGGAAGTATAGTGTACGTGATGTACAACTCCCAAGAAATTTCAAAGCTGGATCCAAAATCCAGAAAATGCAAATTCTTGGGGTATGCTAATAAAGTAAAGGGGTATCGCTTGTGGGATCCAACTGCCCGCAAAGTGGTCATCAACAGAGATGTTATCTTTGTAGAAGATAAGCTACAAAAAAAAGAAGACGATGATAGCGCTGAAAAGTCAGAGACTACACAGATACATGTGGAAAAGGAGGTTGAACAAGGAGATCCTTCTGAAGCATAACCAACACATGAAGAACAAGAACCAGATAATTCTGAAGCTCCAACAACTCATCAATCAGATCGTGTGAGAAGACGTCCCAATTTGTACTCAGATTATGTTATAGAAGGAAATATTGCATACTGCCTTTTAATAAAGGACGGTGAGCCATCCATATACCAGGAGGCAATAAACGACTGAGTTGCTTCATTGTGGATGATGGTGATGCAAGAAGAAATTGAAGCCCTTCATAAAAATAATACATGGGACCTTGTGCCACTACCACAAGGAAAGAAGCCAATTGGTAACAAACGAGCCTTAAAAATCAAACGAAATAGTGACGATCAAGTGGAGAGGTATCGTGCAAGACTGGTGGTCAAAGGATATGCTAAAAAAGAATGTATTGATTTCAATGAAATCTTTTCTCATGTGGTTCGACTAACAACAGTTTGAGTAGTCTTGGCAATGTGTGCTACATTGAACTTACATCTAGAGCATCTAGATGTTAAAACAGCTTTTCTTCATGGAAATCTTGAAGAAGAGATTTATATGCTCCAGCCTGAAGGTTTTGAAGAAGAAGAAAAGAAGAACTTGGTTTGTAGGTTGAACAAATCTCTGTACAGTTTAAAGCAGGCACCGAGGTGTTGATATAAGAGATTTGATTCATTCATTATGTGCCTTTGATACAACAGACTTAATTCAAACCCTTGTGTTTATTTCCAAGAGGTTTGGTGATAACGATTTGGTTATATTGTTGTTGTATGTGGATGGCATGTTGGTTGCAAGACCCAAAAAAGATCATATTGAAGAATTGAAGGCACAACTGGCTAGGGAATTTGAAATGAAGGACTTGGGATTAGCAAACAAGATTCTAGGGATGCAAATACACCGAGGTAGAAGTAATAGAAAGATTTGGCTTTCACAAAAGAATTACTTGAAGAAGATCATGTCACGATTCAACATGCAAGATTGTAAGCCAATTTCTACCCCTATTCCTATTAACTTCAAATTATCCTCTAGTATAAGTCCTAGCAGTGAAGAAGAGAGGATGGAGATGTCTAGAGTGTCGTATGCATTGGAAGTGGGAAGTTTAATGTTCGCTATGATATGCATAAGACCAGACATTGCACAAGCAGTGGGAGTGGTTAGTCGGTACATGGCGAATCCAGGCAAAGAGCATTGGAATACAGTAAAGAGGATCCTTAGATACATCAAAGGGATCTCAAATGTTACATTATGTTACGAATGATCAAACTTACTTATCAATGGGTATGTCGATTCTGACTATGCAGGGGATTTGGATAATAGGAAATCTACTACAGGATATGTGTTCAAAGTTGCTGGTGGAGCTGTAAGCTAGGTTTCAAAATTGCAATCAGTTGTGGCTACATCCACAACTAGCCACAACTGAGGTAGAATATGTAGTAGCTACACAAGCCAGTAAAGAAGCAATTTGGTTGAAGATGCTATTGGAGGAGCTTGGGCACAATCAAGAGTATGTCTCTTTGTTTTGTGACAGTCAAAGCGCCTTGCATTTAGCAAGGAATCCATCATTTCATTCAAGGACAAAGAATATATGAGTTCAGTACCATTTCATTCGTGAAAATGTGGAAGAAGGGACGGTAGATATGCAGAAGATCCATACCAAAGAGAATATAGCAGATTTCATGACGAAGGCGATCAACGCTGATAAATTTACTTGGTGCCTATCCTCTTGTGGCTTGTCAGAAACATAAGTAACATGATGGTACAAGGTAGAAAGAATGGTGTGAAGATATGATTGTTCCAATGAAATCTTCAAGTGGGAGATTGTTGAAAATTGGTAAAAGCACATGCACCAAAAGTGCATGTTGAAAAAAATGGAAATTGTCAAGAATGGTAGGCACCGAATGGTAGGTGCAAAAATTGTTGAAAATGGGAAATGGTAAAATCTCAATTTTAGTCACTATACTTTAGGGTATTTATAAGATTGGTCCTTAAGCTTCAATTATAAATACCCTAACCCGTTTAGCTTCAAAACCATTCTAAATCATTCTAGCTTTATCCAAATACTAGAGAATTTAGAGAGTTTTCTTGAGAGTTGTTTTCTCCTTTTTATCAAGAGAGAATTGTCATTGTTTTCTCCTTGGAAGATCGAGAGAAGTTGTAATTCCTATTTTTCTCATAGTGAAATTCTTCTACCGTTGCCCATGGTTTTTACCCTATATTATTTAGGGGTTTTCCACGTAAATTTTTTGTCTTCTTTATCTTTATTTTTATTTTCTCAAAATTATCAGTTGCGATTTTACTCTATCCGATAGCTGTCTTCTGCAACAGAACATTGCCCAAATGTACATATCAATCAAACAAACAAAAAATTGAGTGAATTCACGTTCTTATATGTTTAGAATTTATTTGGAACAAATGGTTAAATATTACAATATCAACAAATGAAATCAAAAAAACAAAAAATATTCAACTATATATTAATAGATCGCAATCTTATTAAAAATTCATAATAACTACTAAATCAAACCTAAATTATTGTAAGTGTTACTATTTTTAAACAAATGAGATAGCAACTGAAAATAAAACAAACGGCTGAATAATAATGAAATTCAAATGTCATCACGACGCAAATTACTTGGATTAAGCACATGTTCAATAAGAATTTCTTGTGTGTGAATATATTAGTTAAAATAATTAAATAATTAAAAAAAATCAATACAACTAGTTAAATCGATATTTGACTCTACCGTTACAAACTACTGATTCAGTCCCAATATCCATGAATTTTGATCTCAAGTTGAATATGAAACACTAACAAAATGATTTGATTAATTATCGAAAGGCCAAATGCTTTTTTTATTTATGTCGAGACGTCCCAATTCTCAAGCCACCACACATTGTTTTGTTTCAAAAATAATGTGTTATGAATGAAATTAAAACTAATAAAATAATATAACTCGTGACGAGCAATGATTTTCTAATAAATAATATAAATGGTAGGTGAATTGATTAATTAGTTTGACTTTGGAGAAATAGCCTTATTGCATAATTTGCAAAACATGTGCATGCATGACATGAGGCGGCCAAAGGATGGACCGTCGCTCATGTTTGGCATCTAATATGCTGGCCTTCTTATATTGCGTCTTTCTAAATTTATATTTTTTTATTTTTAATAGTATATCATGATTATAAAATAATATATATTCAAAGTTAATTATTGATAGTGTATATATATTTTTACAAACATAGATGCTCAAATATGAATTCCTCAAGAATAATAATATTCTTTCTACCACTAAAGCAAGTTGTTTATTATTATTTTTAAAATAATAATTTTAAAAGATATAGCCAAACTAATTTTCTCGGGTTTCCTTTTTCTCTCAAGTCGTATGGTTTGTTTTATGGTTTTGCCCTTGTAGGTTTATTTTCGATTCAGTGTTCACCAGTCATAACCTGGTTTTCTAAAGGTTGTTTTGTGTCTATTGGTGGGATGGGGAATTGGAGCAATGTTTGGATGATCTCCAATTGGGAGAGGAAGAGGAGGAGGCTTTGGTGATAGGGCTCGGAGAACAGGTTTCAAACATCTCCTTTGAAAACTGTTTCGTGGGTTCGTTTCTAACCGTAAGCATGATAAATTTCCAGGTGATACATGCTACATTGGCAAACATCTGGCACCATACAAGGGACATATCTATCTCTTAATTAGGGGAATGACGTTTTTTTGTTTCTCTTATATCATGGTGTCGATGTTAAAAGAATTAATAAGGATGATCCATTTTACTTTAATTCTCATCTTCTAGTTTTGCATAAATTACGAGTGAGAGAGGATCCGCGACGGGTTCCCCTAAATACTGTTTACTTTTGGGTGAGAATCATTGATCTTCCTATTGCTTTTGTTTCCGAAACAGTTGTAAAACTGCTATGAAGTTTTATAGGGACGTTTTTAGAGTATGATACCTTGGTGATTTCGCTGGGTTATTGGGGATGCATTAGGGCTTGTGTGTGCATAGATCTTTGTCAGCCTCTTACATGGAAAAAGAAGCTAGCGATGCCGAATGGACAACATGCATATGCCTCGTTTCAGTATGAAAAACTGAGTCTATTTTGTTTTCTGTGTCAAGTTGGGTCATGGAGAGGGATTTTGTCCTATTCGTTTTTTACAAGAAAATAGGAGTGCCTTTAATTGGGATGCTTCGTTATGTGCCCCCTACGACAACAAGAGGTTTTGTTCAGTACTTGGTTACGTGAAGAGGAATGAGATGGAAAGACCATAGGAGGTTATGCTAATGTTGGAGCCGGGATTGGAACAGGTTTGCCACGTTAAAAACTGAGATCGGGGACATTGGTTATGTCAATTTTGAACGCAATAGGAGACTATGTCTGCAATCGTTGGTGGATGTGGTTATGACGGCGGCTTAGGAGGATAGTCATCTTGATAAAGTTGATGGTCATGACAGCGGATAGAGGTGTGACAAATGATTAGTTTTTGGATTGTTTCTCTAATTTCTCTCTTCGACACTTGGTTCACTCAATATCTGATCATTGTCCATTGCTCCTAAACACTCAGTCGAGCATTGGCGATAGAAGATATTGACAATTTTAAATTCTAATCCTCACGGCTTTTGGAGGAATCTTGCGAGGAATAGGTGAGGTGACTTTGGGACTAATCTTTGGGGTTTTTGTTGGATAGATTTGATGGTGTGCGTGAGGGACTTGACAGGTGGTTTTGAAGACCTCTGAAAGCGTTTAATGGATATGGAAGAGTCTGACCCAACGACTGATGTGTTAGGGGGCATTGTGGGTATTAAGTTGCAAATGAATTTTGAGATTTATAAGATGGAGTTGTATTGAGAGCAGAGAGTGAGGGCAAATTGGCTATGAAATGATGATAATAATACAACCTTTTTCACAAATATGCGACCCAAAGGAAATGGAAGAATCATATTTGTTTTCTTGAAACTAGTGCGAGAGGTAGACTGAAAGATGAAGATGCAATTGAGGCTGAAGCCCGAAGTAGTTTGCAGGAGTTGTTTTCCTCTCAGGGGAGAGGTGTGGACAATTCAGTTCTTGATGGTACCGTGCCCTCTATTTCCTCTGAAATGAATGATTGTCTACTGGATGAATTTTCATTTGAGGATGTGACCGCAGCTGTGAAAAGTACGAGACCTCTAAAAGCAACGGGTCTGAATTATCCGGGTGCTATTTTCTATAAGAGATTTTGGCACATTATTGGTGCTGAGGTTACTCATTATTGTATCGGTTTGATAAAGGGCCATTATGATATGTCTTCAATAAGTCTGACTCATATAGTGTTAATCTCAAAGGTACAATCTCCTTCGACTTTATCCTAGTATCGTCCAATTAGATTTTACAATGTGCTGTTTAAAAGTGTTTCCAAGATATTGGCGACACAGATGCAAAGCTTGTTGAACATTTGTATCGATGAAACACAGAGTGCGTTTACCCCTGGTCGGCATATTACAAGCAATGTTATCTCAGCTTATGAACTTCTGTACTCTTTTGTTAACAAGCGTATGGGCCGAGTGGGCGATTTTACGATCAAGTTGGATATGAGCAAGGCTTATGATTAGGTGGAGTGTTGTTTTCTATGGAATGCCAAGGATCAAATCGTTTTTGCAAAATAATGGATTGAGATTCTTTAACGATGTGTGAGTTTGGTTTCCTGTTCTATTATAATGAATGGAAGTGCGGGGGAGGTATTCTGGCCTCAACGAGGACTTAGATAGGAGATCCCTTATATCCCTATTTGTTCTTTATTTGTAGTGAAGGTTTTCCATCGCTTATCCAACAATTTGCTAGCTTCGGGAGACTGAAAGGTGTGTCGATAAAAAAAGATGCTCCATTGGTTACCCACATTCTCTTTGCAGGCGACAACCTCATTTCTGGTGAAGCAAATGACAGGCCGACGGTAAAGATGAAGGACATCTTTCAGATTTATGGTCAAAATTCAATTCAACTAATTGTGCCCAGCCATACTGACCTGAATAGGCAAAGATTTACCCCACAAGAGATCGATGATCTTCTACATTACACTAACATTTGGGGTTGTCCTGGTGAATTGACCAACCAAAGCATAAGGCCATTTGAAATCTCATCTTTAAACACCTCAGTTGGAGGTTTCATCGTAATTGAACCCTCAATAACCAACGAAGGAAAGAATTCTAAATTCTGGTCATTGCAAAAAACTTCCTCTAATATGTCATTGTATCAGTCGAAGCATTCGACATAGCCCACCTGAATAACACCACACAAACACCGAAATACAAAAATCAAATATCAAATAAACCAAAGCCTCAATCCGCATTAGACCAACTAACATGCACCGAGAGAAAAATATTATCGTGCACCATTAAATCAATCCCCAATCAAATATATATTATCCACCTCAAGCTATGAATTTTTTTCATTGTCATTTATCGTACTACATGCTTCCTACCAATTATGCATTTTATGGTGCATATAATAATATATTTTTTCACATGAAATGAGAAGGAATCAAATCAAGACAAAGAAATAAAAATATGTTATCTCCTTGTAATCAGGGCCGTTTATGAGATTTTAGTGGCCCAAGACGAATCTAAAAATGGGGCCTCTAATAATAAATATTAAAAAAATCCTAAGAGTATACAAAAATAAATTATCACCTGAGTCATCGCCGTTGAAGTTTTACCTCCCTTTTAGATAAATTAATCGAGGGTGCGATACACTATCACCTAAATTATCATAATCAATGAACAATACAATAATATAATCAACAACAACAAATTAAACATAAAAAATTCAGAATTTACATAAATAAAATCAATATACAATCATAAATTTATAAAATATATTTATCTTAGTTTAGATAGCCTTTAAACTTTGTATCTTGATGGATGAATAACACAAAACTGTAGCGATTTTACATACATTCATAAACCAAAAAAATATCAACTTTAAAAAAATATAATCCAAGTGAAAGAATAATATTTTTTAACACAGTCCTCGTTATATAAACAGCCATAAAGGCTAAAGAAAAAAAAATTGTTGTTGAACATTTGGTTGTAAATTATAAAAAAAATGAGTTTTTATATTTATATTTATGTATTTTTATATGTTATGTAAAATAATTTTTTCATGTTAACATATAAGAATATTTATATGTTTTTAATATAAGATTATTTATTTTCAATGGATTTTTATATAGAGAAATATATTTTAATAAAATAAAACACATAAAAGAGTATATTAATATTAGAATATTAAAATATAATTGTAAGATATATAAACATAATATTTTAAAAATAATGTTTTTTAGAGATAAATCACACTCGTAACGACCGTTACGCGTTATGAAACGTTTGTAGGATCCACAATCGCGATATTGTAATCACATCTGTGACAACGTAATTTAATATTATGAATCAGAAAACATTGAATTTATACAATTTTTTTAGAAACAAATCATTCTCGTAATGACCGTTACACATTATGTAACGTCTGCAATATTCACAATTGTGATATTGTAATCACATTTGTGACAGACACTGTAATCGTAATTTATAAATATTATGAATAAGATAACTTTGTATTTGTACAATTTTTTAGAAACAAAATCACTCATAATGACCGTTATGCATTATCTAACGTCTTTAGTATCCATAGTAGCGATATTGTAATCACAACCGTGACAGACACCGTAACCGTAATTTAATATTATGAATAAAAAATATTGAATTTGCACAATTTTTTAGAAATAAATCACACTCGTAACAACCGTTACATGTTATGTAACGTTTGTAGTATTCACAACCGTTACATGTTATGTAACGTAACGTTTGTAGTATTCGTGACAAATATCGTAACCGTTGTTTAATATTATGAATAAGAAAACATTAAATTTGTACAATTTTCTTTAAAAACAATTCACACACGTAACAACCGTTACACATTATGTAACGTCTGTAGTATCCACAATCGCGATATTGTAATTACTTTCGTGACAAATATTGTAACTATAATTTAATATTATAAATCATATAACATTGAACTTGTACATTTTTTTTTGAAAATCACACTCATAATTACAGTTACACGTTATGTAACGTATGCAGTATTTACAACTACAACACTAAAATCACATCGGCGATAAACACCACAACCGTAATTTAGTATTATGAACAAATAACATTGATTTGTAAGATTTTTTAGAAACAAATCACACTCTTAATTTAATATTATGAACCCGATAATACTGAATTTGTACAAGTTTTTTATACCCCTTATATGGATTATGTGTTATTTGATTGTTTTGTGTTTGACAAATCCAATTGAGGGTAGGCAGCAGCAAATGGTGACCACCTCACGTCTGAATCCAATCAACCGACTCAAAAGCCGGTTTCTACCCATATGATAAACGGGGTTCAAATCATAATGACCAGACTAAATCGTACGTTGTCATTTTCAAACATGAAGTCGTACGATGCTGATTGAGGAAATTGTTACGGCGAAAGCGCAACGCATTGCATATTTCCAAATTCAAAACAAAAACATTTCCCGACCCGCAAAATCTATGTTCTGTTCATCTGTTTTTCCATTCCGGAACCAACAAAACTAATGCGCAAAACAAAGAAAGTTTCTATGCTGATAAAAAGAACAAATGGCTAGAAAAATTAACCTCTGCAGTTTGCCCTGCTGTTCCAAATCAGACAAGTAAGTCGTTTTGGTTCACGTCATGTAATAACCCAAAACAAGATTCTTTAGAGACAGAAGAATCAACTTCATCATCACCATCAAATGCGATGGCTGTGGTGAGTTGTTGCGCCCTCCAGGCTTCATAATCCCAATCGGTTCGAGCCACGGTGAACAACATGGCCACCATACACGAGCCTTGTGCGAATACAAGGCCCACCCAAAGACCTTTGAAATCAAACCCTGCAAAGAAACTCAAGCACAGTGCAATCGGCATGCCTATAAGGTAAAAACATCGCAGGTTGATTTTTGCTCCCAATTTCGGTCTCGCCGTCCCTCTTAAAACTCCACACACTGTTGTTTGTGGGCAGTTTCCGAGCTCACACAGCCCGAGTATCGGCAAAACCATCGTCGTTAAGGCGATGATTTTCGGGTCTTCAGTGAACATGGTGGCCCATTTCTTTCGAACCAATATAGCAAAAACCGACGCCAAGATCCCGAGTACCCAGCTCGATGAGAGGCCTATGATTGCAGCCAGTTTTGCCTTGTTTGGATTGTCAGCTCCAAGTTCATTCCCAACTCTAGTTGACACACCAAAGCTCAAGGAAGATGGGAAAATGTATATCAATGATGTTGTTTGAATCAAAATCCCCATTGAAGCAATGGTTGCTTGAGGGTTCAACAACAATCCACATAATAAAATCATGATCTCATACCACCACCATTCCAGGCAAACCGAAAAGCAGCTGGGAATGGATAACTCCAATAAATATTTCCATCCTTTCAAGCACTCTGAGGAAATTCCGTCCCATGTTTTCTTGTAAACGCCTGAGATTTTCACGTAAATAATCAACAAAGCGACGAGATTTATGTTGGTCCAAACGGAGCCTAAAGCAACACCCTTGATGCCAAGGTTGAGCACAGAGACAAGAAGGTAGTTTATGGGGATGTGGAGAAGAATTGCCACTGCTGAACAGCATGTGAGAGGCAGAGTTATAGACTGAGTCCTCAAATATGCACGTAAAGGATGTAAAACAGATTGTGCAACAAGGTCTGGAAGAGAATAAAGAATGTAGACTCGAGCTTCATTGGCGATGTTTACATCTTGTCGAAAAAGGAGAAGTATATTTTTCATGTTCAACCACAAAGAAGCAATGATGATTGAAGTTGAAAGAAGCAACAAGATCATTTTCTGCATGGCGAGGCCAAGGATTTTGTATCTTTTAGCACCAAAAGCTTGACCACAGATGGGTTCCATCCCCATGGAAAGGCCAGAGAGAACCGAGTAGCCAGTGATGTTTGCAAATCCAATAGCAAGTGATCCACCGGCTAAAGCCAACTCCCCTAGCCGGCCGAGAAACATCATGGAAATCATCGATCGAGAGTAGAGCAAAAGACCCGTCAGCACCAACGGAAGAGCTATTTTGGCTATGCATTTGAATTCATCAGTTACCACAGACAGACAGGTCTTTTCTGAACTCATGTCCTGTATGTGTTCTGTTGAGTTCAAAGGAGTTAACATGTCTGCCTCTTTGCAAGACGAGAAGTCCCCCATGAGTCTTGAACAGAAAGAAAAGGAAGAAGAGATCGAAAGAATTTGTGGGTTTTTTAAAACTGTGGGGGGAGAAGAAGAGTGAGAGATTCAGCTTTCAATTTCAAGCTTCCTTTTATGACCAAGAGATGTCACTGTTAGTTTGGGGGCGTGCAAATGAGGAATCAGATTGCTTCACAGGTGTCGACTATTTACGAGGGAATCGGTTTATACTTTTTGCCTTTACTTCCTTTCTTAAATTTATGTAATAAAGAGAGGCAGAAAGCGTTTAACCCTCAACTTTTAATTGTTTGATGTTTTTGTGGATGGTTTAAATTGATTATAAGATACTATATATTAAAAAAATAATTTTACAATATATACTTATAATTATTTAATTTAAAATTTATAAAAAAATATTTTATTTTATTATTGAGGTCATTTAATAATTGTCTCGAACCTTTCTAAAGAAAAAATAACCATTTAAACAGTTATGTGTAATAGTTTGAATTGATTATAAAATAATATATATATTAAAAAATTAACTATTAACAATATATTTATAATTATTTAAGTCTAAAATTTATAAGGAAAAACATTTTATTTTATTGCTAAATCATTCAATATCTTTTTCGAACCTTTCTAAGGATAAAAATAAACATTTAGACGGTTATGTGTGGACCCTGGTACACACGTGAGGCATTTGGACTTCTTGTTCACACTCTACTGTTTTGTTTTTGTTTGTTTTTTTTTAAAATACATTTTATATTATAAATTAAAGAATGCATAAAACGCTATATAAACATAGATCTCGTTAAAAAATCCCCTAAATTTAATTGGGAGAAAAAGAGTGTACCATGTCTATGGGAGAGGAGTAAGAATCGTTTTCCAAAATCAACATTAATTCTACACGATCGATCCCATATGTAATGGGGGTGAGGGGAGGTAGGATAGTAGGCTGCTCCCAACGTCAGGTTGAGAGCAACTTCCGTAGAAGACCTCTGGCAGTCAGAATTATGAATTGTCCACCGTAGGACTCGATCCCACGACACAAGATTAAAAGCCTTACGCTCTACCAACTGAACTGGGTATGTCTCAATCACAAACTTCTACATTTCCATCGAGATCGACTGCTCCGGTGCTTTACAAGATCCTGCTCAAGCCACCTTAACTTTTGGTACACATAACGGCAGCCATATATGTACTCACGAAAAACAACTCTGAGGCCACGAAAATCGGACTCTTCTATTTCTTACTCAAAATCCTGACATCAGTCACAGTTCAACCAAACACATAAACCGAGCAGAGCGTAACATCCACACTTTGCTATTCATGCCTCAGTTCAATCAAGCTCGGGCAACGCGTAAAATCTAAAATGTTTGGTATAGATGAAGGCCATTTACTGTGGCACCAAGAGCTAATCATCAACAAAGCCAGATCAAACAATTTATTTTCACAACAAACTGTTTTATTGAAGATAATATCGTTTCTATGGACCCAAACAGACCACATAATCCCAAAGCAAGCCATTTTTCATATTGGTTTAACTGATTTTTGGTCGTTTGGCTATCCCACCCATAGAGCAAGCTTTTTACATTACCTGGCGCTACGAACTTGATGTTCCGGAATCAACACCATCTTTACCATATAAGCCAGGTCACCTTGTAATGGCAGAACAAATAGTCCACAGATTCCGGCTCCTCACGACAGAGCACACAAAGAAGAGACTCCAAGTTCACAACTACGCGTTTAGCTAACTCCGCTAGCACTGGGATTCTTGAATAGACAGCTCTCCACACGAAGGCCTCCACCTTTGGCGGAGCAATATTGGCCCACACCACTTTCCATATTTTCTCCTTCTGCTCTCCATTGTTAACTACTCTAATGTAGAAGCTCTTAGGCAAATAGGACCCACACGCTGATTCCTTCCAGACTAGACGATCTTGGCTACACAATCCTCTAGCTGCCATGGAGATAATATTTATAAATTCATCCCATATTCTACGTTCCCACTCAAACAACGCCCTTCGGATCTCTATGTTCCACCTCCAAGTACCATTAACAACTGAACCAAATTCGGTAATCTTACCGAGTCTTTTGGATGGCAATCGCAAAAATTCTCAAAAAGGCCACTCTTAGAGATGGCAAAACAGTCTAATAATCCTCCTAAAATTCGATGGAGCTTCCATCGCCTACTACACACCTAAGATTTTGGGTGAATATGTCATCTTCAGTAATGATCGGTTTCGATATGCTTCTCCAAACCCAGGATGATTGTTTCGGATTCACCATCCTCGGAACCAATGAAGATTGATCGTAACCATATTTTGAAGCGATAACTTTCCTCCATGCACACTTTTTTTTTCTATTCCATACCTCCAAAGCCACATGTTTAGGAGCGCCTGATTTTTAATTGTTATATCAACAAAACCTACCGCCTTAAGCTTACACACCATCTCGCATTTCACCCAATGGATGCCTTTGTCTTTGTTGGTACCCCAGATAAAACTTGCAATCATTTTATTGACTTTCCCTGACACACAGGAAGGGATCCGAAATAATGGTAAGTAGTATAGCGGCAAGTTCGATAGAACAACCTGTTGCGGAATACGGTTATCGGATATAGCAAAATCGCAACTGATAATTTGAGAAAATAAAAATGAAGATAAAAAAGACACAAAATTTACGTGGAAAACCCCTAAATAATATAAGGTAAAAACCACGGGCAAAAGTAGAAGAATTTTACTATGAGAAAAATAAGAATTACAACTTCTCTCGATCTAACAAGAAGAAAACAATAACAATTCTCTCTTGATAAAAAAGTAGAAAACAAATCTCAAGAAACTCTCTAAATTCTCTAGTATTGGGAGAAAGCTAGAATGATTTGGGATGGTTTTGAAGCTAAATGAGCTAGAGTATTTATAATTGAAGCTTAAGGACTAATCTTATAAATACCCTACAGTCTAGGGACTAAAGTTTGTGATTTTACCATTTCAAAATTCAACATTTTCAAGCTTGAATTTTGATCATTGCACCTTTTAATCTTTTGGTGGAATTATATATATATTTAGAATATATATATATATATATATATATATATATATATATATATTTTCCCACCTTTCGGAGGAATGGTCCAATTTTCAACAATCTCCACTTGAAGATTTGATTGGAACAATCATATCTTCACACCATTCTTTCTACCTTGTAACTTCATGTTGCTTACGTTTCTGACAGGTCACAAGAGGATCGACACCAAGTAAATTTATCAACATTGATCGCCTTCGTCATGAAATCTACTATGTTGTCTTTGGTATGGATCTTCTACATATCTACTGTCCCTTCTTCCACCTTTTCACGAATAAAATGGTACTGAACTCGTATGTGCTTTGTCCTTGAATGAAATGTTGGATTCCTTGCTAGATGCAAGGCGCTTTGACTGTCACAAAACAAAGAGACATATTCTTGATTGTGCCCAAGCTCCTCCAATAGCACCTTCAACCAAATTGCTTCTTTACTGGCTTGTGTAGCTGCTACATATTCTACCTATGTTGTGGATGTAGCACAACTGATTACAATTTTGAAACCCAGCTTACAGCTCCACCACTAACTTTGAACACATATCCTGTAGTAGATTTGCTTTTATCCAAATCCCTTGCATAGTCAGAATCGACATACCCATTGATAAGTAAATTTGATCCTCCGTAATATAATGCAACATTTGAGGTCCCTTTGATGTATCTCAGGATCCTCTTTACTGTATTCCAATGCTCTTTTCCTGGATTCGCCATGTAACGACTAACCACTCCCATTGCTTGTGCAATGTATGGTCTTGTGCATATCATAGCGAACATTAAACTTCCCACTGCTGATGCATACGACACTCGAGACATCTTCATCCTCTCTTTTTCACTGCTAGGACTTATGTTGGAGGATAATTTGAAGTTAATAGGAAGAGGGGTAGAAATTGGCTTACAATCTTGCATGTTAAATCGTGACAAGATTTTCTTCAATTAATTCTTTTGTGAAAGCCAAATCTTCCTATTACTTCTATCTTGGTGAATTGCATCCCCAGAATCTTGTTTGCTGATCCCAAGTCCTTCATTTCAAATTCCCTAGCCAGTTGTGCTTTCAATTCTTCAATATGATCTTTGTTGGGTCCTACAACCAACATGTCATCCACATACAACAGCAATATAACAAAATCGTTATCACCAAACCTCTTGAAATAAACACAAGGGTCTGCATTAAGTCTGTTGTATCCAAGGAACATAATGAAGGAATCAAATCTCTTATACTAACACCTCTACGCATGCTTTAAACCGTACATAGATTTGTTTAACCTGCAAACCAAGTTCTTCTTTTCTTTTTCTTCAAAACCTTCAGGCTGGAGTATGTAAATCTCTTCTTCAAGATTTCCATGAAGAAAAGCTGTTTTAACATCTAGCTGCACTAGATGTAAGTTCATTGTAGCACACATTGCCAAAACTACTTGAACTGTTGTTAGTCGAACCACAGGAGAAAAGATTTCATTGAAATCAATACATTCTTTTTGAGTATATCCTTTGACCACCAGTCTTGCATGATACCTCTCAACTTGATCGTCACCATTTCTCTTGATTTTGAAGACCCATTTGTTATCAATTGGTTCCTTCCTTGTGGTAGTGACATAAGGTCCCATGTATTATTTTTATGAAGGGCTTCAATTTCTTCTTGCATCGCCATCATTCACAGTGAAGCATCTGAACTGTTTATTGCCTCTTGGTATGTTGATGGCTCACCGTCCTCTGTTAAAAGGCAGTATGCAATATTTCCTTCTATAACATAATCTGAGTGCCAATTGGGACGTCTTCTTACACGATCTGATTGACGAGTTGTTGGAGCTTCAGAACTCTCTAGTTCTTGTTCATCAAGTGCTGGTTCTTTTTCATCAAGTGCTGGTTCTGCTTCAGAAGAATCTCCTTGTTCAAACTCTTTTTCCACATGTATCTGTGTAGTCTCTGACTTTTCAGCGCTATCATCATCTTCTTTTCTTTGTAGTTTATCTTCTACAAAGATAACATCCCTGCTGATGATCACTTTGCGGGCAGTAGGATCCCCCAAGAAATACCCCTTTACACCATCAATATACCCCAAGAATTTGTATTTCCTGGATTTTGGATCCAGCTTTGAAATTTCTTAGGAGTTATACATCACGTACACAATACTTCCAAATACATGGAGGTTTGAATAATCAGTTGGTTTACCAGTTCACATATCCATTGGTGTCTTCAACTCTATTACAGTTGATAGAGCTTGATTCACCAAATAACGGGCGGTATTGATTGCTTCTGCCTAGAATGATTTTTCTAGGCTTGCATCCCTTAACATTGCTCTTGTTCTTTCTAACAAAGTTATGTTCATCCGCTCTGCCACTCCATTTTGTTGAGGAGTGTTTGCCATTGTGAACTGTCTTTTGATGCCTTATTTCCTACAAAAGTCATCAAATTCTTCTCTTATGTATTCTCCTCCATTATCTGTTCTGAAACACTTGATCTTATTTCCAGAATCAAGTTCCACCCGTGCTTTGAAGTTTTTGAAAGTTGAAAACATATCTGACTTCTTCTTAATAGGGTACACCCAACATCTCCTGGAGTAGTCATTAATAAATGAGACAAAATATTTTGCTCCACCTAGGGAGTAACTGGCGCTTACCATACATCAGAGTGAACCAATTCTAGAACACTTTTGCCTCTAGAATTTGATGTGTTGAATTTCAACCGGTGCTGCTTACTTGTTATGTAAAGCTCACACAATGTAAGTGATACATTTGTTAAGTCTGGAAGTAGTTTTTGCTCCGCAAGGACTTTCATTCCTTGTTCTGACATGTGTCCAAGTTTCTGATGCCATAGCATTATAGAATCTGAACTACATAAGGCAATAGAGGCTCATGCTTCTAGCAAAGTCTCTCCCTTCAGCATGCACAAGTTTGCTGTTATCTTTTCACCTTTCAGTACCACAAGCGCTCTACGGAACACCTTCATGATTCCTTTTCGTGTTTTAATATTGCTTGCATTATTATCCAACAATCCGTAGGATAATAAAATTTTCTTCAGGCCTTTCACGTGCCGCACATCTCGAACAACTTTAATTGTTCCATCATACATCTTCAATTTGATGGTTCCCACGCCAACGATCTCTAAGACATGATCATTGCAACTATACACGGATCTCCTGAGACAGGTTCATAAGGAATCATTCTCTTATTGAGTTCATGTGATATGTTGCTCCCGAATCAATGAGCCATATATCTGCAAATCTTTTTCTTCCTTCCACGGTGGTTGACGTTTCACAACATAGAGCATCTCCTCATCTGAAGTGTTTGCGGTATTGCCTTGTGGATTGGAGTTTTTATTTAGACTCCAACAATCCTTCTTCAAGTGACCCTTCTTTCCACAGTTGTAGCACTTTAAATTCTTCTTGCTTCTCGACTTTGATCTACCATGTTTGTGACTGATGCTTTGGCCACGTTTCATTGATCTCCCTCTCATCGTTGTCAACGCTTCTGCTTGTTACAGATTTACTTGTCTATCTTCCTTGTTCTTGCGCCAATTTTCTTCTTGTAGAACAGCAGCTGCAACGTCATCGAAGACTAGACTGGTCACATTACTGTTTGTTAAGTTGATGATGAGTTGATCATACGAATCAGGTAGACTTTGAAGTAGAAGTTCAGCACGTTCTTGTTCTCCTATTGTACATCTTAGGGATGTAAGATAAGAAAATAAAGTGTTCAGCGTGTTTAAGTGCTCCGTCACTGAAGTAGATTCTGGCATCCGGAGAGTGTACAATTTCCTCTTAAGGAAAATTTTATTGTGCAACGATGTGGCCTCATACAATTTAGTGATATGATCCCATATCTCCTTAGTTGTCTTCTTCTCCTCGATGCTTGACAATACTTCATCTGCTAATGCTAGATGAAAGTTTGCCATAGCATTTCCGTCTATCTTGTTCCATTTACTTTCATCTGTTAAATCTACCGGCTTTTCACTGATAGCTGCTAGATATCCGTATTTCCTTAGGATGACCTTCATCTTCAATTTCCACAATGAGAAATTTCTCCCATTGAATTTTTCAATATCAAATTTCGTTGTCATAGCTTCTATTACGGATAGCTCCCACTATTTCACTATCGTGAATAGTTCTCTGGAACCTTAAAAGAATGTGTAATATCTTCTTACTTTTTTATGTTGGAGGATCCACCTTTTGGTGGCAACCACAAAGACAATAAGCAGATATTACACACTCAAATCTGGCTCTGATACCAATTGTTGCAGAATACGGCTATTGGATAGAGCAAAATCGCAACTGATAATTTGAGAAAATAAAAATGAAGATAAAAAAGACAAAAAATTTACGTGAAAACCCCTAAATAATATAGGGAAAAAACCACAGGGCAAAAGTAGAAGAATTTTACTATGAGAAAATAGGAATTACAACTTCTCTCGATCTAACAAGGAGAAAACAATAATAATTCTCTCTTGATAAAAAGGAGAAAATAACTCTCAAGAAAACTCTCTAAATTCTCTAGTATTGGGAGAAAACTAGAATGATTTGGGATGGTTTTAAAGTTAAATGAGCTAGAGTATTTATAGTTGAAGCTTAAGGACTAATCTTATAAATACCCTAAAGTCTAGGGACTAAAGTTTGTGATTTTACCATTTCAAAATTCAACATTTTCAAGCTTGAATTTTGACCATTGCACCTTTTAATCTTTCGGTGGAATTATATATATATATATTCCCACCTTTCGGTGGAATGCACCAATTTTCAACACAACCTTGGCTAAAGTTATTCGACGCCCAAAGGATAAACAATTCCCTTTCAATCCCTCTAGTCTAGCCTGGAATTTGTCCAACGAATGTGTCCAAATGTCAGTGGAATTCCTTGTATAACCGAGGGGTAGGCCAAGGTATTTCGTTGGAAAATTATCCCTCTCACAATTGATCACACCAGCCCATTCCGTCAAGAAGCAATCCCAATCCCATACAATTTAGACTTGTTCATATTGTGGCTTAAACCTGAAGCTACTTCGAATACCCTGAGAATTCTCTTAATGTTTCTTAACGACTCCAGTTTTACTTCCGAATAAACGAATAAATGATCAAATCGTCTGTAAATTGCAGATGCGATAAACTCAAGTTTGATGACCCAATTTGAACACCACTAAATAAACCCAATCCCTTATATTTATTAAGGACACAGTTTAACGCCTCTCCAGCGAGGTTGAAGAGCAATGGAGACAAAGGGTAGCCTTGTCTAAGGCCTCTTTTAATGCTGAAACTTCTAGATGGAGCACCATTGATTAAAATTGAGACACATGCAGTTGAAATGCATAACGTCCAACGACGCCATCTATTTTTTGAATCCCATATTCTTCATTATAAGATCCAAGAATCCCCATTCCACTGAGTCATAGTCCTTTTTAAAGTCGGCTTTGAAGACAATTGCTTTGTTTTTTCTGCGCGATAAGTCATCGATGATTTCATTCGCTATGAAAGAGCAATCTGTGATTTGTCTTCCCTCCATAAAAGTAAATTGGTTATCCTCTTCCAAAATGTTTATAAACCTCGATAACCTTACCTGCGCCATACAAGCTGCTTACAAGTGAGATGGGTCCAAAGTCTTCTATGGCCTTCGGACAATCTTCCTTCGGAATTAGGGTAACAAATTACTGATTAAACGAAATGTCTACTTCATTTCTGTCGAAAAAGCCTGAGAAAAAAATCACAATTTCTCCTTTCACTAGATGCTAGTATCTCTTAAAGAACTCTAGCTTGAAGCCGTCTAGCCCCGGGGCCCAAGATCCGTCTGCCAATTTTATGGATGCCCATATTTCCTCTTTAGAAAAAGGGATTTCTGGAACTTTTCTGGACTGTGAACTTCTTTAGCAGAACCTTCAGATTTTTTATCGGAAGATTCCTTATTGTACTGAAACTATCCCGAAAGTGTTTTTTGAACGCATTCGATATTTGTTTTAAGCCCTTCATCACACTGTCACCAATATGAATTTCAGAAATAAAATTTTTCCTTCCTCTCATAACTACAGTGAGATGGAAAAATTTAGAATTTCTGTCTCCTTCCTTGACCATTTGAGTCTTGATTTTTGTAACCACACTCTCTCTTCCCTTTTGTATTGCTCCCATAATTTGCATTTAAGATCGTGAATCTCTGCAATTACCTCACTGCTGTAATTCGGCATCACAATAGCAGCTTCTAAAGATTCAATTTGCCTTTCCAACTCTGCAGTTGATTCTGTTTCGCCTATTCTTTTCTCCTTCATCCATATTTTTTAGGCATGTTTCATATCCTTCAGGAATGTACCAACTCCTTTCCCTTTGCACCTGATGCTCACTGCTTTAACCATTTCGGATTGTCTTTTATCATCCGCCCAGAATGTAAACCACTTGAATAGCCTCCTGGCTCTACACTCTTTTTATTCATTTAAAAGTACGGGGTTGTGATCCGATAAACTTCTGTGTAGTGATGATTGTTTTAAATTTGAGACGCTTGCTAACAACTCAGGCCAAAGTAAAAACCTTTCTAATCTGCATACTGAAATAGAATTGCCACCTCTCATCCAAGTATAAGGACTTCCTACCATCGGTAAATCAACCAGACCTCTGTTTTGAATGAAATCAACAAATTTTTCCATGGATCCCACATTGGCAACACCCCCAAGTTTTTCATCTACCTTTTTTGACAGTGTTGAAATCTCCACCAATTATAACTAGTAGGCCAGCTTCCACAATCAGATTATCCAGTTGTTCAAAGAAAGCATTTCTTTCACAACAATCATTCAGCGCATTGACGTGCGTTGTTTTTCACGTCAAATAATTTTATTCTTTCTCGAATAAAAATAAAAATAAATAAAGGAAATTAAATTGAATAGTATAAGAGAAGTAGGGTCGATCTCACAGAGACTAAAGAGACTAATGAATTTATTCGTCTTTGATTATGGCCCAGGCGTTATTTGCGTGGAAAGTAAATAAGAAGGGGATTTGATGGTTTGAGAATTAAGAATAAAATTGAGAGAAAGATTGTAAAGAAATTAAAGAATAAAAATAATTAAAGAAAATAAAGTAAGGTAAATTAAAGAAAATAAAATCTAAAAATTCAGTTGATTTAGGTAGCCTTGTATAATAGTTCTGACTCAAATTCTTCGGATCATCAAAACGGATTTACTCTTCGAAATTTATGTTAGTTACCGTGTAAAGCATGGGCAATCCACGCGACTAAGTTATACACAAAATACCCAAGTCAGTCTTTTTTTGGGTTTTGGAAATTAATCAAACCAAGGCAATCTTGATAATGATCAAGATCCAAACACATTTACAACCAACTCGAAAAAGATATTTCAATAATCACTTGCTCGATCTCAATTCCCACTTAACAAGTCAATATTGTTAAATTGTGTTCCTAAGAAGTCGAATGTGTTTTGAGTGATCATTCCTCCCACATATATAATCGTGACAATAATCAAGAATGAAGTCAATCTTTAATTTTGAAAAAATTGTTTTGATTTTCTAAAAATAAACACAGAGAATGAGAGAAAAAATTTGAAGTTATTGAAGTGCTATTCGATTCTTTCGTCAGAATTGAGTTATCGCTTTTACCCGCGGCTAAAAAGAAAAATTAGCTAAGTTGACAAAAGTCAAACTTAGAATTTTAAAAATAAAAAACTTTAAAAGAAAAATAACATATAAAGTAAAAGAAGAAATTTAATAAAACTAAAAAGAAAGAAAGAACAAGAGAATTTTGATGATTCGAGATATTGAATGATGAAAATAGATTACCCGAGACGGGTATTTATAGTCTTCTAAAACCCTAGAAATGCTTAAAATATATCAAATAAATTACAAAAGATAAATCCTAAAAATATTTGAATTTAATTCTAAAAGATAAATCTAATTTATTGAATTTGAATTGCTCAGCAGTCCGCACGTCTTCCAAAAGCTTACTAATTGGATGTTGATTGGACCTTTTAAAAGCTATTAACTCACTGTCACGTCAGCATTTTATGCCCGATTTCATGCCCTGTTTCAGTCTTAATTCTAAAACAAAAAGTACAATTTTTGGCCCATTTTACAAAAAACTATTGTCTTACAAAAAAAAACATATAAAAACACTCAATTCAGTAGAAAAC
The DNA here is from genome assembly GCF_006381635.1 of Hibiscus syriacus. NCBI lineage: Eukaryota > Viridiplantae > Streptophyta > Magnoliopsida > Malvales > Malvaceae > Hibiscus > Hibiscus syriacus. Next base: position 1,450,737 of record NW_024062581.1, on the reverse strand, counting down.
ATGAACAAACAGTTAACAATTAAACAAGAAAAGTGACAAAATACACATCATTCATGCATAGACGTTTATGACTTGAATGTTCCTTTTCAAACAACACATATATCCCTCTACTGCCAAAAGTCTACTGTTCAAAATATTCTTATTGCCCTTGAAAAAATTTGAATCCCATATGTTTATCAACCCTCCCGACGTTCCCTCAGTAGGAACAAACTGAAGCTCATCAATGTTCCTTATTTTAGCCGATTGATTACACTGTGGTTCATAGACGCTAATTTTGATTCTTGAATTTAGACCATCTTTGCTTTGCATTTCGAAATAATATTATTCATCGCTCTCACCTTTTCAATCCTCCCCATCCTTCTCAGACTCCATATCAATATCGAGAAATTCATTAAACAAACACAATTTTTACACACACCGCTAGAAACATACGCACCTGGAATTTCAGTCCCGATCTTCGCCCTCTACCTCCTCTAGCCTCCTCAAGACCAGCTCATCGGAAGCTTTAAATACAAATTCTATATCTTTGACAACATTAAGAGACTCAACGGCTTTCGGGTTAGCTCCCACATTCTCATCCGTTTCTGTATGTATTGTTAGTTGTACCGTTGAAGATTTTCTCGAAGCTCTGTCAACCGGTTCTCGCCCTCTTTTACGATTTACCTTTCTCTTTTTACCTTTACAGTTTTGTTTGTTCTTATGATTTTTGCTTCTCTTCCCCCTTTTTGCTGATGGAGAACTTGCATTGTCTCTTGTATTTTGATTTGTCTCCATTAAGAAGCAATATATTGTTTTGTTTCTTTAAGCAACACTCTAAACCATATTATTAATTTATTCCGCCGATTAATTTGTTATATTTAAAAATGTTTAAAATCTTTTCCTTTCTAGCTCTTTTTAACCTAACCAAATGAAAGTTTTTTGAAGGTTGAACTAGGAAAATAATGTTCTTGAAATGAAAAATAAAGAATTGGAGATCATTGGAAAATATTTGGAGAAACATGGTGACTATTACTTGTGAAATCATTTTGTGAGTATTCTAACATGTTTAGTTTTTGAAGAGTTTATCATATGATTGAAGTCGACATCGATCATTTTAGGTTAACTATGGTCAAGCACATATAAAATTAACTTTTTCTGGAAGAATCATGACATTTCTTTATTTTAGTTGGAGAGAGAAAAGCGTGTCTTAGAATATATTAGGAGATTTTTTTCTTCTTGATTTGAAGTAATGAAATATTGTCTTTTTTCCTCCTTAAAATTCTTGAATTGTTGAGTGACATTGTGTTTGTTTGTTTAAGAAAAGTGATCATCAATTAAATTAAATTTGAAATCATAATTTTCCTTTCATTGCAAAGACAACAAGTTAATCAACTAGGTACTAATTTAGGGCATTGTAAGGGTGTTAATCCTTCTTATGCATAATCGACGCCAAAACTTATTTTTTTGGCATGCATACCTAAAAGTTGTTTTTGTAATTTTTAAAAATTAAATTTTATTAAAATGCTAAAATTTTCCAGGTGATCCAATCACACCTAGAATAAAGATCGGAAGATTGGTGACAACTCCTTGAACCATACTTTTCAATTTAAAATATAAACATCAAATTCATCAAGATGACACTTAAAAGTTTTCAATTTTTGGTAACATTTTTACAATGAAGATCGTCTAGTATTATGCTAGGATTATCCGGACATCCCAAAAAATATATTGCAACACTTAATTTGCTATCTCGATGATATTCTAATTCTATGTGACCTAGACTTCATTTTAGTACTTTATAGGATTAGCCGTGTGTACGTTCCTAATACATGTGTAACCCAAGTCTCACCCAAGGTACTTGGAAATATGGGCCAAATTGATGTATGTTCCTAATGCATGTGTGACTCGTGTCTTATCCAAAGTATCATTCTTAGTATGCTAGATAGATGTGAGTTACTAAGAATGTGACATCGAATCGACGATTGGTTCATGACTATAGTTTTGACATTCTTATATGATGTATGCATGCAATACATTAAAGTTATTTGTATGAACTAAGCTCGTTAGTTATTAGTGTAGCATTTGGAATGTGTTTATGTTCACATGTTCTTATTGAGATAAAAGAACATATTGTCAAGTTAAAGTTTTAGTCATTTGGGCTATCAAAGTACGTCTTAGATTTGGGCTATCAAAGTATGTCTTAGATATTTGTAGAAGGCATGTATATTTGTTGACATTATGCATATTTCGGTCACAACTCTATTTTGTTAAACATATTATTTGTACTCGGTTTGTATTATTTGGAGCTCCTTATTCTGTTAACTTAACTTTATATTTTTTTGATATATTATGATTATGTTTTCTTAGATTTTTAGTATAATTTCAAAAAAAAATGTATTTTGGTTATAGGCCTAAATGTGAAGCCCAATTACAACCCGAAGGCCCAAATTATAAAGCTAAACCCCGAGCCTGATTACAACCAAGTCCCACAAATCTAAACCCGATTAGGCCCAGACTTGATCCGAGTAGCCTAACAGGCACAAGGAGTAAACCCAAGTTCGAGTTAGGGTTTCATCTCATCTCCAACGCCACATAGATCTCAACCGTTGGATCTGGAGAGATCCAAGCCCCAAGAGTGACCACAGGAACCCTAGAGTTCTCATTACACCCTAGGGCTATTCTGGCCGCTGAACGCTCCAACCAGTAGCTGCCACGTCCTCGCCGGATCCACGAGATTTGGGTGCATTTAATGCACCTATTTCTCCATCGCACAACTCACAGCCCCTTAGGTGAGTCACCACCGTAGCTCCGGTGACTCACTGGGGTTTACCCTTTTAAACCGATCCGAATGGTGGTTTGAAAAACCCTATAAATAGGTTAATCCTGCAACAACCAAACAACAAAGAAAGCAAGCCAAGCAACCATCCACATAAAAATTATAGAATAGAGAGAGAGAGTATTAACCGTTGGAGAGCCCAAGCGTCGTCGAAGAAGCTTTGAAGGTATAAACTTTTAGATATAATGCGATTTAGGGTTTTTTAGGAGAAAGCCAAATTCGGCTAGGATAACTCGGGTTTCATTTTGGTATGTTTGGTAAAATCTGACCACTATGGGTGGTGGCCGACGGTGGCTATCACGACGGCCATGGTGACCAGCCGGGGATGAATTCCCTCCGTGAGGAATTCTAGTAAGAAGCGAGCTTCTCTCTCTAGAGAGAGAGAAACAAAGAGAAAATGAGGCTTAAGGCCGTTTAGGCCTATATATATCCCTCCTCAAACGATGTCGTTTTGGGAGGACCTGTGCGTAAATTCGAGTAGGAAATTATGCCTGTGGTCCTTGTAATTTTGTAATTTAGTCATTAAAAAGATATTTCTATATATTTTAATTTTGTCTTTTAATTTTGATTATTTACGTTTTGATCACTGCATATATATATAGAATAAATACCTATTTAGTCCTTAATGTTTTTAATAATTTGTATTTTGACTTATATAATTTAGGGTAAATAACATTATTAGTAATTTAGCAGTAAAAGGGAGTGCAATAGCTGAATTTATTATAAGTAGAACTTCTTACGAATATGAGCCAATAGATTTTGATTTTCCTGATGAAGATTTGATGGCTATTTCATGGAAAATCAGTTACATCCACTAATGAATATTGGAAGTTGACTTTTATGGCGCTTCGAATGCCTTGGGACATGGAATTGGGGCAATTTCCTTTCACCACATGGAAATCATTATTCATTTACCAGCTGACTTAATTTTGACTGCACCAATAATATGGCTGAGTATAAGGCATGTTTTTGGGTCTTAGAGCTGCTATCGAACGTAAAGTAGAAGGCTAGAGGTATATGGGGATTCAGCTCTGGTAATTTACCAAATTAGAGGAGAATGTGAGACAAAGATTCTAAGCTTGTAAAATACCATAAATTGGTTCTGTAATTCATCAAAGAATTTGAAGAAGTTACTTTCAATTATCTTCCCAGAGAAGAAAATCAATGGCAGATGCCTTGGCAACTTTGGTAGCAGTATTTTGGCAGATACATTCGAGCATGAGACCTATTGAATGCAAGCTTATGAATATCCAACTCAATGTTTTAACATTGAAGAGAAGAAGAGAGAAACCGTGGTACTATGATATCTTGCATTATATCAGATATCAAATTATCCTGAACAAGCAACCGAAAATGATAAGAGAACTATCAAGAATGGCATCATGGTATGTACTCAATGGTGAAATCCTGTACAAAAAGAGCCTGGATCAAGTCTTATTGTGATGTGTGGACACCAAGAAGCCAAAACAATTCTCGAGGAAGTGCATGAGGAGTAGTGGTACTCATGCTAATGGGCATACAATAGCTAGGCAAATTATGAGATTTGGATACTATTGGTCAACCATGGAAACTAATTGTATCAATTATGCTCGAAAATGTCACAAGTGTCAAATTTACGGAGACAGAAGACATACTCCTCCTCATCCTTTACATGTGATGACAGCTTGTTGACCATTCTCTATGTGGGGCATAGATGTTATTGGGCAATTTTTTTTGAAAGCCTCAAATGATCATCGCTTCATTTTGGTACAATAGAATTTTTTACCAAATGGGTAGAAAAAGCTTCTTATGTGAACATCACTCAGTCCACAGTCTGTAAATTCTTGAAAAAATCATTTGCCGATATGGTCTGCCAAAGAGAATTATTACTATTAATGCCTTGAACTTAAACAACAATATGATGAAATCAGTCTGTGAACAGTTCCAGATAAAGCATCATAATTCCACCACTTATCGCCCAAAGATGAATGGAGCGGTTGAGGCAGCTAATAAGAATATCAAGAGGCTTATAGAGAAGATGACTAAAACTTATAAAGATTGGCATGAGAAACTACCATTTGTCCTGTTAGCCTATCGAACTTCAGTACGAACATTAACTGGGGCAACTTCATTTTCATTAACCTATGGGATGGAAGCAGATTTACCTATTGAGGTAGAAATTCCTTCACTACGAGTTTTATTAGAAGTAAACTTAGATGAGGTAGATTGGGTACAAACCATATATGACCAGTTGAATTTGATTGAAGAAAGAGAATGAAAGTTATTTGTCATGGTCAGATGTACCAAAAGCGAATGATACGAGCATATGATAAGAAAGTTCACCTCCGTAATTTTACAAAGGAGATCTCGTGCTCAGAAGGATTCTGCCTTTCAAAAAGATTTCCGGGGAAAATGAATGCCAAATTGGGAAGGGCCTTATGTTGTAAAAAAGGTTTTTTCTGGACGAGCTTTAGTCCTTGCTGAAATGGATGGGCCAGAATTACCTTACCCAGTGAATTCTGATGTGGTTAAAAGATATTTTGCTTGAAAGAAAAAGAGGATTCAAGATGAAAATCTAAACAGAGAATATTTTAGAGCAAAAAGATGATTTGAGTAATTTAGGGCTCATGTTTACCTGATCAGGGTAACAACATCAATTGTTGTTCAACATTATGATTAATGATAAGTTTCAGTATTGGAGATTTGGTGGTATAAAAAGGAGTTCCACACCTTCATTATAATTTCGAGATCCGTTTGACAGAAGTTACGCTCGAATCACTTTGCGGCGCGCCAGTTCAAAAGCGTTTGTGTTATTGGTGTTTGAGGATGCCTACTTTGTTTTTTACAAGTAAAAGTTTGCCATGTAAATTCTTTGCTTGAATAAAAGAAACATTTTCTTGTTAATTCTTTTTGCAAAGCATATTGCTTTGAAAATTTAAAACATGTAGTTTAGTTTGAAGTACATAAAATCATGGTGTATTATCATGAAAAAGTTTTTTTAAAGAATACATGTATTATGAGGCTAACAATGATTTTAACATATGATGACATGATACTTGAAACATTGAAGTACATAGGAGGTTTCAGACACTTGAAAATGACCTGAAATATTTGTCCTTAATTGAATGGTTTGTCTTTTGTACTGGTGGAATTCAAGAAGAACAAAACAAGTTCATGTTTGACAAAAAGATCAAGGTGGTCAGTTGAGGAAAAATGATTATGTTTGATGCACCCATGGTGAGACTAAGTCAAGAATGGATAACAAAAGGGGTCCTCGTTCGAAGAAAAAGAAAATACCCTGAAATTTTGTCATTGCATACATTTTTTGGCATAAATAGGATCAAGACATTCATAAATGCATGATAGCAAACACAATGTCACATCTGTAGGTTTCTCAGAAGAAAGCCGAAGGTCCAAGATATTGGAACTCTGAAATATGAGTAATCAACTCAAAATCCCTAAAAATATGGATATCCAAAGATCGCATGAGTTTAGTATCCACGAAAGAGTAGTGGAACAAGTTATTTCCAATATTGCAGATTTGATCTCAACGGAAGAGCATGGAAGCAAATCAACTTCGAATCTAATCTTCACGGAAGAGTAGTGAAACAGATTCTTCTCAAGCCAATCAAGCCTTCACAAAGAGTAGTGAAGCATGAACAAATCAAAAGTTCGATCTCCACGGAAGAGTGGAACAATTTTTTATCGAATATAAAGCCAATTGGACGAAACTTCTGGTCTTTTTATCTTTTCTTTATTCTTGTTAACATAAAAATAAGCAAAGAGGGGCAACTGTCAACAATCATTTTCGTCCGAGTTTTATTATAAATATTTTATTATAATTTTATTATTATTATTATTATAATTTATAAATATAATTTTGGTTACATGCCAAAATGTGAAGCCCAAATTACAACGTAAAGGCCCAAATTATAAAGCTAAACCCCAAGCCCAATTACAACCAAGTCCCAGTAAATCTAAACCCGTTTAGGCCCAGACTTGATTCGAGTAGCCCAATAGGCCCGAGGAGCAAACCCAAGTTCGGGTTAGGGTTTCATCTCATCCCCAGCGTCGCACATATCTCAATCTTTGGATCTGGAGAGATCCAACGGCCCCAAGAGTGACCAGCAAGAACCCTAGGGTTCTCATTACACCCTAGGGCTATTCCGGCCGCCGCCATAGAAGTGATGCCTTCGCCACCAAACGCTCCAACCAGCAGCTGCCACGTCCTTGTCGAATCCACAAGAAGGTATAAAATTTTAATCTATTGCGATTTAGGGCTTTTAAGGAGAAACGGTTATCGGGTTCAGCTTTAGGACTACTCGGGTTTCATTTTGGTATGTTTAGGTAAAATCCGGCCACCGTGGGTGGTGGTCGGCGGTGGCTATCGGCTTCGGTGTATGGGTACCCGGTCGGGGACGAATTCCCTCCGTTGAGGGAATTCTAGTAAGAAGCGAGAGCTTTTCTCTCTAAAGAGAGAGAATCAAGAGGAAAATGAGGCTTAAGGCCTCTTTAGGCCGGTTTAGGCCTATATATATCTCTCCCCGAACGGCGTCGTTTGGGGAAAGACCTGTGCGAAAATTCGAGTAGGGAAATTGTGACTTTGGTCCCTGTAATTTTGTAAATTTGCAATTTAGTCATTAAAAGTATGTTTCTATATATTTTGAATTTTGTCTTTTAATTTTGATTATTTATGTTTTGATCATTGCCGCGTATATATATGTATTTAGGATAAATACCTATTCAGTCCTTAATGTTTTTAATAATTTATATTTTGATCTATATAATAATTTAGTGTAAATAACATTATTATTGCACATTTTTATGAATGTTTCGAATTATGTTAATTAATTTTAATATTTTATGTTTAATCATTAATTATTATTATAGACTTATTATAATATTAGTATAATTATATATTAGGATACTTTATAATTTAATCTATAGTTTTAATATTAAATATTATAATAGGACTATTAATATTTATATTAAATATTATTTAGTAATTATTTATTTTAAGTTATTTTAATTTTTTTTTAAAAACAAATTTATAATTTATTGCAAAGACACTAATTAATAAACACTGTACCAATTTTTGGGCGTTATGGGGGTGGTAATCCTTCCCCATATGTAACCGACTCCCGAACTCATTTTTCTGGTAAGCAGACCTTGCGTTGTATTATTTTAATATTATTCTCAAAGAATTTTATTAGAATAATATAACATTTTGGTGACCAATCTCACTATATTAAAAGATTGGTGGCGACTCTACAACTTAGTGTTTTATATGATTCAAGGAAGATAAACACTCACTTTTTCGAGACTAGTTACACTCATGTGTACTATTTGCACTCTCCGTCGCCGGGCAGAAAAACGTCTCGACATATAGTTAGTCACTTCAGTGATTTTGTGTGACACTCGAATCATCTAGATTTGGAATATGACGGATTAGGGTTCTACAATAATTAGGTGAGAGAGGTTTCTAGGATTTTTGGGTTTATGGTTTAAAGTTTAGGTTTTGTTTTAGTTTGGGCTTAATCTGGATAAGGTTTGACCTAGTTTGTACATATTGGGTTTACATGGTTAATTTACTCTACGAGCTTCGTGTTGGGACCTTCTGATGAATTACCTATAGTGAATATGTTAATTTGTATCTTATTTTTAGGGTATTTAGATGACATTAAGTATATTTAGTGTAGATCTTAAATTGTTAATTATAATTTTTAATAAGTGCATTATATTACTTGAATTGAGAAAGAAAGACTAATATTCTGTTATGAATTTTGGAAAGTTTAAGAATTTAGATGAGAGATATATGTTTCAGAAAAGAAAATTTCATTTAGCAATTTCATGAACATTCTATCTGTAGTACAACGTTTTATTTGTTTACAAGGTATCAAATCTACTAAATTTGATAGTTGTTTATCCTTGTCATAACAACTTCAACAATTTTGTACAAGTGATTTTCTATTTTGATTAGGCTCGTTTCTTCAAGCCTGCTTCCATTCAATTCAACATGCATTAGGATTCTCTTTTTATTTAATCCTTTTAATCTCCCCGTGCTTCTTACATGTGTTTCCTTCTTCCATATGATTCTCAAAATTTCCCAAATTCTCATTCAAAATTCCTATCCCTTATTCATCAATCCTCAATCTCATCTCCTTAAATCTCTCATTTTCTCTTCCAACCGTGACAAAACCACTCCCACAAAAAGATTATTTTCCCAAGGATCGAAGCCTAGAAACTGTGTTCAGAGCACTATAAATCTTTTCAAGTTTCGTGCATGGCATCAAGATTCGTCCGTCAAATAAAAAACTGAGTAACAGATTTGTTTTGTCTTTTTACAATTCGTTTATCCAAAATCATCTGAGGAAAGATATTTAATTAGCCATCATTTTCAACGGTAGGGGAATCAATAGAATGAACAATAGAATCCTCAATCTTCTTCAACAGGCTGACATGAAAGATTGGATGAATGCAAGAATTCTCTTGTAAGTCCAACTTGTATGCTACTTCCTCAATTCTTTCTAAGATTTTTTAAGGACCATAGAATTTGATTGCTAACTTGATATTTTTTATGAGTACAAAAGATGTTTGACGATAGGGCTACAATTCAAAGTAAACTTCATCACTCACTTGAATTTTTTGCTTTGTTCTGTGTTTATCTACTCTTTGTTTACTTTAAAGCCTATTGGAGCAGATCTTAAATAATTTGCCTTGACTGTTCACGTTCCCTTAGCATATCATTGATACTATTCACATTTGACACTTTAAGTTAGATGGAAACCTTAATTAATTTACCTACTATAATTAGGCTTAATGCATTGTTCAATTGCATTTCGATTTCAAAAATAAGACAATATTAATTTATTAAGGAATTAACAATATATTTTTCGCATAAATGCCCAGGGATGACTACTGTTGATTCCCGAAATAAAACAACATCTTTTTCAAAACCTCATATCCACTACAGCAAAATAGAGTTTTAGCGGCGTTTTTTTAGCTCTATAGAGGCGTTTTTAAGCGCCGCTAAAAGCACTTGCGGCGATAGGAAAAACGCCGCAAGAAGCGCCGGCAATACCAGCGTCGCTAAAGTTAGCGGCGTTTGAGAACAAAAAACGCCGCAATAGGTTAAGATCTATCGCGGCATTTTTGGAACAAACGCCGCAAAAGGTCGCTATCTCTAGCGGCGTTTTTGGAACAAACGCTGCAAAAGGTCAATATCTATAGTGACGTTTTTGGAACAAACGCCGCAAAAGGTTGATATCTATAGCGGCATTTTAGGATACAAACGCCGCAAAAGGTAAAATCTATAGCTGCGTTTTTTGAACAAATGCCGCAAAAAGTCAGATCTATGGCGGCGTTTTTGGATACAAACGCCGCAAAATATCAGATCTATAGCGGCATTTTTTGATACAAACGCCGCTAATTACCTTTCTTTAGCTAAGATTAATTGATTTCGTATATTTCATTTGTGCTCTACATCACCTAAATTTAATATCATGTAGCTTTATCTAATTAACAACAACCATACATTTTAATTAAGACACGAGTTATGCAGAAAAATACTTAACAACAAAATAAATTAAAATTTATAAACACTAAAATTAAATGTAATATAGTTTAACATAGTTCTCTAGAATTTAGTCTAAGTTCTTTCACTTTCAATTTAAAAAATATTGTTCACTAGAATTTTAGGATTGACATTTGTGAGATAAAAACTCTGGATTGCATTGAAAAGCGCCACAGATGTTATATCATTTACAACACTCTCTCCGAAAACCATAATGTAAAGTAACAGAGTCTCATCCTGACTAAGCACCTGCACCATCAGACAGAAACAACTCGATTTTAGCAAGTTTATTATTCTAGTTTCAATTTAGAAAAAAAGCTAGCACAATTTTAATCTATGAATACCTGCAGTGTGCAAACAGAATCTGTTGCAGCAAATATTGCACCAATTGTTGAAAGTCATAGGGAACAATAGTGAACACACTGAAATAAGAACAAAGATTTTGGAAAATAATGGAGCAATAAGAGAGATTACCTAGAAAATCCCCAATATCCAAGGAGCCAATGTCCATTTCCTTGAAGGCGTTAATAGCATAAGCATACCAAGGAGAATGACAACAACAAGAAACCGAAAACATTACGAAACAAGAAAACCATAAGCATACAAAGGAGAATGGCAGCAACAAGAAATGAAAATAAAACATTACGAAAGAACACAATCAGCATTTGATGTGCCTAATTAAAAGTCATAATTCCATATAGGTTCTCTCAAAGTTTCCTTCATAGAAATTTATTATCCGTTAATGTTTTATTCGTGTTGTTCCTCTAGTTTGAAAGGAGACAATATGAACAGCCTCAAAAAATAATAAACTGGTCACGAAACAACATACTGCCAATGCATCATAGTGGAGACCGTCATAGATCAGCATGACTCTTTCAGAGTAGTTCTTTTCCTGTCATGAAGGCCACATTTAAAAAGAAGATGAGAGTAAGCAATGATAACAAAAAAAATTGACCACTCGAGACAAAAAAGAGTGACAACATCAGCATTCTAACCTGACCATACAAATCGCAACGTGTTGTCTGAATATCATACGCTGCAATTTAACGACCATAATAATCTGCTAATATTAAAAGCTCAATGGCGCCTTCAAAACAGAAAATAACATACCCAGGTCAGTGAGATTGTCCTAAATAGATTATGATAAAATGAATAATAACTAGAAGAATGGACATGGGGGGTTCAACTAACCTCCCCACTTGTCCGAATCAAGAATCCAGGCACAATACTCTGCATTTGGCTTTCCGAGAAACGCCTTGGAATATTTTGTTGGATCACTTGACACCGTTGCTACCATAACCTTCAAACAGTTACCAATCACACTAGGTTAAGAAAATGAAACAACACTTAAAACGGTAAGGATAAATGGTTTTATATCGACACTTTATGTATGCTCATAGATTTCCACCTTCAAACTAAAACATGTTGAGTGATCTATCTAATTTGGCATTCCAAGATGCATGCAGCGTATAATGATAACGGCTCAATAATGTGAAGTATATCATACCTCTCGTAGATGCATCAGAGATTATAGTAGTAATACAGTAAACGGAACAAAGCTAAGCACAATAATCTTGAACATTTCCCATAAAAGCCCCAACTGTATGGGTTTGAATACCAACATATAAAGCTTAGTATTGTGTAACGGTTCTATCCACAGATCGAAGTCTAAATACTAGAATTCATTAGCTAACATAAACTGCAGACAAAGTTTCGATATACGTCTTCAGTTTCCATGCAATAATAAAATGACCTAAACAAAGCGCTTTGACAAAAAAATCATGAGAATAAGCATATAAGAACTTGTCTCAATTCTGGAGCTTTTGTCTTGTCATGGTCCATAACATACCTAAACACGAGGAAATGAAGAAAAATGATCTCAAATGAACAATAATCACACCAATCGAACCAATAAAAGTTAAAACGGAAAGTTATCGATCTAGTAGTTTAATGAGCTAACCCAACAACATTGAAAAGGCAGCTGTTGTCTGATGGAATGACCCTTCTAACAACAATACCTTCCATTTTGCAAATTATTATGAACCTAAACAAACAAACAAAATAACAAAAAATTAACTTCCACCATTATACAAATTTGTAATGGAAATAGCTAAGCAATTGTTCTTTAGATTCCAGAAATACATACACATGGAAACAAAATTAGTGAAGATGAAACAAGGAATAGTAGATTGATCAAAGCATGAAACCTAGATAATATAATTCAAATGAAATTTTCTTTAAGCAATTTGCAAATATCTTAAGATAAACAATGAAAAGTTTGAACAAAAAAGAAAAAATGGCAATAAAATCAAAAGAAAAGTCAAGACTTCGAACCTTCAACGAAGAATCATTCAATCAAAGAAAAGAGATGTTGTCAACAAGATCTAAAACCAACCCTGATGTAAAATCCTACCAATAAACACGAAATTATCCAAATTTATGGAATTAAATTACCTAAAACGCAATTCGAAAAAAGATGCAGAAGAACTCAATTTTATCACGAAAGAACAAATGCCCCCCATATCTTGAACCAACAGGCACCAAGAATAATAGCTTTAAATAAGGGAACTTCAAAGATAACACTAGGACATACATTGAGCCGTTCCGTTTATCATCGCCGACGTCGTTGAAGAGCTTCTTCTTGTCGGATTTTATGAGGGCTTTGATGGAATTTAGAAAGTGAGCTCGCGAAATGGAGTGAATGGCATTGCTAAGCTTATCATGTAAGTTCCAGATCTTCTCGAGAACCGCCTCGATTTCTTCGATCTCCATATCCCATTTCATTTCAGAGGTGATGGTAAAGCCAGAGAATTTTGCCCTTGTTGGGGGGAAATGATTTAATTTCTTTTTATGAAATGAAACCAAAGAGTAGCGGCGGAAATAAACAGGTAAAAGAAGAGAGGAAAAAGGATAAGGGGTCTAGGTTTGATATAAATTCATCTTTTTGTGGCGTTTGTTTTTATAAAACTCCACTAAAAGTTAAAGTATATAGCGGCGTTTTTATACAAACGCCGCTAAAGTACTACGTTGTCACGGCGTTTTTTTACAAAAAAAATGTCGCTAAAGAACCCTATTGCGGCATTTATATAAAAAATGCCGCTAAAGTACTCTTTATCACGGCATTTGTTGGAAAAACACCACTATGAACGAACCCTATTGCGACATTTGTATAAAAAATGCCGCTAAAGTACTAATCTATCATGGCGTTTGTTAGAAAAACGCCATTATAAACGATCCTTATTGCGGCGTTTGTATAAAAACGCCGCTAAAGTACAACTCTATCACGACGTTTGTTGAAGAAACGCCGCTAAAGTATTTTTTTATGGCGTTTGAATTGTAAACGCCGCTATATGCTTAAATTTTATGGCGTTTACTCTCCAAACGCCGCTAAAAACACCGCTACAGAACAATTTTGCTGTAGTGATCATGCTTCTCAATCTTTGAGGCAATGTTTGTTTATTGGGATCAATAACGAAGATTTCACATAAATGCCCGAGGGTGGTTGTTATTGGTCTTGATAAACCAACATCCTTTTCTAAAATTTGCATAGATAGTGGATTTTAAATAAAATAAAATTTCAAACTCAAAAATTCCAATTTAAAATATAGGGTAATCGACTACGTACTAATTTTTGGGCATTGTGGGTGTTAATCCTTCCCTATGCGTAACTGACTCTCAAACCCGATTTCTGATTTTCACATGCAAAAATTTGGTATTTTTGATAAAATAAAAATGTTTTATTAAAATAACCCAATTTCAGGTATTCCAATCGTACCTTTAAAAATGACTAGTGGTGACTCCCATCTTTTCTTCAAAACATTTTCAAAAACATCGTCAAATTTTTTTTTATTTTATAAAAAAAAGAAGATATCATCAAATATTAAAGATAATTATATATTTTAGAATATTTCAAATTAAAACAATATCTAATTAAGTTTGAATAGTAAAAGGAGTCTATATCTTTTGAATATTTCAAATTAAAAGCTATTATTATATGTTTAAATTTGAATATTAAACGACATTTGATTTGAGTCAATCTCTCTTAGAAATCTCCTATAATTGTTATGTTAACATGTTAGGTTAAACGCATGTTCAAACATCAGAAAAGTTTAAATCTCACAAGTTCAAAAGTAGAAAAGTTTTTCTTCATTAATTTTACTGTGATAGGCGAAGGAAAGGTTAATTTGTGATCTCTACAGTTGTGCTATTGTAGCTAATCATCTAGTTTTTGTATTTTGGGATACAAACGACTAACGAACTCGAGTACCAAAGGAGTGATCAAAAATCTGTCTGAAGGAAATTGTGTAGCGACAAGTCTCAACTGTTTCTGATCAACTGATCAATCAAATAAAAAGGACTATTTTTTTATTTCAATAATTTTTTATGTAACATCCCAAACTATAGGTTAGTGACTAAATTGTAAAACTTCAGAATGTGGTGATTAAAGTAGGATATTTGAATAGTTCAATGATTTATTCGAAATATTTCTTGAAGGTTTTAGTAATTATTAAAGGAATCAAAGGGAATAATGGTCATTTAACATTAAATATATTTTTCCCTCTTATAAGATAAGGGAACCACGTGGGGAAAGGAGAAATTTCCCCAGAGTTTTCTTCTTCCTTCTCACAGTCGTGGACTCCAACTTGCAAAGGTAAGATTTCTTAATAGTTGATTATTAGCTAAAATTTAAGTTGGGTTTCGATCATTTGATGATAATTAAGCTTAAGGAAAGCTTAATTTGTTCTGAAACAACAAGATAAAATGTGTATGAGAGATTAAAGGAAATGGGTTTTTATATGAATTTATGGAAAAGAGTTGATAAGTTGAATATGAAGCTAAATTTGACTTGTCATCAACCTAATTAAGGAGTATGAAGTGTTATAATTGAATTTAGAACATGTTGAAAATTGGGTATGATTCTTGGATTCTAGGTAGAGAAGTGGATTTTGAAGTTAAAGATGTACTGAATGAGTATTAATTAGTTCAAGTATGAGTAGATGAGTTAAGTATATGTAAGGGGATGAAATATGAAGTGTTTGAACAGAAATGAGGTGATTTTCGTGCTCAAAATGTAATTTCTGGGCAGAGGGTATTAGTACCCTATGAAGGTGTATCAATACCCCTTTTAACGAAAAACTATAGAATGTCAGTAGGGTATCAATACCCCCTAAAGATGAAAAATTCTGAATGTCATTAGGGTATTTATACCCTAGACAGTGTATCAATACCTTAGTTAGGGGTGTACTGATACCCTATAGAGGGTATCGATACCTACTTTAAACAAGAAATGAAATTGGTTTTCAGTTAGTTTAAGAGTTGAAAGATTAGAGTATACAATTGGATTATTGATATGTATAAATATATAATTATGTAGATAGTGAATGTAACTCTGTTCCGAAACAATCGAATAATTAGGATCGAATCACAGAAAGCAAGTCTAATGTGAGTACAATTTAACTTATACTTATGTTATCGAATAAACATTGGTTTGTGATGAGCCAGTGACGGAGTTACTATGGTAATAAGTGACTCTTGAAATATTAATTGATTTGTGATTGATGTGATTCTTACGTGTGCATGAGTACATGAAAATGGATATATGTGTCATATGTTATTATAGGTGACATGATCTACCTGATTACATGTATATGCGATATGCGATATGAACTACATGAATATATGAAAGTATAATACAAGCTATGTGGTATTGACATAAGTGATTACAGAAATATGTAATATAAGATATATGAACCAAATATAAGTGAATATATGGAAATAATATATAATTAACGTGATATATGTGTTTATGAACAAGCAGAGATAAGTTTAAATGAAGATATTATAATCAGATATAAATTACATGAGTTAAATATATATGAATTGGTATAATCAACTTACGAGATTAAATGAAAAGTGAGATATGCTAAATAGTATTGACTATAGGACAATATGAGAATAGTGTATAAATTAGGAAACATTGACAGAAGTGATTATACGAACATGTAAGATAAACTATATGGGGAAAAGTTATGGGTTTAAATAAACATATAATATATGAGTTATATGGTAAAGGTTTATAAAGCTATAGGAAAATGTTATGGAAGCTATGTGATGATAAGTTATGATAATATATATATATATGTAACAAGCTATGTGAAACTGAATTAAGTAAATATATGAAAACTAGAATATAAATAATGTGAGATAACTTGTAAGCATTGATATATGAACTATATAAAAGTATGTACTTGAATACATGTATAAGTTTATATGTTATTCTATGTGTTATGTGATGTATATATGAACCCATGTGAACAAGCTATGACATACGTGTTTACATGAACATATGAGAAATGATATAAGTTATATGATACGATCTACGTAATTACATGTACTAAGTGATTGTGTGCACTTGTTATATATGTTATATGACATGGACCTATGTGACTACGTGAGAAAGAATATAAGCTATGTGAATATATGTCTATGAAAAGACATAAGAACAAGATATAAGCCACGTGACATGTGAATGTGAATCATATGAAAGTGTTCTACGTGTAAGTGAAACCAGTGCCTATATGAATATGTGAAATGACATAAATGATAATGCCCATGTTATGTAATATGAGAGCTAGGGGTATAGTTGGCATGCCAAGAGTCGAGGGTTACAGTGGTCCTATGGGACATAGTGGTTCTTCGGGACAATACAGTGGTCCTTCGGGATAATACAGTGGTCCTACGGGATATAGTGGTCCTTCGGGGAAAATTTCAGTGCCCCTAGTGGGAATTTTACGAGCTGTGGTGACAACATTTGTGCACAACCTCAATGCACTCACATATCTTTAGTTCTCACAAGTGTACTATGGGCTAATTAAAGAGATAACATAAATACAATATATATGATGTGTATGCTTTTGGGGATATGAAATGTGTTATAAGAATTATATGATGTTATGTGTGTTTCTTTGTGAAATGATATATGTCTTATATGATATACAAGAATGTTAATACATGATAGTGATAGAGATCATGATAATGACAGAGATCATGATAAAGATGTTTATGTTGATAATGAGGGTATATGTGCATGTATGTATTTGGTTATATGAAATGTTCTATGGTTTCTATTATATGTTTTATATGTCTCACTAAGTCAACGACTTAGCGTGTGATTGTTTAACACGTAGGTACCAAGAAGAGGAAGAACGATAGAAGTTAAGCAAGACAGGTCAGTTCCTCCTTTCCAAAGATCAGATCAGAAAATCATTGAATAATATGTATTTTGTAATACTGATGGTAGTTGGCATGTAAATAAAGATTTGGATTTGATTTGTTCTAATTGTTTTTGTAAAAATCATATGATTGTATTTTATTTAAATTATTCAGTAGTATTTAGTAAAAGTTTTAAAATTATTCACTATTTTGTATAAGTAAATGTTTTGAAAAGTCAAGGTGACACCTCGGACTCGTATCCGGGTCGGGTATGGGTTGGGGGTGTTACATTTTATCTTATCTTTAAGAAGTTTAACTTCTTTTATTTTATTTTCTCAAATCCGATTTCTTCTCGGATTTTTATTTTGCGTAATAATCTTAAGACATAGTAAATTCGTTCTTTATCATTTTTTTGTAATGATATATGAATATTATTATTACTATTATTATTATTATTCTCGAATTATCAATTTTGTCTAAACAAAATTGATGAAGCTTCAAACTAATTCTATTGCTGAAAGACTAGCCAAATCTGAAGTTAACACTAATGGAACAATACATACGCATCTTCTTGACCGCCCCAATTGTTCTTCAAAATACTCTCTCCCATGATCTCTTTGGGCCACCTCATTAGAGGTCTAATGCCCCTTAATATAAAAAGGCTTATGCCTCCTTTATTATTAAAAAAATTAGTCTAATTAATGTGATTACAATATAATATATACTCGTAATCTTTATAAATATCGGTAACACACCTCCTGCAGACAAAATTACTTGAATTCATGACTTTAAGGGAGAACAATACTCTCATCAACCCCTAGTTACACTAAAAGGAAATGAAATATTAGTAGCCTTTAACCCGACCGCATCATATATATCATAATATTTGAACCTGGATGCTAACTATCTAATGGGTTTTATGGCAATTTATCTGTTTATGCAGTGTGGAAATGAGAAGTTAATAATGGCCATGACCCACTGTCGTGTGTAAAGGGAAACGAAGCCATAAACTTGACGGTAATCCCTTGAGTTAAAAAGACTGTATTGTTTTGAGTTGCTGTCCAATAAACATCAATTATTGTACTGTGGGGACTCTGCTCATTATTCATAGCGCAGGTATGAGAGTGGCATTAATATGTATCCATCAAAAGTGTGGGGAAATTTTAAGCTTTGCACCACACCAACACATGTGCTGCTTTGATCCATCCTTTTAGGACGTGAGATATATATCCGGGTGTAAATGAATCGAGCTTGAACGAATAAGATTATGTTCGTGTTTGTTTATTTATTTTTGAAGGTGCTCGTGTTCGTTTAAATTTTCAATATCGTGTTCGTGTTCGTTTATTTATTTTTGAGGATGTTCGTGTTCATTTATTTATTGTTTACGAACATGTTCATTTAATGTTCTTGAAGGTGTTTGTTTATATATTCACGAATGTGTTCATGAACATGTTCATTTAGTGTTCCTTTAATGTTCACGAATGTGTTCATGTATATGTTCACGAACACGTTCATGTATATGTTCACGAACACATTCATGTATATGTTCACGAACGTGTTCATGAACATGTTCGTTTAGCATTTATTTAGTGTTCGTATAGAGTTGTTTTAGTGTTTGTTATTCGTTCGTTTATATATTCCATTTTTAATTTCATTTGCTAGCTAAAGAAAAATGAAAAAATTACGCCACTGGTGTTTAAACTCCTTAAAATTCATAGTTTAAAATGCAATTTTTATCATGTGTTCTATTTAATCATTATTTTCATCAATATTTAAAATGTAAGAAAATAAAAGGAAAAGGAGAATCAGGTAAACGAGTTTGTTCGTGAATATAAATGAAACAGTTGATAAAAAATCTCATAAATGAGCTCGTTCGTGAACATAAATGAATCGAACACACCTCTGTTCGAGTTCGTTCGTTTTTTAAATGAACATAATTTTTTTTTGTTCATGTTCGTTTATTTAGCTTAACAAATGAACATAAACGAATGTTATACGAACAGTTCACGAACAGTTAACCGAACGCTTTGTTCATTTACACCCTTAGATATATATTTGTACTAAGGGTGTTCAAAACCAAATACTTGAAATACCAGATACCTGGAATTTTCGGATACTGAAATGTCGGCCCGTGTCCTGGCCCATGACATCCAGATACCCGTAAGTCAGGTATTCGTATTTTCGGGTCACGGTACCCGGTTCATAATTTTTTTCTTTAAATTATATTATTTTTAATATATATATATATATATTCGTCTCTTAAAATTCTATAAATCCTTCTCTTTTAAAGTTTTATAAAATTTTACAAGCTCTTCCTTTAACGTAAAATCTTATATTGTTCTTGGGATGAAAATCTTTTTGTCGCAACCGTCTTTCGGTTGGGCCCCCGGAATTGGGCTTCGACTTAGGTAAATAGATTGGAGTCGCCACCGATCATTTATTTAAAACAAATGGGTTGATCGGATACCCTATTTCTTACCTGATCTGCGTCTTACCAGAAATATGTCGGGCTCGGGAGTCGGTTACGGTCAAGGAAGGATTAGCACCTTTGAACCGCCCTTTCGGTACTACGTAATTTTCAGTTGTCTTAATTAAGAAAATTGTAATTTTAAATTAAAATGTAAAAAATAACGATCCAAAACTTACATATGTTCGATTGAAAATGTACCCTTAAAGAGTTGAGAAACATGTTAGATATAAAAAAATAAAATAAAATAAATAAAATAAATAAATAAATTCAACCAAAATAAAAAGAAATAAAATAAAATAAAATAATAAATAAATAAATAAAGCATAGAAAAATTATAGTAAATAATAGTATAAATATAAAATAAAAAAGGTAATATATATAAATAAATAAAATACACATAAAGAAAATGAAGCAATAAATATAATATATATAATAATGATAAAAGGTAATATACGTAAATAGATGTTAGAATGAAACACTAAAATACATATATGTAGTTATATATACATAATATATATATACGAATAAAAAAGAAGAGGAGGAAACAAATAATAATATATAAAAATATATAGATATAATTGTTAGTGAAAATAATAACAAATAAAATATAGTATAATAGGTAAAAAATGCGAAATCAAGAAAAGAAATTAAAACATGAAGGGATTAAATTGGAACAAAAAAAATCAGGGGTCAAATTTCGAAGTAATTGGGGGAATATTAAATACTTAAAAAAAATGAATATGCCTCGGGAGTAGATCTAGGTTCGAAACTTCGAAACCCCACCCCTTTTTGGTCATCGACGCAACCCACGTTTTAGGTTATTCGAACCAAATCTCAAGAAAAATAACGTGTACATGCAAAAAAAAAAAGATAAAAAAAAGATGCTACCTTTTATTTCCTTTTCGAATCGTTTACAATAGCTTTACCTTTGTATTTTTCGTGCTTTCCTCTGTGTTTTGTGCATAAATTCTCTCTTACAATGGTGAGTTACAATGGCTATTTATAGTGCTTGTGGATCATATCTTTAGGAATTTAAATCTTAGTAGAACTCTATCCTATTTTTAGGAGTTTGAATCCTAGCAAAATGTTATCCTATTTTTAGGAGTTTGAATCCTAAAATTCTATCCTATTTTTAGGAGTTTGAATCCTAGTAGGACGAAAAATGTGTGTTGACAGCTGCCCCTCTTTGCCCATAGTCGTGTAACGGGGATAGGGCAAAGATTAAAATACACACTTTTCGTTCAGTGGAGTTGAAAATTAACTCTGATGTTTCAATAACTCCCTGTCGAATTGAGTTACGGATGACTCCTCCATCGTGAAGTCGAGTTCATCTTGAAATGATATGAAATTAAAGCCGTAGTTCAGAATTTGAATCAGCACGTGGCTTCCCGTTACCCTTCGGTCTTCTTCTCGGTTTAAAGACCTTGGATCGGAATCGAACTCAGAAATCTTCATTGACAGATAGCTTTTTCTTGACTTAAGCTATGTTGTTTGAAAATGGTTGCTTGTCACTAAGGCACGGCTAACCCTGGTCCTCTTCTCGGCTTGAAAACCTCGACTGCAACCGGAAAGTAGTGTGATTGATGTGTCATCGAGCTGAATGGAGTCGAACTTGACAATTTTGATGGCAGATAATCCTTCTTTGAGTTGGATATCCTTCGTCGTGAAGTTGAAATCCAAGTAAGTAGCATTGTTCCAAGTCCAATATCCTCCGTCGTGAAGTTGAAATTGGCTCTTGAACCGGGAAATTGTTTGTTGACAACCAGCCGTCCCTTCGTTGTGAAGTTGAACTTGTGTTGTCTCGAGTCCAATATCCTTCGTTGTGAAGTTGAAATTGAATCTGAATGAAATTTTGTTGACAAGCAGCGGTCCCTTCGTCGTGAATTTGAACTTGCGTTGTCTGGAGTCCAATATCCTTCGTTGTGAAGTTAAAATTGGCTCTGAAATTGGGAAGTTGTTGTTGACAAGCAGCGATCCCTTCATCGTGAAGTTGAACTTGCGTTGTCTGAAGTCCAATATCCTTCGTTGTGAAGTTGAAATTGGCTCTGAAATTGAGAAGTTGTTTGTTGACAACCAGCCGTCCCTTCGTTGTGAAGTTGAACTTGTGTTGTCTCGAGTGCCACGAAATCCTCCGTCGTGGAGTTGAAATCGCGGATGGCCCTTTCGTTGTGAAGTTGAGCCTTGACTTGAATATCCTTCGTCGTGAAGTTGAAATCCAAGTATTGTATGTTACGGGTGGACACAATTCCCTTCGCCGTGAAGTTGAAACCGTGGAGACCCCTTTATTGTGAAGTTTGGCTTCGAGCTAGATATCATTCGTCATGAAGTTGAAATCCACTCTCGAGCAAATTGTGTCACTTTGAGTTCAATATCCTTCACCGCGAAGTTGAAATTGACTCTAGCTAAAACCTGAAAAAGTTATGCATATATGTGATGCTATGGATGCAATGCTCTTAGGTGTGCCTAAAGTGCATATGCAACATATGTTATCTTGGGGCTCTGGAGAGAAATCTCGATCTCCAGTTGCCTGTCTGGAATCTTGATTCTTGAATCTTCAAATTTTGATCCCTGATCTTGAATTCTTCAAATGTTCAAATCTGATGTGCATATTCTATTTTTGATTTGAGAAATGCTTCTCGACCATCTCAAGTATGTGCCTGAGCTGAGTGTAACGGTTCAGATGATGCTTCAAAAGAAGTTGTCTTGAAAGAGATAGAATTCGTTTCAAGGGAAACGATCTCAAAGATATTTGTTGTTTCATGAGAAACGGTCTCAAGGGAAACAAAATTATGTTTTAAGGGAAATAAATTTGAAGATTTTGTTTCAAGGGAAACTGTCTCAAGATAGACGAAATTTGTTTCAAGAGAAACTGTCTCAAGAGAGACAAAACTTAGTTCCAAAAGAAACTGTCTCAAGGGAGACGAAATTTGTTTCAAAGAAAACATATTCAAATATTTTGTTTCAAGGGAAACTGTCTCAAGAGGCAAACTTTATTTCAAGGGAAACTGTCTCAAGAGAGACAAAATCTTGTTTCAAGGGAAACTATCTCAAGAGAGACGAAATTTGTTTTAAAAAAGCAATTTCAAGTGAGATAATCATCTGCATTAAATGAGACTGTCTCAAGCGAGACATAATTTATATTGGAAATGTCGAATCTGAAAATGAATGTCGATCTTTCTATCTGTCGAGATGGTTGAAGTGTAACTTCTTGCTGCTGAGCTAAGCAACCAACATCAATCTGTAAAGGTTCTTTTGAATAGAGTATCCTTCGTCTTGAAGTCGAACTTGAATCTAAAGTTGTAAAACTTATGTACGTGGAAAGAAAATGATAGATATGATGCTCTAAAATGTATGCATAAGATGCATGTAACATGAATTGGTTATATTTTATCTCCTGAAAAAGGTCTGATAATTCGCATTAGGATGTTGAATCCCCAAAGATGCCTCAATATCCAAAAATACCCCAATATTTGATGTTGAATCTTCAAAGATACCCCAAATGTTCCTAATTTCTTGTTTCATCATTAATTCTAAGCATGAGCTTTGTGTTTGAGAGTCACATGTCATTTACCAAGATCCACTCTAGAGAGACTGTCTTGTTTGAAAAAAAAATGTTTTTCTTTCTCTTTTATGAAAATATCAATTAAAAGAGTTTCAAAAAATGTTTAATCTCAAGTTTTAAAAATATTGCCCCTATCACGGTTTTACAATTGAGACGAATCATAAAACTAGAGTTCATCGGATATCAAAGAATTAATTATAATGTTAATCCTTCAATAAATTATAGCTATTCGACAACTGCCAAGATCCAAGCTATCTTTGGGAGATAGTCAAGTAAGGAAATGATAAAAAGTCTCAGGTTATTGTGTTTGGTCAAAGGTTTGGCATTTGATACTCAAAGGTTTGGCATTTGATGCTCAAAGGTTTGATGGGATAGCCTGCATGCTCCTCTACTGGAAGTGTTCTTTGACTCCCAGTATTCGTGGTCACACTCGGATTGTGCGATGCCTTATCAAGGAATTTGTGTGATCGCCTCAGTTGCACAATTTTTATATTCGAGCCGCCTTTTCAGTTTTCAACTCGAACCCTCCTTTGGTTTCAAGACGCTATTAAGGATGTACGTCTTGAACCCCCCCTTTGTTATTTTTCTCTACCATGCATTAATTACATTGTTTTTTGCAAACAAAGATTAATCCTGATGGGCGGGATGAAATCTGAAGATAATCTCTTCTGTTTAAAAATCCATGTATGATTAGAAGGGACTTTTAAGGCACGTAATGTAGGCTAGGGTTCATGGTTATGAAAGAAAATGATAAATAGGCCCAAACAAGTGTTTCAGGGTGTTGAAACAAGGATCAATTCATTCTGATGCCTTCAATCCTGTCTTGCTCAATTTGAATCTGCTCATATGTGTTTCTCTAGATTTTCTCTGGATGTTGCATGATCTTCGAGTGAAGTGATTCAGAGATTCGAGAATGATTGTGTTTGATCAATCTCATAGTTTGAAGATTGATGTGCCATTTGTCTTTAGGGAATATTTGTATGTGCTTTTTGCTCCTCTTTCTTTTTGATTCTTGTTTTTTCCTTTTGTTCTTGTTTCTCTTTTTTCTTTGTTTTTTTTTGCTTCTTTTCTTTTTTTCTTCTTGATTGGATCTTTGCACTTGTCATTTGGTCCACCTCGTGGTATCTCCTTTGGATTGATGTCTTCACTCATGTGAGCAGATTTCTTCTATATTTCCTCCCAGTGTGGAGGGTGATCTTTGGTTAGGGTTGAATCAGAAGAAAAATATTATAGGCTCAAAAGGGGACACAATGGATATATTTTTTCTCCTGTTGTGAAGGGATAAAGAAAGAAAGCCGTTTATTTTTTCATACATGGAAGTCCTCACAAAAGAGGTATCCCCAGGGGGATAGATTTGCAGGATTAATTCTATTCACATGAAAACAGTGTAATTAATGCATGATAGGATTACTTCGAATGAATTGTTTTTTGTTGCTCCTTGCTCCCAACATGTCTCAATGTTCAGGCTCCCCGCGAGATGCCCCAAGTTGTGTCTTTAGAAGAATGCTCATATTCAAATGAACAACTCAATGCCTTGGGTTTTAATGGTAAGAAAATGTTAGTTTTGAGTCTAAAAGGACAATGATGTGATCTTATTGACTCAAAGAAAGGTACAGGTGTATCAAAAAGATAAATGCAATGTTCAAGAATTTCAAAGGGAGGTAATGTCAAAATTTGGTTTTTTGGTAATGGTCATAGTTCTTTTGGGTAAAAAAAATCGAGGTATTTTATTTTGGGGTTTGAGATAGGGTAAGAAAGGTCTAATCTTGCCATATGTCAAAAATCTATAATTCTTGAAGAATTAAAAGAATCCTTAATTCATTTAATATTCGAAGAACTAAAGATTAAAATTTATTCAATTGCTCCACTTTAGAAAGTAGCATAAATTCAATCCTTTAAAAGATTAAGTAAACATGAAAGATCAAAGACGTTTCAAACAAAACAATCCTCTAAGTGCAAATGGTATATGCCATGCCCCTTCGACAAGTGCCTTACAGTTTTTAGAGGAATGTTTGGGGTTTCTTATGTGGTAACAGCTAACAACTTCAACATCGTAGCCCTTAGGATATGGAGATTCTTTAGATCTTCATGGCAGGCTTTGTCCTACAATCAGCTGATCAGGCTCCTACTGTATTGTTTTCAGTTTTTTTCTTTAAGGTTACAATCTTGCTTCCATGTGGTTAAATCCACTTCATCGAATCATCTAGGAAGAAATTTCATGTTTATGAAAATGCTTAAAAATGTAGATGAAGATGAAAAAAATGCAAGAATGCATGAAATGTTCGAGGCATTGATCCAAGAAATGTGCCTGTTATTATGAATAATCCTTATTGGGGACAAAAATGTTTTATCTTTTAAGAGACAAAAATATCCTAACAGCTTCTGACATGTTGACTAGTCTTCTGCTTTCATCTTTCACCGGTTGAATAACCTGTCGAACCGCTCTGGCCTCTCTGGATGAACCGTGAAAATGTTGAGTTATTTTTCGTATTGGTCCAAGAAGTCTCGAATGATCGCATCTCGAGCACCTACTTTTGTTGAGCCTGTTCCCAACGAATTCTTCATTGGAGCCCTTAATTGATAGGAACTATGTGAAGTTCATTAATCTGTTTCTTGAATTCGCCAGCAATGGTCTCTAATTTCAGCTATCATTTTGCCATTGTCGTGTTCAAAGGGACTTCCAAGATACATAACCTTCATCCTGCCCCTGCAACCTCTGCCAGTCAGTTCTTGAAAGATAAGCTTTCATTGTGCTTGATATAGACCCGTTCATTCTGAGTCCTTTATAATGCAGCAGAGTGATATACTCTTTAATTGTGGGCACCACGTCTTCTGGATTGAATGTGACACATAGTCGCCTTGTAGACTATCCTTTGTATTTTCATCTCTTGTATTACAACACACCTTTGTTCATGGATTCAGATTATTCGAGTTTTAACAAACACGTTTTAGTGGATCAATACCTCTTTTAAATGATGCAAGTGATGAAAATAAAAGAAAAGAAAAGAAAGATGAAAAGAGTTAGTGAGGTGAAAAATAATAAAAAACGATCATGAAAAATGAAAAATCCTACCCCACATGATATCTACCCCACATGCTTATTATTCCTACCCGGACATGATCTCTATCCCGCATGTTAATCTCAAACAAATCCTAATCGCATAATTGTCTAGTTCGCATGCTTTGAACAGAAAGTAAGGCAGGAAATAAAATCAAAGCAGTCTAAGGTTTGGAATGTGGTTTTGGGGTGGGCTCTAATTCTCCATCATCTCCCGGTTTAGGTTCTAAAAAAACGGTACCCGAGTTCTCCTTGTTGGTGCCCCCTTGGGCTTACCAGACCCTTAGTCCTAAACCCATCACAAGCTTGTATGGACTAAGTTAAACTCGAGAGGAAACATTCCCTTATGCCCACACGGAGAATAAATTCACACGAAGGCATAAGGTATATGTATCCCGAAGGCTACTTGCTAGGCCCACACGGTGAATAAATTCACACGAAGGTGTCGCTTTCACCCCCACTTAAAAGGGTTCGGAGCTCGGGTATAGAGCCTTTGGATGAAAAAGTTTGGAAAGCTGAAATCATTAAAAAACGGTCAGTCCAACTATTTACTCGAAAAAAATATAACCAGAAGTAAGTAATAAGGATCGAAATGTTGCCTTAAAATTCAAACTTACCCTTTTCGTTAAAAAGACAACTGGAAATTACCTTAGCCTGACTCGCTTACCTGCGTCCCCAGCAGAGTCGCCAAGCTGTCGCAACCGTCTTTCGGTTGGGCCCCCGGAATTGGGCTTCGACTTAGGTAAATGGATTAGAGTCGCCACCGATCATTTATTTAAAACAAATGGGTTGATCGGATACCCTATTTCTTACCTGATCTGCGTCTTACCAGAAATATGTCGGGCTCGGGAATCGGTTACGGTCAAGGAAGGATTAGCACCCTTGAACCGCCCTTTCGGTACTACGTAATTTTCAGTTGTCTTAATTAAGAAAATTGTAATTTTAAATTAAAAGGTAAAAATAACGATCCAAAACTTACATATGTTCGATTGAAAATGTACCCTTAAAGAGTTGAGAAACATGTTAGATATAAAAAATAAAATAAAATAAATAAAATAAATAAATAAATTCAACCAAAATAAAAAGAAATAAAATAAATTAAAATAATAAATAAATAAATTCAACCAAAATAAAAAGAAATAAAATAAAATAAAATAATAAATAAATAAATAAAGCATAGAAAAATGATAGTAAATAATAGTATAAATATAAAATAAAAAGGTAATATATATAAATAAATAAAATACACATAAAGAAAATAAAACAATAAATATAATATATATAATAATGATAAAAGGTAATATACGTAAATAGATGTTAGAATGAAACACTAAAATACATATATGTAGTTATATGTACATAATATATATATACGAATAAAAAAGAAGAGGAGGAAACAAATAATAATATATAAAAAATATATAGATATAATTGTTAGTGAAAATAATAACAAATAAAATATAGTATAATAGGTAAAAAATGCGAAATCAAGAAAAAGAATTAAAACATGAAGGGATTAAATTGGAACAAAAAAAATCAGGGGTCAAATTTCGAAGTAATTGGGGGAATATTAAATATTTAAAAAAATGAATATGCCTCGGGAGTAGATCTAGGTTCGAAACTTCGAAACCCCACCCCTTTTTGGTCATCGGCGCAACCCACGTTTTAGGTTATTCGAACCAAATCTCAAGAAAAATAACGTGCACATGCAAAAAAAAAGATAAAAAAAAGATGTTACCTTTTATTTCATTTTTGAATCGTTTACAATAGCTTTGCCTTTATATTTTTCGTGTTTTCCTCTGTGTTTTGTGCGTAAATCCTCTCTTACAATGGTGAGTTACAATAGCTATTTATAGTGCTTGTGGATCCTATCTTTAGGAATTTAAATCTTAGTAGAACTCTATCCTATTTTTAGGAGTTTGAATCCTAGCAAAATGTTATCCTATTTTTATGAGTTTGAATCCTAAAATTCTATCATATTTTTAGGAGTTTAAATCGTAGTAGGACGAAAAATGTGTGTTGACACTTTTAAAACCAAATGGTTTGAATTTATGAATCTCTTGACTTTTAGATTGTCACAATTTATGTATTACCATGGTCAAATAAAGTTAGAAAAGGAGGAACAAATTACCACACAATATGATTAACTAAAATCACGAAAACCAGCAGGTGCAATTCAAAATGTTGGGTCATGCACAGTTGGGATGTGGTCCAAAACTCCCTCAACCCAATCCTCATCCAATCTACTTGTCTTATTTTTACTACCAAACTCCCAATTTCAATTTACTTCTTTAAAAGTATTAAAACTTATATTATTTTATATTCACTTTAATTTTAATAAAAATTGGATAAATTAAAAATTGTATCAGAAGGATAAACTATATCAGCATATATAACCAGTGAACTTTCCAACTACACTCAAATGTCGATGTTGATTTTACATTTTTTTTATATAATATTTTTTCAAATATCACAAAATCTACTTTCGCAAAGATGATTTTGGATCTGTCCCTATTTTTTTTCAAATTAAAAGAAAAAATATGGATAAACTGAAATTATTATTGGCATTTAATCATAAAAATTGTTGCAAAGACAGACACACGTGAGTAAGCACGTGAATACTTTCCTCCAGTATCGCTGCATGCATGGATGGTAGCACATCATTTTCAGATTTGTCAAAGGTCAACTACTGGTCTCGTAATACCCTTCCTGATCTCTCCCTTTACCATAATTAGGGTAAATCATAAACTTCATCATTTAACTATCTCCTAACTTTTATTCTACTCACCTAGATTTATTCATTTTCAATTTAATCATTAAAATTTTTTATTTATTCCTATTTTAATTGCTCTATGGTAATATAGATTATTTTATTATTATTCTTAATATAACACACCAAATTTATTATTTTTTAATAATAAATAAATTTTAAAATAAAAAATAACCAAAATCTATAATTTCAATCTCTAAATCCCAACTCTAACTCTTATCCAACCCCTTCTAATCCTATTTTAATCACTCTATAATAATATGAATTATTTTATTATTATTTTCTTGTTATCAGGTGCACAGAACACCCTGGTGTAATCACAAACACAATATCCAACCTAATCACCGATGAAATTAGGAATGAGTTTAAAGTTTAGTGACTTAATTGAAAATATTTAAATTTTAATGATTAAAATATGAGTAGAAGGATAGTCGAGTGATGAGAGGGTATAATTTATCACGGTAATTATTATCAACAACTTTTACGTGCATTTAATTCACCAATTCAAAAAACCCATTAAAATATTCCAGCTTTAAGATTCAAAAACTGAAACACCAACAAACAAGAAGGAGGAGGAGATGAAGCTTCTCTCTCCTTTTAAAATCTTTAACCCTAGAGATCTTCACCAGCCTTAAGAACTTGCCTCTCACTTTCTTGTTCCTTCCACTTGTTTTTTCCTTTAAATCTCTCTCTCAGTCAATTTTCCTTTTCTGTGTTCCTTTGTTGTACTAAAAGCTGCTGTTCTTTCTGCTAAAGTCTTTAAGAACTGATCGCCATCTTATCTCCTTCAGGTAATCCACCATTGCATACAGCCGTAAACATGGCTTTGATTAGTTTTCCCACTGATCATATTAAGCTTAGGAAAACGATTTCGTTCGAGAAGAAACCGGTACTGATGCTCAAGATTACCTGCTGAGAGACGATCTGAGTTCCTGCTCTTCCAATAGTTTCAAATCGTTTCCACGACAACGTTGTTGCACCACCGTGAGGTTTCTTCTCGAGACCGAGTTGAAGAAATCCAAAGACAATTACTCAACCACAACTAAACGGCTTCTCAAAAGAAGCAGTAAGAGGCCAGGTGGTACCACCGTTTCAGCTCTTCAGAGAGCTTCGGAGGCCCTTCTGAACGCTGTCAAGCTACTGCCTTTTCCTTCTATGAAGTCATCCTCGCCGCCGTCGTTGAAAAGGAACAGTTCGAGGAAAGTACATTTTGCCAGGAGTTTTTCAAGGAAGATCTTTAAAAGAAGCTTTCGGAGAAAAGCCGACAACGAAGATATCGGTGGCGGCGGTGGTGGTGGTGAGGTCAGACAGTGCAAGTTGTTCCGTGAATTTCTTGAAGAGAAAAATGAAGCGTCTGATGAGAATACAATCAGAAACGTAAACACCAACACCGACACCTCCATGACTACCGGTAGGGTGTCCTCCAACACGAGCAGTAACAGCTGGGGTGAAACTGAATTTACCGCGGATGTCTTACAGTCGTCTTGGAGCGGTAATTCGGAGAGCTCGAGTGAGGACGACGTCGTTGAGGGAGAAACAAGTTTTCCCCCAAAGGAAAAGGCCAGCAATGCTGTAGGCGTAACAGTGTGTGAGGAATCCATCTACTTCACAAAGGTAAAAACGGTAGGTGCTTCAATAACTTTTTAATTGGATATTTTTGTCTGTCGTGGGCCCTATCTAATTGGTTGATGTCTCTTTACTACAGTATACATATTGTTTTTTTAATAATAAAATTCGACCGCTGATTTTGTAATTTGAGTATTTATCGGGAAATGATAGGTACACATCTCGAAGCTATGGAATTATATATATTTTTTAAAAAATATATTATTAAAATCATCCAGTAGATTCAAACAACATAAAAAATAAAAATAATATTAAGAGATATATGTTAAATTATAGAATTTGAATGATTCGAAAAATAATATGATAATATCTTTCAACTATCATTACATAGTTTGGAATAATAGAGAGGGGTAGTTGTTGGTGGGTGGTTTTAATTGAAATATTTAGTTTGAGTTTGGAGTTAGGTTAGCTAAAAGGGATATGTATCATTTTGTTTAAGAATGAATACATAATGTAAAGTGATATCGGTCCTTTAATGTTGTGTTAGGAAACATTAATATAATGGGTAGGAAATTAGGGAGTTGACCCAACCCTAATTTAAATGATTTCACCATCGTTTTCTATTACGACAACTGCCTTGATTTCCGTCTATTCATGCATTGAATTGAACCTGCCAGCCATAAACATTGAAGCCCTCAATGTCCACTATTTATAATACTTGAACTCAGATTTTCTGTTCATAACCTATCGTCCTTGGTTTAACTTTGTTATTTTAGGTGCTAATCTAATGTTTTTTTTTAATTATTTTATGTAATTGATTTACATTCAATAAATCATACGTAGTTGGTGATTAAAAATATATGTTTGATGAAATAGTAATTTTAATCTTTATTTTCATAGTATTTTGATTCTTAACATTTTATTTTGAGGTAAAATGTCTCATGTTTGGATGGAGATTATTAGTTGAGTAACGGTCAAAGTTTATTGCTAATGTGATAAGTTATATATATTCAAAGTGATGACATGATACATAATATATTCAAAGTAATGATATAAAACGTATCGCGTCGTTACTTTAGATATATAAGACTTATTACATCAGCTATAAATGTTTCGTTAGACAACTAACCTTAGTCCACTTTTGATACATAGGACTTCAGATAGAACTGATAATTAAGCGAATTGACACAGGAGCAGGATTGGGCAAACGAGGAAGGAAAAGAACAGTTTAGTCCTGTATCTGTTATAGATTTCCCCTTCGATGACATCTCTCATTTCGAAGATGGCTTGCCCCACGTCGAAGGTCCCCCTCCGATCTTCTCCCTCTTATTCTCTCTGTTTCTTTCTTCATACATTGAATAACAAGACATACATTTGGCGTTAAAACAGCAGGGACAAAACAAAAGGTCCCAAGGTTTCAGAGCTTGGCTCAGCTTCAGCCAGTGGACTTACAGAAACGAATCGCAATGGCAGAGCTTGAAGATGAATCAACATCACTTGAAAATGAGAAACTACTCATGTTATCGAAAACCAAAATCCCATCACGGATTTTCAAGTTTGTGGATGATAATCTGTTGTTAGATTGCTTTGCCGAAGAGCAGCTTCATATGGGGTTTGAAGATTTTGGGGTCTATTGTTTGAAGATGGTAGAAGATTGGATCAATGGTGATTGTGAGGATGTTTTTGTAGGATGGGAGACGCAGGAAGGAAGAAAAACATATCTGAAAGAAATTGAAAGAAAAGGAAATTGGAGAAATTTCAAGGAAGAAGAAGAAACGTGGGATCAGCGTTAGAGCTCGAGGTTTTCAGTTCACTGGTGGATGAATTATTAACTGAATTCTTTTAGCATGGTTTAAGGCACCATGATAACGACTCGAGGTGGTCTTCTTCATTTAAAAGCTGTGAGTTTGAATGACTAAAGCCACCTTGAAGAAGACGATTTGAGCTTGTGTATTATTGAGTTTTTCTTTTCTCTTTTCTCGAGAGAAAATATTTGTGAGGTTTTGTTGCACACCGGTTCTCTTTACCTGTGCTTTTAATGGAAAATCATTCATTTGCAAGCAACATGGAGAAAAATACAGTTTCTTTCTGATAATATATTATCTCCTCCCTCTTGAAATATTATCTTGTTAACGTTAAAACGTGTTGTTATATACAGCTGATTGATCAAGATTATTTATGTTTAGGTTTTATCATACTCAAATCGGATCTTAAATATAAATATTTTATGAGATTTGGCATCGACCCAATTATTTAGATTCTGCATATTTTGGTTTATGGATTGGGTCGAAGAATGGTCTTAGGTTGGTGAGCTAGGCTCAACAGGTTAGCACACCCTATAGGATGAAAAGGTGTCAATATTATTAGGATCCACGTTTTATCCGAATTTGACGAATTTTGATTTGATTTTAAATTATATCACTTTTTTATTTTGAAATTTATAATTTGAATTAAGTCCATATTGATATGTTTTTGAAGGGTAAGATCAAATTAAGTTCGAGTTTAGAGTTGAAAAAACCAAACATGACATAATATTATAATTATACCTTATTTATTAATGGTTAATTAAAATAACATTTATTTTATGTTATTTTTAATTAAATACTTATTCTATCAATAAAAATAAAATTATATATATTTAAATTAAGTTGGGTTGGGTTGGGTGCGTGTGCGGTTGCAAATTTTGATTAAACTTGACAAATTTAACTTGTACACGATTATTTGAACCTATTTATTATATCCTAGATCAAATATAGATGCGAACAAGATGAAATAAATTGATCCTAAACCCGAAAGAACTTGAATCAAATTGAAACTGCCCCGCATTTTAGTTGGACTGAAAGCAACCTGAAACAAAAAGCAACCCGAAACAAAAGCAACCCGACCAAAAGTAACCCGAACCTAAAAAACTTGAACCGAAAGCAACTTGAATTTAGTTTACTCATATATGATCCAAACCAAACTTCAACTCGATTTTAACCCAATAATTGAGTTTAACTGAATGAATAATTTATTTATTTATTATTATTATTTTTAGGATCGATAAATAATAAAATGATGTATGCTTTATTCTCATTTTATATTATACTACTAGTAAACCATTACTTTTATATATGATAAAATGACTTCTAGATCTGAATTTTGATTGTGACAAATATATATTCACATAATTTTTTTATTTTAAGATTTATTTATTCGATTGATTAAAACTAAAATTGTTAGCTCTGAATTTAGATATGACAATGAATATTCACATTAAATTAATGAATTATAAGTAATAAAGAGCAACATCGAAAGTTATGAAGACAAAAAACGACAATGATTTACTTGAAAATCTAAAGATTGACCTAAAAATATAAAAGTTGACCCAATTTGAAACGACCCAAATTGACCCGAAAATCACGAACAAAAATAAACCGATATAATATTAACCCGACCCGAAAACTAACCAATCTGATTTTGACCCGACTAGATATCTGACTCGAATTAAATTTATGTAGACCCAAACTAAATTTGAACTAGATCCGATCTGACCCAAACTGAATCTATAGCGAAGTAATCTAGATCCAAAATGACTAGACCCAAAATTATCAAACTCGTACATAATCCGAATGACCCGATTCCACCTCTAATTTTGACCATCAGGTGAAATGAAATTTTCTTTTAACTTAAATTGGGTCAAATACAGGTGAAGAAGTTTAATTTTCGTATCAAAATCGAGTGGCCGGCCCACAGTGATCTCTGGTCAATACTTACAAAGCATTATATTTAGTCTTGAGATCATTCTTTGATTTAAGCACTCTATTTGATACTTGAATCAAATTGGGAGTTTCTTTTATCATGGAAGACGTGGAACAACACTTACAAAGCATTAGGGTAGGGCCAACTCCAAACATGGGAAACACATAGCCAGGCCCAAAACCAAGGAGAGAACGATGCACAGAACAATCAAATAAAACAGTAAAAGCCAGAACCTGTGCAAAACCAGGTGAATCATCTACTCTAGAGAGCTCCATGGCATGAATAATTTTTGCTCTGCCTGCTCTCTTTATTTGGATGTAGCGCTCTTGGCGAAAGGTTTCCCTCCCAATTTATTTTCCAACTGGTTAAGCAGTGCTGACGAATCCTTCCCTTTCTTCAGGACCCAAAACTCGATTCAGTAGCTTTTCATTTGTAGCAACTCCTACAGCTAACATGTTACGAACCATGTTTCTTTTCGGATGGTCCTCCTTTGGAAGGCTACTAGCAATCGGACACTTAGGCCTATGGATCATAAGTAGGCTACGTGCAATCCTCATAGGCTTATTATTTGAGTTGAGGATGATGAAGCGACATGCGATGGTGTAATCAGAAATGAACAAGGACAATGAATCTACATGTTTATACGCAACATGCTTGATACTTATGGCAGAGGCGTGGGCTCTACATGATGTGCTTAAACATACGTAGATCTTAGGGATCATGAAGCTTATGGTGGAAAGTGGAAACGAATTGCATGGATGCCTATAGAACATTAACCGATGGATCTCGACTATTACAGGGAATGCAACAGTTGTAGCTGTTATGTTTGACTTGAAATTAAAATTGGCAAGATTGAAAATTTCATCTTGGTTGGTGGCCAACTTATTGAAAAATTCATCTTGGTTGGTGGCCAAACTCATTGGAAAATTCTTTGGTAGATGGCCAACTTATTTTTCATGTTTGGTCCTTAAAATATTAGGTTATTTATAAGTTTAGTTCTTAAAACTCAACTATAATTAGGCCTAAGTATTTCATTAGAAATCATCCCAAAAAACAAGTTATCTCTTCCTCTTGTTTTCTTCATTCTCTCACTTTGGGAATTCTAAAGAATTCCATTTGTTGTAATATTTGTTGATAATGAAGTTATCATCCGGTGTGGTGCCCGAGGAGTAAACGATATTCTCGTCGAACCTCGTAAATTTGGTGTGTTCTCTCCTTTATTCTTTTTTATTCGGTTTTTCCATTGTGTTTCAATATTCAATAGTTTGACGGGTTTATCCGTTGTGCAACTTTTAGTGGTTTTGATCTTGACATTTTAGGTTAATTTTGAAACTACGTTCGTGTGGGAAATAACCCGGTTTCCCCAACAATTGGCATCTGAGCTTCGGTTGAGGTTATCCTAGTGGTTCCGTTACGGAAAAGATACAGTTCATGATATTGAATATTATTCGTTGGAATTAAAATGCCAAAATACGGATCAGTTGAGACATTAAGCTCTTCATCCGGACCGGTGAGGAGGATGATGTCAAATGCAAATTTCTTGGTGGAGTTGTTCGATGGATCCAGTCATTTTGGCATGTGGCAAGGCGAGGTCTTAGACATTTTATTCCAACAAGGTCTAGACATTTCCATTGAGGAAGAAAAGCCCGAATATATGGAGGAGAAAGAATGGGGAACAATCAATCGTTTGGCATGCAGTACGATTCGATCTTATCTTTCCATGGAGCAGAAGTATGGCTACGAGAACGAGACTTCTGCATATAAGATGTGGAAAGCTTTGGAAGAAAAATTCCTAAAGAAAAGCTCTCAGAATCGTCTCCATATGAAGAAAAGATTGTTCAGATTTGATGATCAACCAGGCACCAGTATGAATGAACAAATCGTTGCATTCAATGAGCTAGTGAAAGACTTATTGGGCATGGATGAAACCTTCAAAGATGAACATTTGGCCTTGATATTGTTGTCATCTCTTCCAGATGAATTTGAGCACCTTGAGACAACGTTACTTCATGGTAAGGATAATGTTACCCTTAAAGATGTAACTGCCGCTTTGTATAGTTATGAGCTCAATAAGAAAACCAAGAAGAAGAGCAAGTACGAAGCAGCGGAGGCCATGGTGGCAAGAGGTCGCTCGAAAAGTCAAAAGCCAAAGTGGAGAGGGAGATCAAAGTCAAAGTCTAGACTGGGAAAAGATGAATGTGCCTTTTGTCATGAGAAAGGTCATTGGAAGAAAGATTGTCCGAAGCTAAAGAAGAAAGGAAAAGCTTCTCCAGATGCATGTGTTGAAGAGCATGATGCAAATGAAATGACAATGCCTGTAAAACTGTTGGGATTAGTTCAATTCGATTGAAGAATCAAGATGAATCAACCAGAGTTATGACTGATGTCCGATACGTGCCCAGTTTGAAGAAAAATCTCATCTCATTGGGAGCCTTGGAATCCAAAGGCTCAGTAGTCACTATGAGAGATGGAGTTTAAAAGTCACATATGGCGCACTTGTGATGATGAAGGGCATCATAAAAAATAATTTGTATTACTACCAAGGTAGTACAATTATTGGAGCAGTTGTAGCAGCTTCCGGAGGTGATGATTTGGATGCAACCCAGTTGTGACATATGCGGTTGGGACATGCTGGAGAGAAATCCTTGCAAATCCTGGCAAAGAAAGGATTGTTGAAAGGTGCAAAGGCTTGCAAATTGAAATTTTGCGAGAATTGTGTTCTGGGAAAGCAGAAGAGAGTGAAGTTTGGCACCACTATACATAATACCAAAAGGTATTGTGGATTATATTCACTCAGATGTATGGGGTCCTTCGAAGACATCGCCTTTGGAAGGAAACCATTATTTTGTAACTTTTGTAGATGACTTTTCCAGAAGAGTTTGGGTGTATCCGATGAAGTCTAAAGATGAAGTGCTTCGAATTTTCCTGAAATGGAAAAATATGATCGAGAACCAGACTGGTAGAAAGATCAAACATCTTAGGACGGACAATGGAGGGGAATATAAAAGTGACATATTCGTTGACGTTTGCCATGAGTATGGTATTGTTTGACACTTCACTGTTAGAAATACAGAACAATAGAATGGGGTGGCAGAGCGTATGAATCGAACACTATTGGAGAAATTTCGATGTATGTTGTCTAATGCTGGGTTAAGAAATGTATTTTGGGCTGAGGCTGTGACATATGCTGGCCATCTCATCAATCGTTTGCCATCGTCAGCGATAGGAGGTAAAACACCATTGGAGGTATGGTCTGGAAAACCTGCTACTGATTATAATTCCTTACATGTATTTGGATCCACTGCTTATTATCATGTGAAGGAATCCAAGCTTGACCCGAGAGCAAAGAAGGCTCTCTTTATGGGAATCACCTATGGAGTGAAGGGATTCCGCCTTTGGTGTTTAGACACCAAGAAGATAATTTGTAGCAGAGATGTTACCTTTGATGAATCTGCCCTAGTAAAGAAGGTAATAAATGAAGCCGTCCAGACAAGTAGTACTCCGCAGCAGGTGGAGCATACTCCAAAACAGGTGGAGTTTCTGCAAACGATGATCCCAGAAGTTGATGCAACTGATTCTTCAACTCCAATAGAAGAATCAGAAGATGAAGAGGTTCAAACCCAAGAACTATTAGAGACACCAGAACCACTTACAGTTACAATGCCAAGGAGAGAAATTCGTAGACCTACTTGATTTGTTGATATGGTGGCCTATGCTCTTCCAGTTGTTGATGATAATATCCCTATCGCTTACCAAGAAGCAATACAAAGCTTGGAAAATGATAAGTGGAAAGTTCCATGGAAGAAGAAATGCAATCTCTCCAAAAGAACAACACTTG
Organism: Hibiscus syriacus; assembly: GCF_006381635.1. Lineage (NCBI taxonomy): Eukaryota > Viridiplantae > Streptophyta > Magnoliopsida > Malvales > Malvaceae > Hibiscus > Hibiscus syriacus. Next base: position 1,412,153 of record NW_024062581.1, on the reverse strand, counting down.
GAAACTGACACAATTACCGAAAGATAAAAGAGCAATTGGATGCAAGTGGGTATTTGCAAAGAAAGATGGATCTCATAGCAAAAAATATGTTCGCTACAAGGCATGGTTGGTAGCTAAAAGCTACGCTCAAAAGGAGGGAATCGACTACAATGAAGTATTTTCCCCTGTTGTGAAGCATTCCTCCATTAGAATATTGTTGGCCTTGGTAGCACAGTTGAATTTGGAGCTAGCTCAACTTGATGTGAATACGACTTTCTTGCACGGTGATTTAGAAGAGGAGATCTATATGACTCAGCCAGAAGGATACAAAGATGGTGGTTGTGAGAAATGGGTTTGTAAGCTGAACAAATCGCTATATGGATTGAAGCAATCACCGAGGCAGTGGTACAACCGATTTGATAGCTTTATTAGGAGGCAAAAGTACACTAGAAGCAAATATGATCATTGTGTGTATTTGCAAAAGCTCAAAGATGGATCTTTTATTTATCTTCTCTTGTACATTGACGATATATTGATCTCTTCGAAGAATCAAAAGGAGATAGACAAATTAAAGGTTCAGTTGAATCAAGAGTTTGAGATGAAAGATCTAGGTGAGACCAAGAGATCCTTGGTATGGAGATAAGCAGAGATAGACAGAGAGGGAAGCTTTGTTTAACATAGAAGCAGTATCTCAGAAAGGTATTACAATGTTTTGGCATGAATGAAAATACCAAACATGTAAGTATCCCACTGGCTTCTCATTTGAAACTTAGTTCCCAATTATCTCCTAAAACTAACGAAAAACGAGAGTATATGGTAAAAGTTCCATATGCTAATACAGTTGGAAGCTTGATGTATGCAATGGTGTGTACGCATCCTGACATTTCATAAGTAATTGGAGTTGTGAGCAGGTACATGCATGATCCTGTAGAAAGACATTGGCAAGCTGTGAAATGGATTCTACGGTATCTCCAATAAACCGTGGATGTTGATTTAGTTTTTGAACAAGATGAAGCACTTTGTCAGTGTGTGGTTGGATATGCTGATTCCGATTATGCTGGTGATTTGGATAAGCGTCGATCAACTACTGGGTATTTGTTTACTCTTGCTAAAGCCCCAGTAAGTTGGAAGTCTACATTGCAATCTACGGTGGCCTTGTCTACTACAGAGGCAGAATACATGGCAGTTTCAGAGGCTGTAAAGGAATCAATTTGGCTTAACGGGTTGATGGAAGACTTGAGAGCTGTTCAAAGTCACATTAGTCTCTATTGTGACAGTCAGAGTGCTATTCACTTAGCGAAAAATCAAGTCTACCATTCAAGGACTAAGCATATCGACGTGAGGCATCACTTTGTGCGGAAGATCTTTGAAGAAGGAAAGATTCTACTTCAGAAAATTGCGACAACAGAAAATCCTGTAGATATGATGACCAAGGTAGTAACAATAATCAAGTTCAATTATCGTTTGAACTTGATTAACATCCTGAAAGTATGAACACCTTCGGGTGTATGGCGCTTGTGAGCGCAATTAGAGGCACAACATCAAATTTGGGGAGTTGAAGAACTTGAGTAGGCTTGGTAATTTTAAGCCAATGTTGAGATTTTTCATGTTTGACTTGAAATTAAGTTTGGCAAGATTGGAAATTTCATTTTGGTTGGTGACCAACTTATTGAAAAATTCATCTTGGTTGGTGGCCAAACTCATTGGAAAATTCATCTTGGTTGGTGGCCAAACTCATTGGAAAATTCTTTGGTAGATGGCCAACTTATTTTTCATGTTTGGTCCTTAAAATATTAGGTTATTTATAAGTTTAGTCCTTAGAACTCAACTATAAATAGACCTAAGTATTTCATTAGAAATCATCCCAAAAAACAAGTTCTCTCTTCCTCTTGTTTTCTTCATTGTCTCACTTTGGGAATTCTAAAGAATTTCATTTGTTGTAATATTTGTTGATAGTGAAGTTATCATCTGGTGTGGTACCCGAGGAGTAGACGATATTCTCGTCGAATCTCGTAAATTTGGTGTGTTCTCTCCTTTATTCTTTTTTATTCGGTTTTTCCATTGTGTTTCAATATTCAATAGTTTGACGGGTTTATCTGCTGTGCAACCTTTAGTGGTTTTGATCTTGACATTTTAGGTCAATTTTAAAACTACGTTCGTGTGGAAAATAACTCGGTTACCCCAACATGTGGGACACAATCAGAACAAATTATAGATAATTTAGCAGGAATTAATCACGATGATCCGATTAGGTTGATGTGGTTTGACTCGCCCTCCGATTATGTAAGGGAGCAGATCAGACATGAGACAGTGCCTCGTGCATAACTGATAGTTTTGGACTGTATTACAAAAAAGGTTATTATATTATATAATGAATCAAAGTTTATCCTGATTTGAGTTTTCAAAGTGGATTATCCATACGGAGAAGCACAAGCGAATGCATTGGTCTTGCTGGAACAAGAAAAGAAGGCCCAAAAAATAAATTCAAGTGTGAAAAGGTATTAATATAGCTCAAATGGTGCAAGAGATGGTCATGGAGGAATTTGTATCTTGAGATCAAAGCAAGCGAGAGATTTGGCTACAGTCCCGCATGCATATGCTTCATCGTACTAATAGCAATAATAATGGGGGCGATCCATTGGAAGTTTGAACCCGTGCACACTACGCTATCTTTTGCCCCCGCTCCCCTTCACACGTTTTCTTTAGGTTTCCAAAGCCCTACTTAATTTTTGACGTGATTTTATATATAAAGAAAAATAAATAAAATATAATCCTCACCATTTGTGCATTTATCAATTAATTCACTATCCATGTCAGAATAAAATCGAATGTGGGTCCCAATTCGGTTAATCCCTCAGCCGCCTCGAAACGTGGCTTGAAAAAGCTAATCCTACTCTGCACCAAATCTCGTCTTTTGATATCTCGCCTTCTTTTTATCATCCGCGATATATTCACCATCTATGCTTACCAACCTTTTCTTGTTTAAAGCAATAATATTAGTTCGGATAAATTATATAAATGGTTACTGCAGTTTTAGAATATTAATGTTTTGTCTCTAACAATGAACCAGTGAACGAAAATATATTCTAAACGTTGAACTAACAAGTTCAATATCATACAAAAAATTCTACTATACAACATGCATTTATTATATGAGCATACCACAAGTTTAGTCATAAAACAACCATTAATGCATCATCAATCATAAACACAAGTAGGCATCATAATGCAGTTCAATGTTATCATAGCATCACGAGACTCATACCCTTATAACCTATGATAGTAGTTATTTCGGATGAGACCTAGGTCACACATGCATCAGAAACGTACATCCAACTAATCCACTTTGTCAAATACATTGGGTCAGACCTAGGTCATACGTGCATCAAGAATGTACATCTGATTAGTCTACTCCATTAGAGTATACATATGAGTATAGCTCACATAATCATTAGAGTAACATCCGGCTAGCATTCAAGTCTCACAATTTACTACCGTTAGTATATTCAGATATTTCTCACAAATAAGACGATTGTCATACACAAATAACTCTAGTGTCCTCTTCGTTTCTAGAGTATCAAACAAAAATATAATTCTTAAGAAATCTTACCTCATAATGTTCTTATGCTTAATCACATCATTTAATCAATATCACATTATCAATCTTGTTATCAATATATTATAATGTGTTGGGATTTTTGAAAGCTCAAATCGACAACTGGAACGGTTTGCAAAGAGGGGTCGGAACGGTTTTTGTGTTTAGGGAGTAAGGAGATTGAAAGATAGAGAATTGCACAACGATTTATGGTGGTTCGACTTCTCAACCAAGTCTACATCCACTACCTTAGCTCCTCACCAAGGATTTTCCAATAAATTCACTAATTTGTTCTTTCTTTTGAGGACAAAGAGATAACCTTACAACTCCCTAGTTTTTCCGGGCTAAACTAGAACCTTTCCCCAGCTTTTACAAGGGATAAGCTAGAACCTTTCCCCTTTACAAAAGAATAAAATAAGTAAACAAGAAAACCTCTCAAAGGTAGGTGTTTACAAGAATTAAGCTCACAATAACAAAATATTACAAGAGAAAGATGAAATAAGATTGAAAAACTCTTCTATTATGTTTGATTGATTGGATAGTTGTTCTCTTGCTTTTTCAAGTATCCTTAGCTTGTATTTATAGCTTGGAATGAATTTGAAGTAGTATATAGCCGTTGAGGATGTTTTGGAACCGTTTGGGGATGATTTTTGTGCTCAAAAAGGTTGCCTACGATAGGGGTATCGGTACCCCTTCATAGGGTATCGATACTCCTTCATAAAATTCAAATTAAACTAGTCGTTGCAGCCAGGGGGTATAGATACCCCAGGGGGTATCGATATCCGGGGTATGGATACCCCTGGGGGGTATAGATACCCTCCGAGCAATATGGAATTTGAGCCTTTAGGGGGGTATGGATACCCCTGCAGGAGGTATCCATACCATATAGCATTTTTGCTCAAATTCGAATTTTAATGGACTTTGAATTATTTTTGAAACCTTTTAAAACTTTGAATAAATTCAATTAAAACAATTTTACCTTAAATTGTTATATCAAAACATAGTTCAACAATCTCCCCCTTTTTGATCTAACAAAACATTTGAAAAATTATTTTTTGGCAAAACTCCCCCTTAATAAA